>NW_012112586.1:1416920-1421262 GCF_000951035.1 Colobus angolensis palliatus
CACACCACTGCACTCCAGCCTGGGCAACAGAGCAAGACTCCCATCTCAGGAAAAAAAAAAAAGAGGCTAAAAAGGCTAGGCACAGTGGCTCACGCCTGTAATCCCACCACTTTGGGAGGCCGAGGCGGGCGGATCACCTGAGGTCAGGAGTTCGAGACCAGCCACGTGGCAAAACCCCATCTCTACTAAAAATACCAAAAAAAAAATTAGCTGGGTGTGGTGGTGGGTGCCCGTAATCCCACTTACTCGAGGCTGAGGCAGGAGAATCGCCTGAACCTGGGAGGCAGAGGTTGCAGTAAGCCAAGCGGAGATGCACCACTGAACTCCAACCTGGGCAAAAAGAGCAAAACTGGATCTCAAAAAAAAAAAAAAGCTCCACCAGCCTACGGCAGGTTGCAGCCAGCCACTAGCTGCGAAGCAGGTCCACCCAGGCACACACTGTCATCAGCACTGAGACAGACTGTCGAATCTCCGTGGAAATAAGATGTTGTATTTCCCGCTGAGGACCCCAGAGGCTAAGCTGGGACAGAGAAGGCAAAGATTAATCTCCACACAAAATAAGCCCTAAAACATAAAGCTGAGGGGCAAGGGGGCCGAGAGAGAAAACAGAAGAATTTCAATGCAAGGAAATAGAATGATGGACAAAACCTGTGGATGGTCCTTATGAAGAGACACCATGGTAGCCTGCATGGGATGCCAAACCTTGCACAAACGGAAGGCAAGACCTGGTAACTAAATCCTTCCTGAACAGCCTCAAGCACTCCCACCTCCAACATGGCTCAAGCCACTCCTTCACCTTTCATCTCTGCCTCCCAAAATCCGAGATCTACCTGCAGCATGACCTACCTGCTGCACGAACATATTCCCACCAGAAGAGCTAGTTTCCCTCCTCTAACTCATTAGCATTCCAAGCCAATACTAAAGCACTGCTTTTAATTATTAATCCCTTCTGTATGCCTAGGTCCCTACCAAACCCAGTGTTTTTAAAAAGAACTTTTGCATTCATCTAGTTATTCAACAAATAGTTACTGCACATTTAATATGAGATACTGTTTGACACACTGGGAATCTAAGAGTGAGCAAAGCAAAGTGGCACGTGCCAGGTACTAAGTGCAATGGAAGAGACTTATGCAGAGTAAGAGGAGGGAGCTACCTCGGGGAGGCGGGCCAGTTGCCGTGATGCAGGGCAAGGAGGGAAGGCCTCTCTGAAGAACAGAATTTTGAAAGAACACAGTGGGTGAGAGTGAGACCCACGCCCATGTAGGGCCCAATGTGCTAGACAGAAGCAACATGTGCCCAAGCGCTGAGCCAGGTGCAGTTGGTGGCTCAAGGAGAGCGGCTGGGGTCATAAGGTGATCAGTTGGGTGCTGGGCCACAAGGCCACAGGGCCACAGAGACAGCAGAGGCCTGGTCACTAACAGCCTCCAGAAACTGCCTTCAGAACTCTGGCCTTTGGTCTGAAGATGAGAAACCATGAAGGGAGCAGAGAAGCACACGATGTGATTTCTGTTTTAAACACATCACTCGGCCGGGCGCGGTGGCTCAAGCCTGTAATCCCAGCACTTTGGGAGGCCGAGACGGGTGGATCACGAGGTCAGGAGATCGAGACCATCCTGGCTAACACAGTGAAACCCCGTCTCTACTAAAAAAAATACAAAAAATTAGCCGGGCGAGGTGGCGGGCGCCTGTAGTCCCAGCTACTCGGGAGGCTGAGGCGAGGGAATGGCGTAAACCCGGGAGGCAGAGCTTGCAGTGAGCTGAGATCCGGCCACTGCACTCCAGCCTGGGCGACAGAGCGAGACTCCGTCTCAAAAAAAAAAATAAAAAATAAATAAAAAATAAATAAATAAATAAATAAATAAACACATCACTCAGCTGCCGTGCTGAGAGTAAACTGCAGAAGTCATGTTTGAGACCACTCTAGAAAGCACTGACAGGTCAGACTTAGGATGCAGAAGAAATGCACAGTTCACTACAAGGTGCTGTAACCACAGCAACAGAGAGAGTGAAGCTGCCCGACTGAGAGAGAACAGGGCATGTAAGAAACAGGTTTCTCAGCCGGGCACGGTGCTGCCTATAATCCCAGCACTCTGGGAGGCCAAGGCGAGTGAATCACGAGGTCAGGAGATCGAGACCATCCTGGCTAACACGGTGAAACCTCATCTCTACTAAAAACACAAAAAATTAGCCTGGCATGGTGGCGGGCACCTGTAGTCCCAGCTACTCAAGAGGCTGAGGCAGGAGAATGGCATGAACCCGGGAGGCGGAGGTTGCAGTGAGCCGAGATCACGCCACTGCACTCCAGCCTGGGCGAAAGAGTGAGACTCCGTCTCAAAAAAATAAAACATACACACACATAAAACAAACAGACAAACACACACAAAAAAGAAACAGATTTCTCACATGTAAAAGTAGCAGTGTGGGGTAGAAAGATCCAGCCAGATGCAATGCGGGACATGCCAATAAGTTACGTTCAGTTGACACATGATTATAATACCCGGGACTTATAGACCAGAGAGAGGGTCTGAGGATTGCCCTGAGGCAGTGTAGTATTCATAGGTAACAGAGATGAGAAGGGATCAGCAAGGAGACTGGGGGTAGCGGCCAGTAAGGTAAGTGGAGAACCATTCAAGAGGGGTGTCTCCATGCCTGAGGGAGATAATGTTTCAAGGAAGCCACAAGCTGCTGCTGTAAGAGCTGCTGAAAGGGAACCTGGCAATGTGGAGGCACCAGAAATCCCCAAAGGAGCTGTTTCCATAGAGAGATAGAGACCAAAAGCTTAACTGAAGTTGGTTTAAGAGACCAGTCGAGGCTGGGCGCGGTGGCTCACGCCTGTAATCTCAGCACTTTGGGAGGTTGAGGCAGGCGGATCAAGAGGTCAGGAGTTCGAGACCAGTCTGGCCAACACGGTGAAACCTCGTCTCTACTAAAAATACAAAAATTAGCCGGGCGTGGTGGCGGGCGCCTGTAGTCCCAGCTACTCAGGTGGCTGAGGCAGGAGAATTGCTTGAACCCAGGAGGCAGAGGTTGCAGTGAGCCGAGATCCTGCCACTGCACTCCAGCCTGGGAGAGAGTGAGACTCTGTCTAAAAATAATAAGAATTACAAAAATCATTTTATTGCACATATTCTGCTAAAAAAAAGAAAGACAGAACACAAATAAGTAAAAAAGGCTACAACTCATCCATGAACCCAGAGAGAAGCCCTATGAACACTTCCACGGTCCCGGCGCCACGGCTCACGCTACAGTCCCAGCACTGGGAGGGCAAGGCGCTAGGATTGTTTGAGCTCAGGAGCTCGAGACCAGCCTGGGCAACACAGCAAGACCCCAATTCAAATAATAAAAAATTGGCCGGGCGTGGTGGCTCACGCCTGTAATCCTAACACTTTGGGAGGGGGAGGAGGGCGGACTGCCTGAGCTCAGGAGTTCGAGACCAGCCTGGGCAACACAGTGAAACCCCGTCTCTACTAAAACCCAAAAAAAAAAAAAAAATAGCCGGGCGAGGTGGCGGACGCCTGCAGTCCCAGCTACATGGGAGGCTGAGGCAGGAGAATCACTTGAACCCGGGAGGCGAAGGTTGCAGTGAGCCGAGATTGTGCCACTGCACTCCAGCCTGGGCGACAGAGAGAGGCTCCGTTTCAAAAAAAATAAAATAACAAAACAAAATAAAAAGTTAGCCGGGCATGGTGGCCCAAGCCTGCGGTCTCAACCACTCGGGAGGTCCAAGCCGTAGTGAGCCGTGATCGCGCCACTGCACGCCGACCTGTGCAACGGAGCGAGACACCGCCTCAAAAAGTAATCCTAATAAACCACCGGGATGCGTTACTGTTCTGTCACCGACACGGCGACAGCTGAGCAGAGGCCCGTGGGCCGCAGGTGTGTGAGGGGAGCGCTCCCGGCGGAGACAGCGGCGATTCCTAAGGCTCGGCCGTGGAGGACCAGGCGGGTCTACGCCGACGAGGAGCGGATTCGGCCCGCGCTGTAACCCCCGTGGCGGCGCGTTCGGGGACACCCGTGGCGCGGGGCCCTTAAGTTCTGGGTGAATTCGCCCCGTCGCGCCTCAGGGAAGTGGTTCTGGACGTCCCATCCTCGCACCTTAGGGTCGCGTTCGTGACCGCGAGGGAAGCCCCCGCGCGCGCCAGAAGCAACAGCCACCCCCGCAGCCCCGAGAACCAGGAGGCGTCGGCCGGAGTCCCCCGATTCCCGCAAGGCCGCCAGGCCGAGCTGCCCTCGGCCACGCCCCCAGCCCTCAGGGAAGTGGTTCTGGACGTCCCATCCTCGCACCTTAGGGTCGCGTTCGTGACCGCGAGGGAAGCCCCCGCGCGCGCCAGAAGCAACAGCC
>NW_012112586.1:1421772-1424282 GCF_000951035.1 Colobus angolensis palliatus
GACGGAGGGGGGCGGGGCCGAGACTGAGTAAGGCGGGGGCGGAGCCGAGACTGATAGAGGCGGGGCTGAGACTGACGGAGGTGCAGCAGCCCGGCTTTTCCACGCGCAGTTCGGGAAATGCGCCCACGTGGAACAGAAGTGGGCCGCCAGTTCTCACACTCTGCAGATTCACCAAACAGACCAGGCTGACATGCAAGACCCAAACCCTGTGTGGCCCAGGCTGGCCTCGAACTCCGGGGCTCCAGTGAACCTCCTGCCTCAGCCCCCCGACTAGGTGGGACCACAGACTCGCGCCACCACGCCCGGTTAATTTTTTGTATTTTTAGTAGAGAGGGGGTTTCACCAAGTTGGCCAGGCTGGTCTCGAACCCCCTCGACCTCAAGTGATCCGCCCACCTTGGGCGGGATTACAGGTGCGAGCTTCCACGGCCGGCCAAAAACGATAAAACTCTATTAAAAGACAAAGACGTGGCTCACGTCTATAATCCCAGCACTTTGGGAAGCCGAGGCGGGAGGATCATTTGAGGTCAGCAGTTCCAGACAAGTCTGGCCAACATGGTGAAACCCTGTCTCTACTAAAAATACAGAAAATGAGCTGGGTGTGGTGGCAGGCGCCTGTAATCCCAGCTACCCGGGAGGCTGAGGCAGGAGAATCGCTTGAACCCGGGAGGCGGAGGTTGCAGTGAGCCAAGATCATGCCACTGCACTCCAGCCTGGGCAATGGAATGAGACTCTGTCTCCAGATAAAGACATAGGCGTGAATCTTCGGGGTTCTGGTTTAGGAAGTGGTTTCTTAGATATGACACTGAAAACACAGCTAACAAAAGAAACAGATACACTGGACATCACAATTTAAAATGTTTGTGCTGCAAATGACACCATTTAAAAAAGATAATCCACAGAATAGGAGAAATTACTATAAATTCGTATGTCTGACATGGAACTCGTATCCAAAGTAAATAATTTACAACACAACAATTAAAAGACAGGGCAGGCACAGTGGCTCTTGCCTGTAATCCTAGCACTTTGGGAGGCTGAGGCAGGTGTATCCCTTGAGCCCAGGGAGGCAACATAGAGAGATCCCATCTCTACAAAAAAATTAAAAATTAGCCAGTCATGGTGGCATACACCTGTAGTCCCAGCTACTCAGGAGACTGAGGGAGAATCATTTGAGCCCAGGGAGGCTGAGGGTGTAGGAAGCCGTGATCATGCCACTGCACTCCAGCCTGGGTGACAGAGTGAGACTCTGTCTCACACACACACACACACACAAAATTTAAAAATAGACAAAGGAATATGTATGCTTCAAAAGATGTACAAACGACCAAGCACAGGAAAAGATGTCCAGTGTCATTAGACATTAAGGAAACACAAATCAAAACTACAACCAAATACCACTTTATCCACTAGGATGGCTAGAATCAAAAAGTCAGGTTAACAGGCCAAGCATGGTGGCTCACGCCTGTAATCCCAATGCTTTCATAAACTGAAGAGGTGGATCACTGGAGCCCAGGAGTTCAGGACCCGTCCAGGCAACGTAGCAAGACCCCATCTCAACAAAAATTTAAAAATCAGCTGGGCGTACTGCTGCACACCTGCAATCCCAGCTACTTGAGAAGCTGAGGCAGGGGGATCGCTTGAGCCCAGGAGTTCCAGGCTGCAGTGAGCTGTGATCGCACTACTGCACTCCAGCCTGGGCAACAGAGCAAGAACCTGTCTCAAGGGAAAAAAATAGATAATGGCAGTGTAGGGGAGAATGTAGAGAAATCGGAACCCTCATACACTGCTAGTGGCTATTTAAAATGATGTAGCCACTTTGGAAAATAGGCAGCAGTTCCTCAAAAAGTTAAACGTAGATGGTGTTTCAGAAATAAAGTATTAAAAAAAAAAAGGTTCAACATAGAGTTAACACATGGTCCAGCTATCTCACTCCTAAGGTTATACCCAAGAGAAAAGCCATGTCCACAGAAAAGTAAGTACACAAATGTTCTCAGCAGCATTATTCATAATAGCCAAAAAGTGGAAATAATCCAAATGCCCATCAACTGATGAGTGGACAAACAAAATGTATGCACATAATGGAATACTATGCACCCCAAAAAAAGGGTTGGGGGAGGATGAGGCACTGACCCAGGATGAAACTTGCATGAACCTTGAAAACATCCTCCTGAAATGAAGAAGACAGACAGACACAGAAGGCCACAGATTGTTTAACTCCATTGATATAAAATCTACAGAATTCATGAATCAGAGATGGAATGTACATTAGGCTCACGCCTCTAATCCCAGCACTTTGGGAGGCCAAAGCAGGCAGGCCACTTGAGGTCAGGAGTTTGAAACTAGCGCAACCAACATGGTGAAGCCCCGTCTCTACTAAAAATATAAAAATTAGCTGGGCATGGTGGCTCGTGCCTGTAATCCCAGCTACTCAGGAGGCTGAGGCACGTAAACTGCTTGAACCTAGAAGGCGGAGGTTGCATTGAGCCAAGATCATACCACTGTACTCCAACC
>NW_012112586.1:1424512-1425828 GCF_000951035.1 Colobus angolensis palliatus
AGAGGTTGCAGTGAGGCAAGATCGAGCCACTGCACTCCAGCCAGGGCAATAGAGCAAGACTCTGTCTCAAAAAAAAAAAAAAAAAGTAAGTAAACTAGTGGTTGTCAGGGACTGTGGGGAGAGGATAGGCAGTGACTGCAAATGAATGTGGGGTTTCCTTTTCGGGTTGATAAAAATGCTGTGAAATGAGACAGTGTTGATCGTTACACAACTTGATAAATTTACTAAAAGTCACTGAATTATATACTTTAAAAGGGTGAATGTTATGGTATGTATGTGAATTGTGTCTGAATTTATTTTTTTAAAAAGAAATGTGGGCTGTGAGGTAAAGTGATGAATGCTTAACTTTAAAGACACTGAAAATTTTTGGCTCCACACAGTGTCTCATACCTGTAATCCCAGCACTTTGAGAGGCTGAGACAAGAGGATCGCTTAAACACAGGAGTTCAAGGTCAGCCTGGGCAACACAGTGAGACCTCACCTCTACAAAAAATCAACTGAAAATTTTAAAGAGAAAACAATTTGGCTATAAAAGGGACGAGACAGAGGGAAGGTTGGAAGGGGATAAAATTAGGTGGATAACAGAGGGGAGTGATCTTGTGTGTTGAAGTGCTGTGAAGCGGTAGACATGCTGATACAGGAGAAAAGACAGATTCAAAGTGCGAGGTCTGAGAAGGCAGGAGGAAGACGACGGAGAACCCATCAAGGGCTCGGCACTAGAGAGGGAGAGCTCTTCCACTGCAAGGCAGGAAGTACAAGCCTGGGTGGGATTCAAGAGGATGCGGAGTGGGGTTTCCTGGCCTCCGTTCTCTCAGGGAGTGGGAGTGACCCATCTGCTGAGGGCATGGGACAGTGGTCACCAGGGTGAGGAGACTGAAGGCGACCAGATATGCCAGCGAGAAGTGCCATGGGACTGTCTGCTAGTAGAAACTCCGGCTGACTGTCGAACTGGCAGTGACGGTGGACACGGAGCACAGCACCAACCACATTCTCCCCCATTGTCACAAACGAGCATCAGAAGGCTGACAGTTGGTTGGGCGCAGTGGCTCATGCCTGTAATCCCAATACTTTGGAAGGCAGAGGTGGACAAATCATTTGAGGTCAGGAGTTCGAGACCAGCCTGGCCAACATGGTGAAACCCCATCTCTACTAGAAATACAAAAATTGGCCGGGCACGGTGGTTCACGCCTGTAGTCCCAACACTTTGGGAGGCTGAGGTGGGTGGATCACGAGGTCAGGAGATCGAGACCATCCAGGCTAACACGGTGAAACCCTGTCTCTACTAAAAATACAAAAAATTAGCCAGGCGTGGTGGC
>NW_012112586.1:1427883-1429391 GCF_000951035.1 Colobus angolensis palliatus
CGTCAGCCTCCACCGCGGGAGACCGGTGAACCTCGCCCCTCCCTCACATTGGCTTGTAAATAAAGTTGTTTTTGCCTTGCCTACTTGCCTTTTCTCTGGCATTTGCTCTGGGGGTCGCATTAAAGCAAATCAGTAAGAGCAGTGGCCTCCGGACAGGGATAGTGGGAATTAGAGGATGAAAGGCAACTTCCCTTTTTTATACTTTTTTAATTTCCTTCCATGTATACATATTACTTTAAAATGTCACATATCCCCGTATCATCAAAGGTGATTTAAACGGGTCACCCAGGCCAGGCGTGGTGGCTCACGCCTATAATCCCGGCACTTTGGGAGGCCAAGGTGGGTGGATCACCTGAGCTTAGGAGTTCCAGACCAGCCTGGCCAACATGGTGAAACCCAGTGTCTACCAAAAATACAAAAATCAGGCGGGCGTGGTGGCGGGTGCCTGCTACTCTGGAGGCCGAGGCAGGAGAATCGCTTGAGCCTGGGAGGCGGAGGTTGCAGTGAGCCGAGATCACGCCACTGCACTCCAGTCTGGGCAACAGAGCAAGACTCCCTCTCAAAAAAAATAAAAATAAAAGATAAAGTCCTGTCTATCCCAGGTAAAATTAACATGCTTAGAACCAAGCTCCTGCTAGTTCTCCAAACCCATTCCTTTCCCTATCTCCCATTCCAGTTAACGGCCCAGCTCATCCATCCCTGAAACCCAAAGCCCAGTGGGCCTCACACCTGCACTCCCTGGCTCTGGAAGGGTGAGCCCCACTGCTCCTCTGGCCAAAATCCCTAAAAGTGGCTCCGCTCCCCTGGACACCCCACGCCCTGGGCGCTCACTGCCCACCTGTCCTGCCCCACTTCTCACCTACGGTGTCCACCGCGTCATGGGCACATGCGCGTGCATCACTCACACACTGCTGGGGCGACAGGCGCCTGCGCATGAGCCACATGCGTTGTTGGGACGTCAGGCGCATGTCCATTGGTTGCATGCGCTCGCTTGCTGCTCACATGCGCCCATGGGCTGCAGGCTGGGAGGCCGCCCGTCTGCACAGCACTTCCCACGCTGAGCCCCTCCACGGGCTCCTGGCAGCCGGCCGCCGAGGATCCCCTGCTCCTAGGCAATGCAATGTGTTTTGTTCTGCGCTGAGCGCCACTTCAAAAGCAGTCATCCCCAGCCTCCCTTGCAGCTACGAACGGCCCCTGGACACACCTGTGACCAATGACGTGAAGCCGCTGGTGGGGTCTTCCAGAAAGCTCCACTAGAGGCTTGTTCTGCAACACGCCCCTTCCTTCTGCCCTCCGCCCCAGCCCTCACCCGCCTGGCACCGGGGCAGTGCTGAGGCGAGTCCCGACCTGCAACCAGGGCAAAGGTTGCATGCACGGGGCTGTCTAGGAAGAGGAGTCCGGGGATACCACCCCTCTCGGGTGTGGCAGGTCAGCGCATCCCCTGCTCTGGTGCCCCCCACAGCCCTGCCTCGGCCCCACCCCACAGAGCACAGGCTACGTTTTTTTTT
>NW_012112586.1:1429766-1433582 GCF_000951035.1 Colobus angolensis palliatus
TTTTAGTGCAGTGGCGATCAGGACAGCGTCGACTTCCCCAGACTCAGGTAATCCTCCCACCTCAGCCTCCTGAGCAGCTGAACTACAGGGCACACCACCATGCCCAGTTAATTTTTTGCAGAGATGTGGTTTCACCATTTTACCCAGGCTGGTCTGGAACTCCTGTACTCAAGCGATCTGCCCACCTCGGTCTCCCAAAGTGCTCAGATTACAGGCTGAGCAACCTCCTGGGCCTGCCTCAGGCCTGTTCGCAACAGGATAACATGCTCTGCTCATCTCTCTGGATGAAAAAATGTAAAAAAAGACTAAGAAAAAGGCAAACGAAGGACTAAAGCAAAATTTGTACTTGTTTAATAAGAAAATCACTTCTTTAAAAAAATAGTTATTTACAAGCTGAGGTTCATCTGTGCAATGCAAGAGCTGAAAATAGATTCGAGAAAGGCTGTTCCTACAAGGAAAGGTCCTGAGGTTACAATGCCAGGCCACATCTGCCAGGCAGGCCTGAGAAACCATGGTTCTCACGGCTGGGAAAACACGGCTGCAGCGATCCCAGCTTCTTGCTGCCCACAGGGATGGCACGCCTGGGCACACACTGTGAGCTGCTCAGAGGCACTCTGGTGGGCAGCTCCCACCGCCTCAGTCGGTGTCTCCGTCCCCTTCACTGCCTTCCAGGGGACTGGGCACCTGCAGAAGAAGAGCACATGGAGAATGAGAAGCAAGCACTCTCCCCACTGCTCCTGAATGCCCAGAGGTGCCCATAACAGGTTCGGCACAGGAGCTTTGCCCCCACCATTCCCTCATCAGGGGCAGAGGCTGGCGTTTGTTCTCGGTCATCTCTTAAGCAGGTCAGGAACCTGCGCAGGGAAAGGCAAGGGCTGGGGACACTAGAGGGGCCTTTGTTGGGCTCCTTCACATTCTCACAGGCTGCACTGACCACAGGAGAAAATAAAATGGGGCCATTTGGAGACTCAACAAATGCAGGTGCCTCGGAAGTATATATGCCTGTCATCAGTGGAGTCAACAGCAGTCCACTGGCCCAGGCCAAATCGGCACCTGCGCTGTATTTAGCCTGCACTGGGCTTGGGAAAAATTAACTACCAGCACTTAAAAAGGGGAAGATTTCCCATACCAGTATGCAACGCTGGTTTCCCTCGACAACATTTAAGCATGCGGTCACTGTCACATTCCAACACGGCCACCACCAGCTGCCACTGAGCCACGAGTATCCCCTTCAGATGAAACGAGGGCTCCTGGCCACCGCTGGCCCCCTATTCCCTGCCATCCCCAGACTGGGGGCCTCTCATTGCCCCATTTATAGGACAGCTCGCCAGGTGCCTGGCCCCTCGCCTGCCCACCCTACCTCCCCCGGGGCCTGTACACACTGAATTTGCCACCCAGGTATGCAGGAAGGACTCTGTTTTCACAGATATCTAGACATGAAGAATCTCCCTGAGCCCTGCCTGGGAATGTCACCCTTTGAAACCTCACTGGGCCATCATGAAAGAACTCGGGCTGGCCGGCCGCGGTGGCTCACACCTGGAATCCCGGCACTTTGGGAGGCTGAGGTGGGTGGATCACAAGGTCAGGAGTTCAAGACCATCCTGACTACCACAGTGAAACCCCGTCTCTACTAAAAATACAAAAAATTAGCCGGGCGCGGTGGCAGGGACCTGTAGTCCCAGCTACTAGGGAGGCTGACGCAGGAGAATGGTGTGAACCCAGGAGGCAGGGCTTGCAGTGAGCCGAGATCACGGCACTGCGCTCCAGCCTGGGCGACAGAGCGAGACTCCATCTCAAAAAAAAAAGAGAGAAACAACTCGGGTTTTGGGGACATCTCTCATGCCAGAGCAAAGAACTGAGAATGACAATCTCATTCACTTAGCTTTTAGCTCCTGCACCTACAATCCTGTATGTTCCAGTTCTAAGCTGCACTCCGCAGCTGTCTAGCCGCTGATTACGCTCCGTGCCAGGTCCATAGTAGGTGTGGCGGCAGCAAGCCTGACCTGGGGTGGCCCTCCCAGGGTCGAAAAGCACCTGGTGGCGGAGCGAGTCGGTGGCGCAGGCAGGCAGACAAGGAACATCTCAAGACCGCCTGGCCCTGCTCCTGCAGCCGCTGTGTGGCCTTGGGGGAAGTGACACACTTCTCTGTGCCTCAGCTCACTCCTCTGTACAATGGGAACAATGTGGGCCTGTGCTCTGCTGAGCACTGCTGGGACTGTGCCCCTACCTTGGCGTCTGTGCCAGCTGCTGTGAGAGCGGTGGCACTGAAGTTGTGGACGGGCAGGGTGCTCAGCCACTGGGCCATGGAGCGCTCATCTCGCTCAGTGCTGATGATGGTGGGGTAGATGTGCTCCTCCTTGAAGGCTGCGACCTTGCCCTCCTCCTGCACCCAGTCCAGAGGCTCATGCAGCCCATCGTTGCCAAAGCGCTGGTTGTACTTCTCGAAGTGCACCCTCTCCAGGACCAGGCCAAGTCCCGGCGCCTTGGGCACGTCCACCTTCTCTGTGCCCCAGCTGCGCTCCAGCACACTCTCAGGGGCATAGCCCTTCACGATGGCCACCACCAGGCCAATCATCTTCCGGATCTGATGCATCATGAAGCTCTGGCCCTTCACCCTGATCACGGCGAACTCCAGGCCCTCCCGCACAAAGGGTTCCTCGCAGTACATCTCCAGGATGTAGCGGCGGGCGCTGGGCTCCTGTGGCCCCTTCTGTGAGGTGAAATTGTGGAAGTTGTGCGTGCCCTTGTAGCAGGCCAGGAGCCTGTTGACCTGCCGCAGCGTCTCAGCGCCCAGGCGGTAGGTCTCATCCTGCACATCCCGGTCCTTGTGCGCAAAGGCAAACGTGGGCAGCAGGTAGCAATAGGTCCTGGCATCACATCTGTTCTTGGAGTTAAACCCCCCTGTGACCCGCTTCAGTCCTAGGAGAGAGGTGATCAGGGAGGAGAGAGGCAGGTGAGAAGTGCCTGGATGACCAGGGAGCAGCCTGAGCACAGCGTGAGCCCCAGTGTCTCCCCACCCAGAGCACCAACCAAGCTCCAGCAAGCATCGGCTTCTCTGGAAAGGGGACAGCCACAGGTTGGGGAACAGGCACAGGAGGACAGTGGACAGGTGCAGTGCTCTATAAGGTGACTGAATTTACAACCATTTATTGTAATTTTCCAATAGCGAGAAGATACGAAATGTCTCCAACACAAAGAAATGACAAATGCTTGGAGTGATGGATCCACTGATGCTAATTGCCCTATTTGATCATTACACATGACTAGAAATATCACACATTATTGTACATAAGTGTGTATAATTATTATGCATGAATTTAAAATAATAAAAGCAGCTAGGCGTGGCGCTGTAGCTCATGCCTGTAATCCCAGCACTTTGGGAGGCCAAGGCGGGTGGATCACTAGGTCAGGAGTTCGAGACCAGCCTGGGCAACATGGCAAAACCCCGTCTCTATTAAAAATACAAAAATTAGCCAGGCATGGTGGCGGGCGCCTGTAATCCCAGCTACTTGGGAGGCTGAGGCAGAAGAATTGCTTGCACCCGTGAGGAGGAGGTTGCAGTGAGCTGAGATCATACCACTGCACCCCAGCCTGTGCGACAGAGCAAGACTCTGTCTCAAAAAATAATAATAATACACCAGGAGTGGTGGCTCATGCTTGTAATCTCAGCACTTCGGGGGTCTGAGGTGGGCGGATCACGTGGTCAGGAGATCAAGACCATCCTGGCTAACAGGGTGAAATTCCATCTCTACTAAAAACACAGAAAATTAGCCGGGTGTGGTGGCAGGTGCCTGTAGTCCCAGCTACTCAGGAGGC
>NW_012112586.1:1434752-1436705 GCF_000951035.1 Colobus angolensis palliatus
AAAGGGAGGGGTCTTCTGGGGACAGGCAGCGGGCACACAGGTCGGTGCACAGGTGAAAACCGACCAAGCTTATGCTTAAGACTAGCACGCTTTACTGTTGTATATTATACCTCTTTTTTAAAGTAAGTTTCTATAGATTTTTTGTTGGGTTCTTTTTGAGACAAGGTTTGGTCTGTCACCCAGGTTGGAGTGCAGTGTTGCCATCTTGGCGCACAGCAACCTCGACCTCCCAGGTTCAAGCAATCCTCCCACCCCAGCCTCCCAAGTAGCTGAGACTACAGGCAGGCACCACGATGCCTGGAGAGTTTTTAAATTTTTTTTGTAGAGACAGGGTCTTGCTATGTTGCCCAGACTGGTCTGGAACTCCTGTCCTCAAGTGATCCTCCCACCTCAGTCTCATTAAGTGCTGGGATTACAGGCGTGGCCAAGGAGATTGTTTCCGATTAAAGGAAGCTCTAGAGACATGATAACTGAATGCCAATAATGATCCTAGATTAGACCCCCGACCAATTAACAAAAATAAAAGGCATGCCACAAAGAAGCTGAAGAAAAAGAAAACAGAAAAGACAGTTTCCAACTTTAGACAGCATGTCAGATGGTGGTACTCTTATCAATGCTGAATTTCACACGAGTAATAATTTATAGTGTGAGGTGGCTGAAGGATGTCACAGTCCCTAGGAGACTTGTGCTAAGATGTTTTAGCCTAAAGGGTGATGATGTCTGCAACTTACTCTTAAACGGTTCCATTTTAAGATAGAAAAGGCCAGGCACGGCCGGGCGCGGTGGCTCAAGCCTGTAATCCCAGCACTTTGGGAGGCCGAGGCGGGCGGATCACGAGGTCAGGAGTTTGAGACCAGACTGACCAACATGGTGAAACCCCATCTCTACTAAAAATACAAAAATTAGCCGGGTGTGGTGGTGTGTACCTGTAATCCCAGCTACTGGGAAGGCTAAGGTGGGAGAATCGCTTGAACCCAGGAGGCAGGTGGAGGTTGCAGTGAGCCGAGATCACGCCACTGCATTCCAGCCTGGGCAACAGAACAAGACTCCATCACAAAAAAATAAAAATAAAAACTTAACAGTGGGTAAAATCAACAGGGATTACTGAATCCTATTTATGACTCATACATAAGTGTTCAAAGTGGCTTTACTTCTAATAGCCCAAAACTGGAAATCACCCAGTGTCATCAGCAGGTTAAGTGTATAAACAATCCATGACACATCGCAGAACGGAACAGCCCGCAGCAATGAGAAGGAACAGACTGCTGACATACACAACAGCATGGATGAATCTTAAAATAGTCAGGCTGTGGGCCGGGCACAGCAGCTCACGCCTGTAATCCCAACACTTTGGAAGACTGAGGCAGGTAGACTGACTGAGCCTAGGAGTTTGAGACCAGCCTGGGCAACATGGCGAAACCCCATCTCTACCAAAAAAATTAAAATTTAGCCGGCTGTGGTGGCGTGTGCTTGCAGGCGGAGGCAGGAGGATCGCTTGAGCCCAGGTGGTCGATGCTACAGTGAACTGTGATCGCAACTCCAGCCTGGGCTATAGAACAAGACCCTGTCTCCCTGTCTCAAAAAAACACTTCTCTCCAAGCAGACCAGTCAGGCAGACAACAGTACTGTTTTCTGGGGATTACACCAAAACAAAAAGGAAAAGAAAACAGGACAAGATGATAGATTCACACCCAGCCACACCTATCATTACATTCAATATAAGTGGCTTCTAAGAGGCCAAGGCAGGAGGATCCCTTGAGCCCAGGAGTTCAAGACCAGCCTGGGCAACAAAATGAGACCCCATCTCTACAAACTCAAAAATTAAGTGTAGTGGCACACACTTGTAGTTCCAGTTACTCAGGAGGCTGAGGACCACTTGAACCTGGGAGGCAGAGGCTACAGTGAACCATGATCACATCACTGGACTCCAGCCTGGGTGACAGAGCGAGACTC
>NW_012112586.1:1438515-1442660 GCF_000951035.1 Colobus angolensis palliatus
AAAAAATAAATAATAGGCCGGGCGTGGTGGCTCACGCCTGTAATCCCAGCACTTTGGGAGGCCGAGGAGGGTGGATCACCTGAGGTCAGGAGTTCGAGACCAGCCTGATCAACATGGAGAAACCCCATCTCTACTAAAAATACGAAATTAGCCAGGCATGGTGGCGCATGCCCGTAGTCCCAGCTACTTGGGAGGCTGAGGCAGAAGAATGGCTTGAACCTGGGAGGTGGACGTTGTGGTGAGCTGAGATCCTGCCATTGCACTTCAGGCTGGGCAACAAGAGTGAAACTGTCTCAAAAATAAATAAA
This sequence comes from Colobus angolensis palliatus, assembly GCF_000951035.1. Taxonomy (NCBI): domain Eukaryota; kingdom Metazoa; phylum Chordata; class Mammalia; order Primates; family Cercopithecidae; genus Colobus; species Colobus angolensis. The sequence goes on from NW_012112586.1 coordinate 1,438,824, forward strand.
TAAATAAATAATAAAAATTGTAAAATGTTACTGTGTTTTCATCCGAAGGGCAGGGCACTCAGGTGTCACCATGTCGGCCTCATGGATCTACTTCTGCAGGTTTTCCAATTGCAAGTGAGAAAACATATTAGAATGAAACTCTCTCTCTCTACTAACAGCAGAACTAAAAATAAATACAAGGGCCCTATTTTGAAATGCTCTCTTCATCGGCTCCAACAAATTGTTCCTTTCTTCTTCCCTGAAAACAATCAGAGAGCTGCAAATGGAAGAATCAAAAAGAAAATGGAAATAGTAAGACCCCCCCAGAATTCTCTACCTGGAGCCATCAAATGCATCACCCGCTAGGAGTGAACCTGTGGGTCCCTCTTTGTGTTCTCCCCTCTAGGCGACAGCTCCAGTATGCATCCATGGACCCCCAGGGACCGGTGTGCCTTTGAAACTAGGTGTTTGTGGGAACAAGAGCCATAGCTTTATTCAGATTCCCAGGGGTCCTGAACGGCAAAAAGTTATGTCTCTGAGAGACCCCCAATGCCCTCAGGCAACCTGAGAGCCATGTTAGAGCCAGATACTCCAAAAGGCAAGGATGACAGGTATCACATTCACTGATGCCTTATACATGCTACAGAAAAGCTGTCTGTTCTCTCCGGCTGTGCTGTCCCTGTCTGCCAAATGTTGGGCTACAGGTGGCAAGCCACCCAGGTGCCGAGACGAGAGACTGAAGGCACGAGCTGTTCCAGTATATAAAGAGAATAATTAGAATAAGAAAAGTTATACTAGAAATAGAATACAGATATGATTATATATAACATCAATATTTGTAGTATTATTCTTTATTATTATAATAATCTCTGTTCTATAATTATAACCTAGGAAAAACCAGGCCATACAGAGTCAGGAGCTGAAGGGACACCGTGAGAGGTGACCAGAAGACAAGAGTGTGAGTCCTCGGTCACTCCCAGCTAAGGGCCGCTTGGTCTAGTGGTAGCGCCAGTGCCTGGGAAGGCACCTGCTACTTAGCAGACCGGGAAAGGGAGTCTCCCTTTCCCTGGGGCAGTCAGAGAACACTCTGCTCCACCACCTCTTGTGGGAGGCCTGACATTGGCCAGGCGTGCCCGCAGTCGTCCGGAGGCTTAAACGTCTCCCTGTGATGCTGTGCTCCATTCATTCAGTGGTCACGCTCCTTGTTCACTTTCATGGTCCGCCTGTACACCTGGCTCCTCCTTTTAAGTTCTTAGAAGACAGCAGTAGCAGAATTAGTGAAAGCATTAAAGTCTTTGATCTTTCTGACAAGCGCATAGAAGAAATGCTGACGTATGCTGTCCCCCTCTCCGCCTCAGCTACCACAAAGGGAAAGACCCCCTGCCCCGTGGACACGTCACTCGTGTGACCTTATCAATCACTTGAGATGACTCATACCCCTTACCCTGCCCTTACCCTGCCCCCTTGCCTTGTATACAATACACAGCAGTGCACCAGGCATTCAGGGCCACCACCGGACTCTGCACATCGGTGGCACTGGTCCCCTGGGCCCAGCTGTCTTTCATCCTGTCTCTGTGTCTTGTGTCTTTATTTCTACGATCTCTCATTCTCCACACACGAAGAGAAAACCCACAGGCCCCGTAGGGCTGGACCCTACACTGGGTCCCTCCTTAAAGACATCTCCATTCCCTGTGGCCGGCCACTCTGCCCACATCCAATCCCATGGTTCAGTTCCAAGCACAGCCATGTGGCGTCACAGGACCACTTGGCACGTGCTGCCACACTGCCAGCAGCAGCGTCCAGGGCGGACGTGCAAACCCATCGGAAACGGGTACTCAGCCTTGTGGTTCTGAAGGGTCAGTGCTGGGTCACCAGCCTCACGCAGCTGAGACCATGTAACAGGTCCAGGGTGGTGGAGATGTGGTGAGTGTGGACTTAGCACACACACAGAAACAGTATTACATTTATCCCATGAAGAGATTTCTATATGGATTACATGCTGAAATAAGGATATCCTGAATATACCGAGTTTATAATACAGCAAATTATTTATTAATTTCAAGCCAGATGTGGTGGTTCATGCCTGTAAATCCCAGCACTTTGGGAAGCCAAAGTGGGAAAATCACTGGAGCCCAGGAGTTGGAGACCCCTGGGCAACAGAGCAAGACCTCATATTAAAAAAAAAAAAAATTGTAGCCAGGCATGGTGGAGTGCCTGTCGTTCCAGTGATATGGTTTTGCTGTGTCCCTGCCAAATCTCATGTTGAATGGTAATCCCCACATGTCTAGGGAAGACCTGGTGGGAGGTGACTGGATCATGCGCACGGTTCCCCCATGCTGTTCTCGTAACAGTGAGTGAGTTCTCACAACATCTGACGGTTTGATAAGGGGCTCTTCCCCTTACCCTCTTCACTCTCTCGCGCCTGCCACCATGATCTAAGTTTCCTGAGGCCTCCCCAGCTATGTGACACTGAGTCAGTTAAACCTCTTTTCTTTATAAATTGCCCAATCTTGGGCAGTTCTTTATAACAGCGTGAAAACAGGCCAATTCACCCAGCTACTTGGGAAGCTGAAGCAGGAGGACTGCTTGAGCCCAGGAGTTTGAGACTGCAGTAAGCCTGGATCATGCCACTGCACTCCAGCCTGGACAACAGAATGAGACCCTGACTCTAAAAAAGGAAAGAAAAGAGAATGTTGCATCATACAAGCGTGGCTCTCTGCCTTCGTAGCCACACAATCACATTTGCCTCAGAGTGAGCCTGATTGGAGGGTCGAAGGCAGACGTTGCGGCTGCCCCTGTGCCACCTGCAGGAGTGTATGTCCCTGAGAACAGAATCAACACAGGAATGTATGTCCCTGAGAGCAGAATCAACACAAGAGAAAGCAAAGACCAGAGAGAACACAGAGCCCCGCTGGCAGGAAGCACCTAGATCTGGCTATACCTGAGCTGACCAAGCTCCCAGACATCTCACCTATATAAGGTGTAGGCTAGTTTGATCTGCACATCATATGTGCTCAGAAGCAGCATAACAAGTCAGGACACTGAGCTGGAAAGTGGGCCGGGTGCTGCTCATATCAGCCGGGAAGGGGCAGAGAAGGCCGTCACCCACCTTATCTGTCCGGGCACAGCGCTGAAAGGACATTTTCCTCATGTCCTCGCCATGATTTTCAGGAATACAGCCTGACTGGACAAGGGCAGACACCAAGTCATCTTCAATTGTTTTGAATTGTGAGGACCCAACATTCCTCTGGAAAAAGGAGACAAAAACAGGTTTCATATTTTGCAGACAGGGGTCGCCATGTTGCCCAGGATGGTCTCAAACTCCTGGTCTCAAGCACTCCTCTGGCCTGAAGTGCTGAGATTACAAGTGTGAGCTGCCACGCTCTGGCCTGAAGTGCTGAGATTACAAGTGTGAGCTGCCACGCTCACGGGAAAACACTGTATTCTGCTCACTCGCCCTGAGCCTGGGCTGCTCCACGCCAGGGATGGGTAGCGTGGAAGGGAATCAAAACACAAGTTTGACTGAACCTGTGCACACACCTACTTCCACAGTCAGTTATGACATCAGTGCTGTGGGTGCTACCTATGCTTAAACAATATAACATCAGATATAAAGTAATCCATGGTCAGGCACAGTGGCTCACACCTGTAATCCCAGCACTTTGGGAGGCCAAGGTGGGTGGATCACCTGAGGTCAGGAGTTCGAGACCAGTCTAGCCCACATGGTGAAACCCCGTGTCTACTAAAAATACAAAAAGTAGCCAGGTGTGGTGGCAGGCTCCTGAGACAGGAGAAATCGCTTGAACCTGGAAAGTGGAGGCTGCAGTGAACCGATAGTGCACCACTGCACTCCAGCCT
>NW_012112586.1:1443435-1444622 GCF_000951035.1 Colobus angolensis palliatus
GAGCTTGCAGTGAGCTGAGATCCGGCCACTGCACTCCAGCCCGGGCGACAGAGCGAGACTCCGTCTCAGAACAACAAAAAAAAGATGTTTAAAGAACACAGAACCAGGCAAAGCCACAGTGTTAATTACAAAAAGCAACAAAAGAAACGTCTGCCTGAGGCCAGTCACAGTGGCTCATGCCTGTAATCACAACACGGGGAGGCTGAGGCAGGAGGATCGCTTGAGCCCAGGAGTTTGAGAGCAGCCTGGGCAACACAGCGAGTCCCCATTCCCATAAATAATAAGAAACTTAGCAAGACCCTATTCCTGTAAATTAAAAAAAAAAATTATTCGGGCCATGAGGTCAAGGACACTTACAGTCCTCAATGCTTGGGAGGCTGAGGTGGGAGGATCTCTTGTGCCCAGGAGGTGGAGGCTGCAGCCAGCAGTGGATGCACCACTGCATTCCAGCCTGGGCCACAAAGGAAGACCATGCCTCAAAAAGAAAAAAAAATACGCCTACCTGAATGCACCCACACCCTCTACTTTCCAGAAAAGGAAGTGGGCTGAGGATAGAATCCTCACAACTTTAATACTTAGCTCTGTCCCCTTAACGCACACGACGGCAGGCTCTTCGGAGCTGCGCCGCGCTGTCCACCGTTCTCAGCAATGAGCATCAGTACACCTAGCTCATCTTCACACCCTATTTAGCAGGTGCTGTCAGCACTCCCATCCTAAAGATGAGGATTCGAGCACACAGCAAGTGAACCCCGCCCCAGAACACAGTTAGCCGCAGGGCCGGGCCTGATGGAAGGCAGCAGCTCGCGTGCAGCAGGACCAGTGAAAGCTGCTTGGGCCTGCACCTAAACCCAGCCGGACCCACCGCTTCCACAGCGGCCGCACCTGCACCTAAGCCCCTCGGGACCCGCCGCTTCTCGGGCGGCCACACCTGCATGCCGTGGTAGCCCTTGCCCGAGTAGGCCATGAGCAGCACGATCTTGCGCTTGGGCAGCTTCCCGCGCCGCTCCTCGTCCCCACCGCTCTTGACCTTCTTCGCCGGATGCTCTCCGTCCTCCCAGACGCGGACACCCCCGGCCCAGCAACTGCGGGACCTCCGATCCTGGGGGCGCGCGGATCCCGCGGGCGGTGGCTCCGCGTTCCCGGCCATGCGCGGCGAGCTGCAGAGAAAGGCAGCGTGAGCGGGGGTC
>NW_012112586.1:1453227-1453590 GCF_000951035.1 Colobus angolensis palliatus
CTAACCTCTCGGACCCTGACGCTGCTGCCCTGTTCCTGCTGACCCCTGACCTCCGGGAACCCGGCGCCCCAACCCCTCTCTAGCTAACCTCTGACCTCTCGGACCCGCACACCCCAAGCCCGCTCCTGCTGGCCCCTGACCTCTCGGACCTTGATGCCCTAGCCTCGCTCCTGCTGACCCCTGACCTCTTGGGCCCCGCGCCTAAGCCCCGCCTCTGCTGTCCCCAGACCGCCCCGGGATCCTGACGGATAAACTCCAACGTCCCCTGACACCCAGGTTAACCTCTGACCTCCCCAGCCCCTTCACCTCCCGCCCCGCCCAGTGGGCTTTCCTCGGGAGTCGAGGAGACCCGGACCACCCGCG
>NW_012112586.1:1455680-1471884 GCF_000951035.1 Colobus angolensis palliatus
TTTTTTTTTTTTTTTTTAAGAGACCAGCTCACTAGGTTGCCCAGGCAGATCTCCAACTGCTGAGCTCAAGCGATCCGCCTGCCTCCCCTCCCGAAGTGCCAGGATTCCAGGTGTGGCCACTGCGCCCACCACTTCCTTGCCTCCTCTGCCAAGCTTGCCCTCCTGTCCTCCTGCTTTCCCTTAGAGAAACTCATATGATTCTGGGTCCGCCCAGATAATCTGGCATAATCTCAAAATCCTTAACCCCATATCTAGGGCCACAATTCAGCCAACCACAAGCTTGAATTTGGGGAATGGGCCGTGGAGGTGTTGGGGAGAGCATGCTCCTGGCAGTGCAAGGGTGGGGAGGCAGGAGCCAGCCGTCTGCAGCAGCCCCACTCCTGCCCTCCAGGGGCTGCACCTCCTCCTACAGGTGAGGACTCAGTGGGGCCTGGGCACTGTGCCCACCTGGAGTATACAGGTAGAGAAACCACAGGGCTGCGTGATGAGGGACTGATAGGAAAAGAGGACCAAGGGGCCCGGGGCCAGGTTGTGTGGGGCCCTGTGGCATTGGCTATGAGTGAGATGGGAGCCCCAGGGATCCAATCTGACACCCCTTCCCAAGGGGTACTCAATGGGCTGTGTGTGGCTTGTAAGGAGCTGGTGGCCCAGGGAGTAAGGGGAGGCCGGAGGGTGATGCAACTGGCCAGGTGGGAGGGCAGCTCACCTATACTAAATGACCCCCCAGGAGGGTAACCCTCCACCAGCCCAGGCTCCAGGACTGAGGCAGGGGGTATGGACAGGCACCCAGGGGGCCACAGTTCTGTGAGAGTGCAGGCACCAAGGCCTGGTCCCGCTGGCTTGGAGTGTGCAAGGATGAGGTCCCTCCTGCACTGCCACGGCTTCCCCTGGGCCCCCCCTCACCACCTGGCTCTGGCACATGGACCTTTACAGCAGCTTTATTTACCACTGCCCAAACGTGGAAACAATCAATATGTCGGCAGGTGAATGGAAAAACTGTGGTACCTCCAGACAATGGAATACTATGCAGTTCTAAAAAGAAATGAGGCCCGGCACGGTGGCTCATGCCTGTAATCCTAATGCTTTGGGAGGCTGGGAGGGTGGATCACTTGAGGCCAGGAGTTTAAGACCAGCCTGAGCATGGCAAAACCCGTCTAAAAATACAAAACTTGGCCGGGCGCGGTGGCTCAAGCCTGTAATCCCAGCACTTTGGGAGGCCAAGACGGGCAGATCACGAGGTCAGGAGATCGAGACCATCCTGGCTAACACAGTGAAACCCCGTCTCTACTAAAAAATACAAAAAACTAGCCAGGTGAGGTGGCGGGCGCCTGTAGTCCCAGCTACTCGGGAGGCTGAGGCAGGAGAATGGCGTGAACCCGGGAGGCGGAACTTGCAGTGAGCTGAGATCCGGCCACTGCACTCCAGCCTGGGCGACAGAGCAAGACTCCGTCTCAAAAACAAAACAAAACAAAACAAAACTTAGCCAGGCTGGGTGCAGTGGCTCAGGCCTATAATCCCAGCTACTCAGAAGACTGGGGCACAAGAGTCGCTTGAACCTTGGGAGGTAGAGGCTGCAGTGAGCTGAGTTCCTGCCCCTGCACTCCAGTCTGGACAACAGAGCGAGACTCAAAAAAAAAAAACACACACAAAACAAAAAGACACGAGCTCCCAGGCCCTGGGCATAGTGTATGTTTCCAACTGTGGGACATTCTGAAACAAAAACAGCTATGAGGACAGGAAGATGAGGGGCCAGTGGAGCTAGGCTGGGAGAGGGGAACAGGCAGAGCCCAGAGGACCTTAGGGTGACGTGTGGCATGACACCTTTGCAACACCCAGTGCACATCCAGTGACCCCATGATGTGAACTGCGGACTGTGGGGGGTAACACAGAACCTGTTGTATTAGAAGTGTCCATGATTTTTGAAAATCTAAAATCTGAATATTGGGTTCAACCAGAGACAAAGGCACTGCACGAACCTGACGCGTTACTGACGGGAGAGAGGACAGATGTCTCTCTACGTCCTACTCCATTTTCCTGCAACTATGGAACGGCTCTAAAAAATATTAAATTCCATGTTTGCAGTGACTGGGCATTTCTTTACGTCACAGACGTACCAGGAGGACCACAGCGCCCACGGCCTGGCAGCTGCCCCAGCACACCGCACCCGGTGCTGAGCGCAGCTGTTCCTGTTTGAGGAGGCTGTTTGGACGCAGCCCGTCTTGGGCTCAGAAATCAAGGTCTCTGTCTTCCCCTTCCTCGAGAACACCAACCTCTCAATGAACTTTCACTTCTTATTGCGGTTAGCAGTTTTTAGCAAGTTATTTTTATCTAACAAAAACAATATCCAGTTTAAAAAATGCAAACCCTACAGGAGTTCGAGACCAGCCTGGCCAACATGTGAAACCTCATCTCTCCTAAAAATACAAAAAATCAGCCGGGCGCAGTGGTGCCTGTAATCCCAGCTACTTGGGAGGCTGAGGCAGGAGACTCTCTTGAACCTGGGAGGCGGAGGTTGCAGTGAGCCAAGATTGTGCCACTGCACTCCAGCCTGAGCAAGAGTTACTCGTCTCAAATGAAGAAAAAAAAAAGGGCAAAGGATTTAGATGTTCCTCCAAAGACACACAAATGGCCGCCAAGTACCTGCGATGCTCAACGTCAGGACCCCTTGGGGAAATGCAAATCAAAACCACAAGGCGAGGCCTTGGAGGCCCAGCTGCTCAGAGGCTGCAGTGAACAAACAGTCTGAGGCTTCTTGGAAATTCACACAGAGCTCCATGTGGCCCCTCCTAGGTGTATCCCCCAGAGGAGTCAAAGCAGGTGCCCAAAGCTATCCCAAGGTGGGTGCCCTGCCCTCTGGAGTCTGTGCACCCTGTGCAGGACCTCCAGCTTGGCGGGAGAGGTTCCTGCAGACAGGAGTCTACACTGTCCCTCACACATCCAGCTTCTGCCCTGGGGCTCTGCTCCTAAGGCTGTGTCCGGCCATGGTGGGCACCAATGGAGGGGGCCCTGGGGCTCCTGTGCCTTGGCTGAGAAAGAAAATGACACAACCCTGAGAACAGTGACAAGCCAATGAAGACAAGAGGTGACACCAGCCCAACAATTCCAAAGGTTTATTTCCTTAAATTGATATTACACAATATAACGCAAAGGGCAGGAAATCACACAAAATTTGCTTTAAAATAGACAAAGGATCCAGCACTATCAAGAGAACATTCAACCAGGGGCGGCAGTTGAGGAGCCCAGGACCTGCTTGGACACACGCACACGCGGCCGCGACGGAAGCAGGAGGACCAGGACGCCAGGCAGGATCCCCGCAGTGCCAGCTCCCCAGGACTCAAGATTCCAGGCGGCCATGAAGCAATAAATACTAACATGCCCCACAAGGTGAGAATAAAGCCATCAAGGTGATGAGGAAGAAATCACGGGAATATTCTTCTTCTAAGTCCAAGCACAGTGGCAATATTTCAAGTATTGCAAAGAAAAACACACACGTGTGTATTTTTGTCTGTTATGTGGCGTGTGACCCTGGACCCCCCGCGTGGGTCCATGGCCCCACCGCTGCCTCCCGCAGACTGGGGACTCGTTCAAGTATCTACTGATCCAGGCTGGGCAGACCAAGGGAGGCCCAGGCAGGGTTTGCAGCACATGCCCGCCTGGAATCCAGAAGGCAGGCCTCTCTGCGGACACCCTCAGTGGCCCTGGGCAAGGCCGAGGCAGGGAGGGACAGGGCTGTCACCAGGCCTACCCTGCCGAGGGGCTGACACCACAGCTGGCTGCCAAAGCTGGACAGGGAGCTTTTGCATATGTTACTTTATTCTTTGCATGAAGTATTCCTCTCATCTGCCCCCAGGCCCAGGTGGGGAGGGTGCTGGGCACACACCTGTCCTGCTGCAGCCACCAACACAGGTGTGCACAGAGCAGCCTCACCTGCCTGCCATATGCCCCTGCGCCGCCTGCCTCTAACCTGGCCCAGTCCTCGCCCTCCCAAAACCAATTCTTAAACACCTACAAGTTTTCTCCTTTAAAGAAAAAATTAGCTGCATAAAAATAAGACACATTTTAGGAATAAAGTGTGAAAGATTACAAGACGTATCCAGGGCTTAGAGAACGCGGTGCCACTGCTGCCAGTCCCTAGAGGAACGCTTGAACAAAGAACTGCCTCTGCCTCTGGCCCAGGGCCCCACTCACCCTGGAGCCAGTTCTCCCCTTGAGGTCCAGACCTGGGCAGCTCCGTGGTCCGGTGCTCAGGCTTGGGGGCCCTGGCATGTGTCCGCTTATGTGTATGTACAAACACCAGGCCACTGCCAGGAATCACTGCCCAGCAGTCCCTGGTGAGGTCCAGATTCTGTCTCTATCTGCATAAAGTGCTTGGGTGATTGACAAAGCTGGGTGGGTATCTCGGAGGGAGAGGCTCCTGGAGACTGGGGGACGCTGAGGCCGCAGGCTCTTCCTGGGCACAGTGACTGCTGACCTGCCCTAAGCAGGAGCTCGCTTTGGCTTTGAGTCGGCAGCGGTCTCAGGCCCTTGCCTGTCCTCCAGGGCTGCCCCGGGGCTAGAGGGTGGTGGCACCCACGCCTGCTGTGCCAGGCAGCCAGAGGGGCAGAAGTTCTGTGATCCCCACCTGTACAAGATGGGAGACACCCCCAAGCTGTGTGGCTCCAGGTGTGCTGGTTCTGCCTCATGACCTGCAGGGAGGCCGGCAGGCTGACTGTCCGTGGGGCCCAGGGCAGGGCTCAGCACCAGCGATCAGTGCCATGGGCTTGTCCCGAGGAGTCCAGCCAACACAGAGCCCACACTGCAGGGCTCGGCAATACCTGGACCCAGCCAGACCAAAAAAGGTCAGGCACAGATGCCAGTCAGCAGCGCCGAGAGTCTCCGCTCAATGCACAGCTTGCCTGTGGAGGGAGAGGGGGGAGCGTGAGGGAGACGCCCAGAGCCCTCAGCCCCCAGCCCAGCCTGGCACTCACACTTGGCGACGTTCTCGATGTCGGCCTGGTCTGAGAGCATGTGCTGCAGCCCCTCCAGGAGCAGCAGGGCCTTGTGGTAGCGCGGGACGCAGCCCTCACGGTGCTGGAACATCTCGTCCAGGGCGGCCGACTGCACCTGGGGGCGAGGGCAGAGGCTGGACAAGGCCAGCTCACCCCACTCCCTCCCAGCGAGGGCTGCCCTGCACCCACGGCAGTGGCCCAGGGGTGGCAGACAGGCCCTCAGGGCAGTGACATCGGGGGGTGAGTGCTGACACAGCCTGCAGTGCAGAGGGGATGGTCACAGGGCCAAGAGGAGACGCTGCCTGGAACCAGGTGACCCTGGCCAGCACTGTCAGCCCCACCCCAGGACAACAGAGTGCCCACCACTCAGTCAGTGTCATTACTGCTGCTGCCTGGGCTGCCTGGGTGGGAAGCAGGGGCAGGAGGGAGGCTGACTTTTGCCATGTTTGTTCAGACTGGATTTTTACTGCATGCATACATTTTCTTAAAAAAGGAGACTCAGGCACTCATGAGTTTTTGCCTGTAATCCCAGCATTTTGGGAGGCTGAGGCAAGATGATCACTTGAGCCCAGGAGTGAGAGGCTGCACTACACTTCAGCCTGGGCAACAGTGCAAGACCCTCTCTTAAAAAAAATAAAAGAAAAAAAAGGGGGGGCCCCACCTCAGAGGCAGAGGAAGCTCTTCAGAGCCCAAGCAGGGAGCCTGTGCCCACGGCACCAGCTGAGTGCACCATACTTCTAGGCAGGTTGTCTGGGACCAGGTGCTGCTTCTGGAGGCTGACACCTGACTACGAGGCCTGAAGACCAAGTCTCTCATTTTACAATTGGGGAAACTGAGTCTCAGGACGAGGCATGGCAGGATGCACATGGGCCACGGCACCCATGCAATCAAGGATGCACCCGGCCAAGCTGTAAGTGCCTGCAGGAGACTGGGGGGCATCATGCTGTCATTTCAAGAAATCCAGAAGTGACACCCCCCAAAGTCTCACCAAGCTGGTGGGCATCAAGGTCCCCTCCCAGTGGAGACAGCCGGCCTGGAAGTTCCTGGCCCCTGCCCCACTGGTGTCTGTCTGTCCCGTACCATCTGCACAGCATGGCTGAAGATCAGCCTCTCGGCAGTGATGCTGTGGATGCGGTCCAGGAGCCGCTGCTTGTCCAAGAAGAAGCGCTGCAGCCGCAGGCTCAGGCCCTGGCAGGACACCACGCTGGCCTTGTACAGCTCATTCAGCCTGCGTACCACTGCAGAGGACGAGGGTGGTCAGCTCAGGGTGCGGCAGACACGGGGCAGGGCTGAAGTGGTCATGATCTGCCCTGTGCACTGAGCGAGCACATCCCTCCCTCCCTGTCACAGCCCTGGCTCCCTGTGGCCTTCAGTGTGCGGCCAGGCTCAGCACCTTGTCCCGGGTGCCATTCGACCCCGCTGCCTCTGTGCTCTGCACACTGGGCCAGGCCCCAAGGCCTTTGCACCTTTGCACAGGGGCCTGCTCAGGCAGCCTCCCTGTCACCCGGACAGTTGCGAGGCGGGCTTCCTCCCCAACCTGGCATGTGGGCTGAGCGGTCACAGCCCTCACCCTGCTTCACGGTGGACGACAGGCAGAGCTTGCCGGCCCGGATCTGGTCGATGGCAGTTTGCAGGCCGGAGGACAGTAGCTCGGCCACCTTCAGGTACAGGACCAGCTGCTCCGCAAAGCTGGGGGTAGCAGGCAGAAAGGAGGCAGGTTGGTCCTGGCCCCCAGGCCACCACCCGCCCCACCCTGCCCCAGCCCTGGTAGCACCCACCCCCATTCTCGGCTCAGCAGGCTGATCTGGTCAGCCACCACACTCTCCTGCAGCTGGTACTCAGGGCCCCCGGCCGCCTCGCTGGCGCTGCCCTTCAGGGCTGCGATCTCCAAGACGTGCTGCACGAACAGCAGCGTGAAGCGTAGGCCACGCAGGATCTCGGTGTGCTCTTGCTGCAGAGAGCGGTCGTCAGGGTGGCACATGCTGCCCGGGCTGGGAAGAGGCTTATCTCCCTTGAGATAAGCCTTGGGGAGGCAGGGCAGGGTCCCCTCCCTTGCTGTAGCCCGGGCAGCTGGGATGTGCCCCACCCGACAGCCCACACCCACTCCAGCCAGAATGGAAACCTTTGCTCACTCCAGCCCTCACCTCCATGAGGGTCTCCTCAGGGAGGTCGGGGGCCTCGAAGGTCACAGCCCCCTCCAGGTTGGCAGCAATGGGGTCAGCAAAGCTGCAGCTGTGCCCTGGAGCAGGGAGCTCGGGGGCTGGGGCCTCGCTGCAGGCCCCAGGCACCAGGTGGCGGGCAGAAGAGCCAGCGGAGCCAGTGGAGCCTACTGCGGGGAAAGGGCGGTGAGGGGCATGCCAGGACAAGCAGACACCGTGGCCCCCATCCCCCACAGGCTCCCACACCTCCAGGGCCCAATGTGCCTCTGCCTTAGTTTACACCCTGTTACCTCCCAAAACTCTAACAGGAGAAGCAGAGCAGGTCCCTAGAGCCCCTACTCAATCTCTTGCCACTCACCACGACCCCCAGGTCCCCAGCTCCCCAGCTCAGGCCAAGGGCTGTGGTACCCATCAAGGGACCCTCTGGGTATCCCGGCCCCCAGCCCAGATCTGCCTGGGAGAAGGGCAGCTGCCACTGTCTGGGATGGGGTAGGTGGCTGGCCTGGGGTGCTACTGTGTAATATGGGTGGGCCCGAGGGCCAAAAGGACCTAAAGGGCAAGGCAGTCCTCCACCCTCACTATGGGGCTGGCAGGTGACCCCAGCGACGGCAGCCCCTGGCCAGGACCAGATGCCCACAAGCCCGCCCCTCCCCAGGCAGAACCCACAGTGGGGACCCCGCCAAGCCCCAGGCCCAGAGCATCCCCACACGCCACTGGCTGGGGAACCGAGGGGCACGCCTGTCTGCGCGGCCCGTGCTCATCAGGGCGACTCCTGACCAACACAGCACAGCCCACGGCAGCTGGGCAAGGAGGCCACAATCCAGACACCGTCCCTGCTCAGCTGTTTTGGGGATAAATGGGAACGAGTACCTGTCACTCACAGGGGCAGCCTGTGGGGCGGGTACCAGAACCACGTCCATTTTGCAGATTGGGAGACAGAGCGTGGGTTTCTCAGGGGCCTGAGCTGCTTCCTCAGGCACCCCCGGGCTCTGGGGGGCCATAGTCCAGCGACCCGAGTTAAAGGATGCCCCCCTCCTCTAGGGCGCTGCCACCACCCCAAAAGGGGCAGGGCCTCAGCCTAGCCAGCCCTCACCTGAGAACATCCTGGTGCGGGGGCCCTGGGGCGGCGTGCTCCCGCTCGGTGGGGAGCCCACGGTGAAGACTACCGGGGAAGGGCTGCTGGCGCCCCCAGCACGGGCTCCTGGGTGCAGGCTCCCTCCACAGCCAGCTGAGGGTGCTGGGAGAGCAAGGAAGGGCTCAGGAGCATCCTGGCTGCCCGCCGCCCCCATCCCACACCTCTGAGCCCCACCCACCGATCTCCATGGGCTTCTCCTGCAGGCTCTCTGTGCTGCCCGGCTCCGGGGCTTGTGTCCCAAACGCTGCCTTGAGGAGCAGGTCAGTGAGGCGGCTGGTGCTGAAAGACCTGCGGGAGGGTACAGGGCTGTGCTGGGGGCCCGGCCCACTCCACCCTAACTGGACCTTGAGGGGCCCCTCTGCAGGACAGACACACGTAATGCACGGTCCCCTGGCCCACCTCGAGAGGCAGACACTCCTGTCACCCCAGCTTACAGGTGGGCATGGTGAGGCTCAGGACAGGGACCTGCTGGGGGTCTAGGGCCAGCCATGGGTGGACCAGGCTCTCTGGCACCCAGCCACACTAGGCACCCACAGAAGGGCAAGGCCAGGCTTTTCCTGTTCCACCACCAAGAAGTACAGAGCAGAACAATGCAGGGGAAAGGGGCAGCCCCCTCAGAAGCCCATCCAAGGCCTGTTCCCTCCAACTCACCGGCCAAAGGGACCCTTGGGGTCCTCGCCTGGCCGCAGGCCAGGGCCCAATGGCTGACCATGGAAGGGTCCCACCTCAGAGAGGTCAGGCAGTGTCCGGTTTCGAGGGGGCGTCATCACCACGCCCTGCCGGGCTAGGAGGGCCAGCAGGTTCTGGGAGCTGGGGGTCTTTGGGAAGTCGAAGGAGGGTACAGCCTAGGAGGACAGAGATGGGGTGAAGACCGCCCTGCAGGTCTGCAGCCCTGGGGCCCAGTGCCTGTGGGAGGTGGCCAAGTTGGCAGGAACTGGCAAGGTGTGTGGGAGTGGACTGAGCACGAGCCCAGGCGGGAGTCAGAAGGTACGGAGCTGCCTTCCTCAGTCTTTGTTCTGGCCTGGTCACTCCCACCCGTCTTCCCCAGGGCTCTGTGCCCCTGGACACATGGCAGTGCCCATTACCTTGGTGGGGGAGCCCAGAATGGGGGGCAGGGGGTTTCGCTGCAGGAAGTCGGGCAGCTTGGGTGAGCCCCGCAGGTTCCGGCAGGACTGTAGCCCGTGGGACGGCTGGGGAGGGCTGGCCTGTGGGGGGCTGAACACAGCTCCCAGGGGGTCCGTGGGGGGTTTGGGCAGCTTGGGGCGGACGACGTGCAGGTCAGACAGGTTGGGGGCACTGTGTAGGCGGCAGCCCAGCCCGGAAGTGCGGGTAGAGTGGTCTGGCACAGAGGAGCCTAGAGAGGAGGACAGGCCTCGTCACGACCTTCTGGTCCAGCGGCCCAGCCCTAGGCCCCACTGCTGCCACACGCAGGCCCCTTGGGGTAAGACGGTAAGTCCCCACTGTTTTTTTTGAGACGGAGTCTCGCCCTGTCGCTCAGGCTGGAGTGCAGTGGTGCAATTTCGGCTCACTGCAAGCTCTGCCTCCCAGGTTAAACCTGTTAAAGCCACTGTAAAACCTGACCCCCAGACAGCACGGAAGACCGGCACGGAGCGGGTGAGAAATCTGCCCCAGCTCACACAGCCAGGAGCTGGACACAGCCAGGAGCTGGAGAGGCAGCTGGCTTCTGTTCCATGAGCTTCCCTCCCACTCCTCTTCACTTGTTAAAAGCAAGGGTTTTAGACCAGGATGACAACATGAGTGAGGGAGGTCAGCCTCGCACCCCCTCCCACCTCCGGACTGTACCTACCTGGACGAGGGGACCTGCCACCCCGCATCTCCGCGCCCTGTGGGGAGGGCGTCCCGCTCCAGCCTGGCCGCTCAGGGATGGTTCCAACTTGGAGAAAGGAGAGATCTGCTAGGGTCAAGCTGGGACAGAGACAGCCTCCTCGCCCACCGCCTAGAGACGCCCCTTCCCAGGCCCCAGCCTGCAGGTGCACCTTGAGGGGATGGCGTGTAGGGCCGGCCCCCACCCAGAGACATCTTCCTGGCCAGGACGCCTCCATGCTCAGCGTGGGCAGGGGGCGAAGGGCTGGCCCTTGCAAAGCCCAGGGGGCTGGTGCTGCCTGACCTGCGGACGGCAGAGGACCTGGGGACAAGGCAGGTATTAGGAGGGGAGGCCTCAGTAGCCCAGGACCCCATGCCACGCCAAATGGCTACAGTGCTGACAGATGGCTCCCCGTCTGCTGCACTCTGTCCAGGTAACTGGCCACACTGTGGGTGTGTGGGAGCAGCTGGCCCCTTAGCATTCCTGCCCAGGGCACCAACCCAAGGCATCCTCACCCTAAAATCTCCATGCCCTGCCAGACACCCACTGGCCCACACAGCCTTCTGTGGGAGTTCAAAGAAAGGTACCCTTTCCTCCCAACATTTACTTCTGTCTATTAAAACTGGCCAAAGTCAATACTGATTTTATAAACACAAGAGATTTTACTGATCAGAAAACTATCAAAATAACTCTAGAAACCCAAGACATCAACAAAGTGAATGGTGGTGCTGAGTTCCCCAGTCCACAGTCTAGACAACTGCACATGGATGACGACCCTGTCCCTCTGTGGAAGCCGTGGAAGGGCTCCTGCTACATACGGCCCTGGCCGTGCCTGGCTACCTGGGAGCTCTGCACTCACCGAGGTGTTTGGAACTGGGTGGGTGACTGCAGGTTTCGCTCGATGCGCTGGTAGTTCTGCACCTGTGTGGGGACTGGGATGGGGACGGAGGCGCCGCACCTGCTGCTGGAGAACGGGCCAGCCCGGCTGTGGCGGAGAGAGGTCAGCGTCATGACAGACACTGGGGTCACAAGAGGCTGCGGTCATAGAGCTGGGGCACCAGAAGAAAGCCTAGGCCCAGACTTCCTAGCTAGGACAGAGGCTACCCTGGGCCCCACGCCAGGTCTGAAAAGAGCCGGCTTCTGTGCCTCTACACACACCAGCACTGTGGCACCTGCACCCCACCTGGACTCCCAGTCTGCACCCAGCCAGTGGGAGGCCAACCCTGGCTGGGGCCCTGGCCATTCCCGGCCCTACAGGCTCAGAGCTTACAACAGGACTGTGCTGGCCCTGGCATCCCTAGTTGGTTTCCTCATTCACCTACTCCTGTCAATACCCCTCCCACTATAGTCCCCTCTACAGGACAACCCAGCAGACCCTGCAGTCCTGCGAGGCCTGGGAGAAGGCAGGAGCCTCCAGACACAGCAGGCCGGGTCTGGCTGTGACACACAGGAAGCCCAGCCTCCAGCTGGGCACTGCTCACAGCCCCATCCACCCAGCCTGGGCCCTGCTTACCCTGAGGGACTGGGGGAGCTGCTGCAGGGTGGGGATGGAGATGGGGTCCGGCCGTGGCTCTCCAGGCCCGCAGAGGCCACCAGTGAGCTCCTGTGGGGCAGAAGGGAGGCCAAGGGCATTTTTTTTTTTTTTTCGAGACAGAGCCTTGCTCTGTTGCCCAGGCTGGAGTGCAGTGGCACAATCTCGGCTCAATGTAACCTCTGCCTCCCGGGTTCAAGCTCTTGTCCTGCCTCAGCCTCCAGAGTAGCTGGGACTACAGGCATGTGCCACCAAGCCCAGCTAATTTTTTGCACTTTTTTTTTTTTTTTTAAGTAGAGACTGGGTTTTACCACGTCGGCCAGGATGGTCTCGATCTCCTGACCTCATGATCCACCCGCCTCGGCCTCCCAAAGTGCTGGGATTACAGGTGTGAGCCGCCACGGGCCAACATTTTCTTTCTTTTTTCTTTTTTTGAGACAAAGTCTCGCTTTGTTGCCCAGGCTGGAGTGCAGTGGCACCATATCGGCTCACTGCAAGCTCTGCATCCAGGATTCATACCATTCTCCTGCCTCAGCCCCCTGAGTAGTTGGGACTACAGGCACCCACTACCACGCCCGGCTAAGTTTTTTTGTATTTTTGGTAGACACGGGGTTTCACTGTTAGCCAGGGTGGTCTCGACCTCCTGATCTTGTGATCCGCCTGCCTCAGCCTCCCAAAGTGCTGCGGTTACAGGCATGAGCCACTGCGCCCGGCGGTCGAGGGCATTTTCAAGTCACACGTGGCACAGAGCTCAGCCAGCCCTGTGCCCCACCAGCCCCTGTCTGCAGTGGACGTGGCAGTCTCAGCCCTCCCTAATGGGCTGATGACTCCAGGCAGGGATAACACGGGCCACTTCCAAGGCCACAGTTCCTCTCCCCTAAATTACAGAGGCAAGGGATGGGGGCTCACCCACTGCACATCAGGCTGTCTGGCGGGGGTTTAGCACTGGGCGCCTCAGCCACCAGGTCACCTGCAGGGGGAGACAAAGCTGGGCCTGGAGTCCTTGCTACCTGCCCAGGGCCACCCCACACCACTGAGGCTCTCTGCTGGATCCCCCCACACACTCCACTTTGCAGGGGCCTCAGCTTGTACAGTGGCCTTGCGGGGTGCAGGGCCTGGGCGGTACGGTCCAGAAACTGCCTCCTCCCTGCCAGCCCCAGGCTAGTTCCGGGAGACCAGAGCGCTGCCTGCCCCCCTTATCCCCACTTGGATTGTGTGCTTCCTGTCTCCAGTGTCCTCAGCCCCAGAGATCCCTGGGGTCCTGCCCTACAGCCTTCAGCCAACTCCAGGATGGGCGGGGGAGGTCAGGCATCCACAGCCCTAAGTCTGGGCCCAACCCCGTCCAGGAATACCCAGGTTCCCGCCCCCAAGGAGGCTCTGCCCGGCCCCCGGTGTCTGTCTTCCTGTTGCCCTGACAGCTGGCAAAGGACCAAGGCCCTCCCCGGGTCTGTGTGGGGCTTGGCTCAGGCCTCCCCACCCCCGCAGGAGCCATGCTGACGGGAGATGCGGAGGGCTCTGCATGAGTCATTGTGTCCCTGGCAGACACGGGGACCAGTGCCAACCCAGACCTCCAGGAGCTTTGGGACAGCCAGGGACAGAGTGCAGGGCCTTCGGAGGAACCACAGACCCCAGGCCTGCTCCAAAAGTTTAGGCACCTTCTTTCAACAAACACGTGGGCAGCCCCTGGCCACCATGGAGCAGGGGTTCCCCAAAAGCCAAGGAATAACCCACCTGCAGGGTGTGGCGGCAATAAGAGCTGCTGAGAAACAAGGTAGGGGTACACGGCAGCAGTGTGGGAGGAGCAGGAGGTGAGCGGCCCCCACCCATCTGGAAGAGCAGCACTGTCTGGGGGGACCAGGCCTACAGCCTCCAACCTCCTACTGACTACTAGGAGGACCCGGCTCTGATTCCCAGAGTGGTTTTAAGAGACACGGCCTCCCCATCCAAGCGGAGCTGATGCCGGTGGCTCCCAGGGGCCTACCCTGACTGCCCGTAAGTGGAGATGGGCCACACACAGTGCATCCAGTACATGCAGTACACTGTCCCCACTGCACCTGAGGCATCACCTCCGAGCCCAGCGTTCTCGCTGACCTGGAAACTGCGCGGGGACCATGACGAAGTCGTCTGTGTCACAGGAGGAGTCCTTGCTGCCGCCAGAGTCCCGGGAGCTGTGCAGGAAGCCAGCGGCGTCAGCCGGGGAAGTCAGGGTCTTCTGCAGCTGCTGCATCTCGCCCAGGGACTGAGAGTCAATGGAAGGGCTGGTGAACAGGTCTCGGGGACACAGACACTCAGGAGAGCAAATCCCCCCTCCTCTGGGATGGCCCAGAGCCCCAGTAAAGATCAGGGGCGCTGGGGCTGAGAAGGGCTGGGGGCATATTTCTTCCTGTGCTCTGCTCTCCTCTGTACTTCCACAGGACTCCACTCAAAGGCCGGCCTTGACCTCGCAGGGACAGGCCCCCCGATGAGCCACTCCCACCATGCAGCCGGGTGGGTTGAAGCCCTCAGCTCCCAGAAGCTCTGGGAGGCCCTGTTTTGGGGAGCTGTTCACCACCTGCCCTCTGCACCTCACTTTTCCGTTTGCATAGCCAAGAGAGCGAGGTGCCGTGGGGGGCGTGTCCAGTGAAGAGGCTGCCACCCCCAGTGGACCCTGCTCTGAGGCCAGCACCATGCTAAGGCCCAGCGCACACCATCCATGCGGAGGTGGCTAAGGCCCCAAGTGCCCCAGGGCAGCTGTGCAGAGGGCCACACCTCCCCACAGCGCGGTGCTGCCACGCTCCCCTCACATCTGAGCTTCCGGCCATGATACAGGCAGACAACCAAAGTCAGAGGACCGATCCCTGGTCACAGAGCAGGGGGCCAGGCCAGGAGAGCCCACACACAAAACTCTACCACCAGCCACTACACCATGCCCAAGAGCCAGGTTCCAGGTCAGATGGACAGAGGCACGGGGTTCATGGCCGACTCAGGTGCTCTGCAGACCCCTCCCATGTCACACAGGGAGTGCCACCATCATGTGGGGCCATCACCCTGCAACCCTCCCCATGCTGAGTCCAGTGGAAGACACCACAAAGGAGACCAGGGGTGCAGGTGCCAGTGGTCCAAGGCCATACGCTACTTCTGTCTGCGTCAGCACAAAACCAAAGACAGGACCAGACCAAACAGCCGCCCTGTTGGCCTCTGGGACCTGAGGGCTGTGGGTGTTGGGAGGGGCCGTCGCCTGTTTGTGGGGCTTCACCATCTGACAGAATGAACTCATCCATGTCTTTCGTGACTCACACAGACAACAGAAGTCACAGCACGTCCCCGCGGGGGCCCAGGGCTGGAGCCCCTGACTGCTGAGTGGGGCGAGAAGCTGTCAGGCCCCTGGGGCGGCAACTCACCGGCGGGGAGGCCAGGTGGGAGGTGGAGCTGCTGCTGGAGCTGCTGCCGGACCCCGAACTTGGGTACGAGGGCACAGGCACAGGCGGGGCTGAGAGAAACATGCATAGGTCCGTCTGGACCATCCTCCTGTCTCCTTACCCTTGAGCCAACCCGCGGACTGGACAAGCTCAATCATATCCCCTGCACTTCCCGCTACAACCTGACCAGCAGGGCGGGAGGCTCCCTCCTGGACCACCCCATGACAGTCACAGGGCAGCACCAGCCCCTCCAACACCCCATCCCCATCCCAAGCCTGCTGCATCATGCAAACCCTGGCCTTGGGGTCCCCGCTGCAGCAGAGTAAAGGGCCGGGTGTTCCGCCCTCCCTGGGAGCTGGCCGCAGCTCAAGTCCTGCTCCCTCTACCCCACACTCAGTGCCTAACCAGGCCCCAGGAGGATGGGGTGTAGGGCCCATCCAGAGCCCCAGGACCCACAGAAACTCACACTTCCTGACGGAGGGGCTGGCATCGAGGAAAGGGTGATGGAAAAATTCATCTGCAGGAGGAAGGAGGAGTGAGGCCTCAGGAGGGCCCTGCCTCCCCAGGGCCTGAGCTCCAGTGGCAGGGTGGGCACCTGCCCGGGCAGAGGTGGAGCCCCTGCCTGCGCTTGGCTTTGGAAAGGGCAGTGTGCACGTGGGGCTGGGTGCGAAGCGGGTGGGCTCCGCTCACATCAGCAAATGCAAGGAGGGAGGGTGGGGGGCTCCGGCTGCACCCCCGGTGGGCGCTCACCGAAGTCCATGCGCTCCTTGTGGTTGCGCTGGAGCAGAGCCAGGAGCAGCTGCCGCAGCGGGGCCGAGGTCTCCCGGGGGATGCTGGGGTGAGAAGAGGCTGCTGTGAGCGGGGCCTGCGGGGCCGGAGCCCGCGAGGGAAGAGAAGGCAAGAGGGCGCTTACATGGGGACCAACGTCTTGTTCTTCTCGTAGAACAGGCGCAGGTCCTGGGGGCTGCTGGCCTGCGGGGACGGGGACAGCCTGACTGCCGGGGCTGCGGCCGAGCGGGACCAGCCCCTGGGGTCTTGGCGCGTTGTCCCCAGTCGGTCCCTGCCCCAGACGCTGCGAAGCCCAGGGGATACCGGGCGCTGGCGCCGCTGTTTGCTGCTGGAGGTGCGAGCATGGGGGCGGGGAGGGGCCGCCGACGGTCTCTCGGGG
>NW_012112586.1:1472369-1472687 GCF_000951035.1 Colobus angolensis palliatus
GGCAGGGGGCGTCTGACCGCAGCTGGCGGACACTCGCGCGGAAGGCGCGGCGGGGGGGCCAGGGCCAAGCCGAGTTACCTGGAAGGGCGCCTTCCCCGTCAGGCACTGGTAGACGATGGTGCCGATGCTCCACAGGTCCGCCTTCCCGTCGTAGTGCTGGGACATGATGACCTCGGGGGCCTGCAGGACCAGAAGCTGGGTCAGTGGGAGGACCCCAAACGCGGACCGCAGAAGGAGCCCACCAGGCCACAGCCAACCGGAGCAGAGCTCACCACACCCCAACCAATCAGAGCAGAGCCTGCCAGGCCACAGCCAACC
>NW_012112586.1:1477390-1490090 GCF_000951035.1 Colobus angolensis palliatus
GCCCGCCGGCACTGTGGCCCGGACCCCCACCCAGGGAGCCTGGGAACAGACGGGCGCCCACCTGCTGTCCTTCCCTCTGCCTTGCCCGGCCCTGTGCAGCACATCCTCCTCCCATCCGCCACACGGCTCAACTTTGGGTGGGCCAAGAGCCACCTTCCTTCCAGCCACACTATGAAGACAACAGCCCTGCACCCCTTGTTTGTGCGGCTCCCGTGGCCTCGGGCCACTTTGGTCACAGCTGCCTCCTCAAGCAAGGGGGAGGCGGGCGGACGGACCGAATCCTAACAACTGGGAGCAGCTCAGCCCCCTGCATCCCCTCAGGAGTCCCAAGGGGACAAGAAAGAGCCAATCTCACAATCAGCCAGGGACCCACTCGAGCCAGGCTGCCTCCCAGGCTGGGGCCAGGGTGGCCCTGGGTGCGGGGCCCTGTGGGGGCCGGCTGGCAGCCCAACTGGCACAGGTGTGCACTCACTGTGCAGGTAGTCGGCCAGGTCCCCACCGTTGCAGTACTGCAAAAGACCAGACACACATCAGGCTGCAGCAGGGACCAGGGCCCACCTCCCAGCCCTGCCCAGCCTCCCCACCCCTCACACTTGGACACTACTCCCTGGGCCCTCAGGCGCCTGCCCACCCCAGGGCAGGTGCCCCCACAGTCCCTGCTGGAAGACATCAGTAGTGATGCTCAGCAGTCATGGCAGCTCACACCTGTAATCCCAACACTTTGGGAGGCCGAGGTGGGCAGATCGCTCGAAGTCAGGAGTTCAAGACCAGCCTGGCCAACGTGGCGAAACCCCATCTCTACTAAAAGTACAAAAATTAGCCGGACTTGGTGGCACACACCTGTAATCCCAGCTACTCAGGAGACTGAGGCAGGAAGATTGCTTGAACCCGGAGGTGGAGGTTGCAGTGAGCTGAGATCGCACCACTACACTCCAGCCTGGGCGACAGTGAGACTCCATCTCAAAAAAAGAGAAAAGGTGCTCGTCACCTCCCCGCTGGCCACATCCCTCCCTCTGGGGCTCCCAGGGCCATGGCCATCAGCCTGCACTTGTCCTCACACCACAAGGCACTCACCTCCATGACCAGGTAGACAGAATTAGCCATTTCCTGCAAGACAGAAAAGAGGCTGTGAGAGGTCCCAGTGCCCCTGGGCCCTACTGCAGGGAGTTTGGCTCAGCCCCAATTCAGCCTGGGCAGGCCCTGCAGTGCCAGGACTTAGCTGGTCATCCAGCAGCCAGGAAACGAGGACATCTGTGGGCCACGTGCTTTGTAGGTGGGTGTGTTCTGTGTTTTGTCGCCATCCAGGTCTCTATCATGATCAAGGTAAAGGCCCCTGGTCCCCCCATATAAGCAACAACTCCTGGCAGAGGACATACCCTCTAGCAGGAAGGGTGAAGGCCAGGTGTGTGGGCAGGCCTCGGCCCTCAAGCCACAGACACTTCTCAGCTCCTGAGCCCAGGATCAAAGACGCCCCAACAGGGCTGGTCACAGTGGCTCAAGCCTGTAATCCCAGCACCATGGGAGGCCAAGGCGGGTGGATCATAAGGTCAGTGTTTGAGACCAGCCTGGCCAACATGGTGAAACCCCGTCTCTACTGAAAATACAAAACTTAAACAGACGCGGTGGTTCACACCTGTAAAACCCAACACTTTGGGAGGCCGAGGCAGGTGGATCACGAGGTCAGCAGTTCGACACCAGCCTGACCAACATGGTGAAACTCCATCTCTATTAAAATACTAAAATTAGCCAGGTGTGGTGGCACGCGCCTGTAATCCCAGCTACCCGGGAGGCTAAGGCAGGAAAATCACTTGAACCCAGGAGGAGAAGGTTGCAGTGAGCTAAGACCATGCCATTGCACTCCAGCCTGGGCAACAGAGTGAGACTCCATCTCAAAAAAAAAAAAAAGACACCAACAAATTGCAGATTGGCACTGCCAGGCTGACCCAGAGGCCTGGAGGCCTCCAGCTGCCCTACCCCAACCTGGCTGCAGCTTAGGCTGCCACCCCTCAACCCAATGCCTTTGGTCAGAGGCATCCCAGCCACCCCCTCCACTGCTGGGCCAACAAGGCCTGGCCAGCAGCTGCTCAGCCCTCAGCTCAGACACAGACCTGACCAGGGGTGCCACCTGCACCTGCCCTTGCCTGCCCCATGAAACTCAGAGTGAGCCAGAGGCACAGACACAGCACACACCCCAATGGCCAGCGTGAGTACACCCTCACCTGGGACTGGGGGCCTCCCTGTAGCCCACCACTTACTCCCCGCAGCCACAGGAACAAGCCCTCATCACTCCCGTTTCACAGACGAGGAGAGTGAGGCCCAGGAAGCCACATCAAACCAGGCAGGCTGGGCTGGAGGAGCGAGGGCCCCACACACCCAACTCGTGGCCTCAGAATAGGAGGAAGCCCTTTCCACACAAAACCCCCTCCCTCTGCCCTGTACACAGCCACACGCTCTAGGTTCTTGCAGGGAAGCGAGTCTACACCCTGTTGTACGGCCATCCCACTTCTACCCCTGAGCGGGCCCAAGCTGTCTCAAAGCAAAGGGGAGCTGTGTCTGGAGGGGGGTTGCAGGAAGAACGCACCTCGGTGCCTGTGGGAGCAGGGTCCCACACAGGACTCCTGCTCAGCCCCCAGTCCCAGGAGGCCCTGACCAATCAGAAGGCATCCCTGGTGGGGGATAACCACAAAGCCACTGAGTATATCTGCTTCGTAACGTGAGAAGCCCGTGCCCCCAGAGCTGCCCCCGCAGAGGAGCTGTGGGCTGGATAAGGATGCTGAGTGGGGACAGGCTCAGGAGAGGGTGCTCTTAGGGCGGCTAAGGTCGATGCTGCTCAGGCAGCAACCCCAGGATCCACAGACATCGCATGGCCGGCCCAGAGGGAGACCCAGAAACCCAGGCACAGCCTAGAGAAGGTGGGACCTGTCCACCAGGCAGGCCTCAGCCCACCCCACCCACGCCTGTGCACCCCAAGCCCCGCCTGGCCTCAGCTGCCTACCCAGGAAGAGCATGTGGGAGCCCAGGGCTCCCAGCAGCCATGGGGAGAACAATCCACACGGGGTACAGGATGGAGCAAAGGGGACTG
Organism: Colobus angolensis palliatus; assembly: GCF_000951035.1. NCBI lineage: Eukaryota > Metazoa > Chordata > Mammalia > Primates > Cercopithecidae > Colobus > Colobus angolensis. Next base: position 1,480,473 of record NW_012112586.1, read on the forward strand.
CAGGGACAGCTCCGGGCAGAACCCAGGAAGGAGGGGGAGACAAAGCTAGAACGAGAAATAACTTCAGGATGGCAATGTCCACTCCGTGACCTGGGCCCATCGTTACCCTCCCCACAGGCCCTCCAGTGAGTGCCCATAGGCACCCACATTTCTCCTCTCCTCTCTGGGGGCCACCTGCCCTGGATCACAGAGCCAGGGGCTCCCCAAGACCTGACCTGCTCACCAGAGCTCCAAACCCACCAGCAAAGCCAGCACAACCAGGGATGTGCCAAAGACAGAGGCATCCTGGGGGAACGCCCATGTGTGCAGAGCGGGAGCCCAGCACCCCATCCCCCAGCCACTGACCCAGGACCGGCCTGTGTGGGACAGGAGCTCCCTCTGGGCAGGGGGTGCTAACTGAAGCCCTGTGGCTTCCTCCCACCTGCAAACACTAAGGCAGCCACCTCTCACCCCTAGAAAGGCAAAGGCCTGGCCGGGTATGGTGGCTCAAGCTTATCCCAGCATGTTGGGAGGCCAAGGACAGAGGATCGCCTGAGCCCAGGAGTTTGAGACCAGCCTGGGCAACATAGCAAAACCCCATCTCCACAAACAAATACAAAAATTATCCAGGTGTGACAGTGCACGCCTGCAGTCCCAGCTACTCGGGGCTGAGGTGGGAGGATGGCTTAGGCCCAGGAGGCCACAGCTACAGTGAGCCGGAGTTTGTGTCACCGCACTCCAGGATGGGTGGCGGAAGGAGACTTGTCTCAAAAAGAAGAAAGGCAGAGGCCCACCAGGGAGACCCTGTGGCACCAGCGACTGGCCCTGGGCCCACAAGACCCTGGCAAGGAGGTTCTTCCCCCACCCCATCTGCTGCCCACACTCCAGCCAGGGTCCCCAACACCCCTACCCAGGGCACCTGCCACACTGGCCCCGTAAGTGCTGGAACCCACCTTGCTACTGGCACATCTAGACCCCTGGCCTTGCCCCAGAGTCACAGATGTCACTCCTAGGTTGCCTTCCTAGAGACCCCTGTGCCCTCCCCACTGTGCTGGCCACCCTCTTCCATCCCCAAAACTTCAGGGGGCACCACCAACTCCCAGGAGGGTGTGGGCAGGGCCCTGCACTTCAGATGGTCCCTTGCAGAAACCAAGGCCTGGCCCATGCTCAGCCTGCCTCCTAAAAGGTCCTCCCCAGCAGGGGACTCAGGGCCAGTGGGGGTGGGGCTGCAGGGTGATGTGGGGCTGCAGGGTAGGGTGGGGGCACCCACCTTACCACAGGCATTTGGGTCTTCCCAACTCCCCTGGGACAGATGACAGCTTCAGACAGGCCCTCGGGGCTGTGGGCATCCAACTCCCTGAGCTGGGCGTCAGGGGCACACCAGGGCCTTTCCCACGCCTCCGAGAGCCTCCTGTGAAGTCCAAGTGCGCCAGCCCTGCAGGAGCCCAGGCAGCAGGCCACAACCAGCCCACTTCCCATATGAGCACACTGAGGCCCCAGAGGTTGGGAGGCGCGCCCAGGCTAGGAAGTGGCAGGACAGCCCACGCAGGCGGGCTGGAGTCCCGGACTCACTCTCTGCCAGTGCCAGTGCCAAGCCAATAACCCTCTGTATCCCCGGAAGGGCCTAGCTTTGCTGCCTCCAACCCTGGCAGGGTCAGGGATGAAGAGTGAGGACGGACAAGCCCAGGCCCACCCCCTGCCAGGGCTTAGGGGAGCTCCTCCAGGGCAGCTGCAGGCCCAGGTCCTGCGCCACAACACCTCCCCGACAGGGTCCCCCAGCTGGGCCTGCCCACCCTTCCCACAGGCAGCGACTCTCTGGGGCTCTTGAGGGGGGTCAGGTGAGAGCACAGCCTTGCCGGCCACAGCTGACCTCCCCTGCCCAGCCCTGGGCCCACCCAGAACCCACACAGGGCATCAGGTTCCATTTCTGCCTTGCAGCTGAATTTGGTTTTCACAAGCTACCCTGGGGTGCGGGGACCAGGCATGCTCCCAGCATCAAGCCACCCAGTTAAAGACACCAGAAAGGGCCATGACTGCCCCCCTGGGCTCCGGGGCAGGAAGCGGCCACCCCAGGCCGAGCAGCTCGCCTCCCACGGCAGGGCCTGGGGGTCCGTCCTGTGATGACACACACACGCCCTAATCAAACACGGCCCACGCCCTAATCAAACACGGCAGGCTCCCTGCACCATCACCCGCACCCCAGGAGGTGGGTCCCATCTTGTCGCCTATTTTAAGGGAGGAAACGGAACGGCTGCTGACCATTCCACAGGGCTGTCCCTGAAAAATCCCAACACATGCATCCGAGGTTCAGAACACTTCAAAAAGGCAGCAAAATCAACACCCCACTGTCTCCGGGCAGCGTGCTGAGGGACCCGGGACAGCACCCCCCAGGCAGGCCAGCCCCCACACCCCACACACACGCACGCACAGCCAGCCAGGTGTCCCAGGCAGCCTGGCACGGGTGTCTGGGCACGTAGGAGGCTGCCCCACCCCTGGGGTGCTAAGGTGCTTTACTTAATAGGATCCAGGCTCCCACCCTCTGCCAGTCCCTCTCCTGTCTGGTGATCCTGGGCTGGGCCTGGTGAGCAGGCACTGACCTAGTTCACGCCTCCAGAGCTGGCCTTCTTGGCTCCAAAAAGTGGCAAAAGCCACAGCTGTGGCTGGACAGAACCACTCTGCACCCCCAGGCGGGGTTCCTGGACAGCTCCCAAAAGGGAAGGGATGCTAGCTCCACCCTAAGAAGGAAGGGCCACCCTCTGGCCCTGGGGAACCACTTGCAGCCGCCCATTGTGTGTGGGCCTCCTGGGGGCTACAGCCCAGGCTGACCTCTGCAGCCTCCCGCCTGCTGGGTCTGGGGGTCTGGACAATCCAGGAGGCAGCCTCAGGGGGTTGAGGCACGTCCCTAGATGCAGTGAGGCAGGGGTGGGTGGCCTGACCCTTCTGAGGGCATAACCTTGCTTGGAAAAAGCAGGGAATAATCCCAGCGCAAGCGGGGGGTGGGGGGTTGGGGGGACAGCGTAAGCTGCAGAGACCCTCGGGAAGACGCCAACTCCACACACTCCTCCCGAGCCCCGGCCATCCTAGCTGGCACACACCCCAGTGAAACCTGGTTCCAGCAGCTCTGTCCTGCAGGCGGCTGAGACCCGTCCCCCAGTCATTGCGGACAAATACTGATACCAGGTGACAGTCCCACAACAGGGTAATGCGCAGAAACAAAAACCAACTCCTGTCACCCACGGAGACACAGCACCCCTCAAACCTACAGCTGACATCCCACCTCTAGGCTTAAAGTCAGCATGTGGCAAAGGGAGCAGCCCAGGATATGGGCATGGCTTTGGGCTGGCGCTTGCTACACCACACAGGGCCTGTTGCGGTGCACCTTCTCATCTGTTTTGCACCTTCCTGTATTTTTATCCCATGATTTTTTTTTCTTTTTTTTTTTTTTTGAGATGGAGTCTCATTCTGTCGCCCAGGCTGGAGTGTAGTGGCGCGATCTCGGCTCACTGCAACCTCTACCTCCCAGGTTCAAGCGATTCTCCTGCCTCAGCCTTCCAAGTAGCTGGGACTACAGGTGCCCACCACCATGCCTAGTTAATTTTTGTACTTTTAGTAGAGAAGGGGTTTTGCCATGTTGGCCAGGCTGGTCTCAAACTCTTGACCTCAGGTGATCTGCCCACCTTGGTCACCGAAAGTACTGGGAATACAGGCGTGAGTCACCACGCCCGGTCTTATCTCATGATTTTAAAAGTTAAAAAAAAAAGATACACACCACTTTGGAGGTAATTCCAGAACCGCCTGGGCCCTGGGGGGCCCTTCACAGGCCCCTGCCCGGGAGCTGGGTACCCACCCCATGGCTTTCTACTTGGCCTGCATCCTGCCCCAACTCACACTGCAGACAGCCCCCCGGCCAGACCAGCCCAGGCCTGGCAGTCCCCTCCTCACTCTGGGATGGGGAGTCAGAGTCTCATGCTGGGCTGGACTGCCTGGACCCACGGTCTCCCAGGCCCCTAAGCAGGGCTGGACACCTCTTGACTCGGGTCTCCACCACAGGTAACTCACGGGCAGCAGCTCTGTCTGCAGGGCCTGAGTGAGTCACACCTGAGTGGTCCAGTAAGGCCTTCAGCTGCAAGGAACCTGTCAGTTGGCGTGCTGGCCACGGGGGCCACCGTTAGCAAGGCCTGTAGCCATCAGCCCTCCTCCCAGGGCACACTGGGCAGGATCCCAGCCTGGCTCCACAGCCCCATACCCTGATTCCTGTGGTGGCGGCACTCCTGGGGCCAGGCAAGTGCAGACACTGACACCACACCCTCAATAAGGAGGCCAGGTGCTGCAGCTGCCTCCCAACGGCTGTGGTGGACTCAAAGAGCATAACCCAAGGTATACACTTCCCAGGCACTCACACTTTCACAGTTTTTATGGCTAAAAAAGAAACCCAATACACAAAACCCAACACAATAAAACAGAAATAACCTCAACAGTCAACAAACAGCATGGAGGGGAATACCTGCCACCTATCACAAAGAAGCTACTTTCCTTCATATGTAAAGGACGCCTACCAATCAAGAACATTTACAGAGCACTTACAATGTGGCAGGCATAGTTCTAAGGACTTAACACACTCAAGTTGCCATCACAACCACAACAGTTTTCGTTTTTGTTTTTTTTTTGACAGATTCGCCCTGTCGCCCAGGCTGGAGTGCAGCGGCGCAATCTCGGCTCACTGCCGCCTCCGCCTCCTGGGTTCAAACGATTCTACTGCCTCAGCCTCATGAGTAGCTGGAACTATAGGCATGGGCCACCACGCCCAGCTAATTTTTGTATTTTAATAGAGGCAGGGTTTCACCATGTTGGCCAGGATAGTCTCGATCTCCTGACCTCATGATCCACACGCCTCAGCCTCCCAAAGTGCTGGGATTACAGGCCTGAGCCACTACACCCAGTCAACAGTTTTTAAAAGGTAAGAAAACTGAGGTGCCAGGAGGCTACCTGCCCAAGGTCACACAGGTAAATATTAGAGCTAGGGCCCAGCGAACGGCAGAATGGCTCAGGGGCCATGGTGTTAAGCATGGTACCCTTCAACCTTGGCACAAAAGGAATCAAGAACTTGCCAGAAATATGTGCCCAACCAGGTACAGTGGTGCATACCTGTAGTCCCAGCTACTTCGGAGGCTGAAGTGGGAGGATCTCTTGAGTTCAGGTGTTCAAGGCTGCAGTGAGCCATGATTATGCCACTGCACTCCAGCCTGGGCAAGAGAGTGAGACCCAGTCTCTTTAAAAAATATATTAAAATAGGCCCGAAGCGGTGTCTCCTGCCTGTAATCCCAGCACTTTGGGAGGCCAAGGCGGGCAGATCAGCTGAGGTCAGGAGTTCTAGACCAGCCTGACCAACACAGAGAAACCCTGTCTCTACTAAAAGTACAAAATTAGCCGGGCGTGGTGTCACATGCCTGTAATCCCAGCTACTCGGAGGCTGAGGCAGGAGAATTGCTTGAACCTGGGAGGTGGAGGTTGTGGTGAGCCAAGATAGTGCCATTGCACTCCAGCCTGGGCAACAAGAGCGAAACTCCATCTCAAAAATACATATATATAAAATATAGAAATATATTGTGAAAGCTGGGCACGGTGGTTCATGCCTGTAATCCCAGCACTTCGGGAGGCCGAGGCGGGAGAATCGTTTGAACCCAGGAGGCGGAGGTTGCAGTGAGTCAAGATCGCGCCATTGCACTCCAGCCTGGGTGACAGATTGAAGCTCTATCTCAAAAAAAAAAAAAAAAAATTGTACAAAGGACAAGTAGTATTTCTAACATTCCCATGCTCAGATAGTGAAGTTCATTCATTGCCAATGAAAAAGAAAACCGACCAGGCGGGGTGGTTCACTCCTGTAATCCCAGCACTTTGGGAGGCCAAGGCCGGTGGATCACGAGGTCAGAAGCTCGAGACCAGGCTGGCCAACATGGTGAAACCCCGCCTCTACTAAAAATACAAAAATCAGCTGGGTGTGGTGGCACGTGCCTGTACTTGGGAGGCTGAGGCAGGAGAATCGCTTGGACCCGGGAGACGGAGGTTGCAGTGAGGCGAGATCACGCCACTGCACTCCATTCTGGGTGAAAAAAGCAAAACTCCGTCTCAAAAAAAAAAAAAAAAGAATAGCAAAACCATAAGAGACATCATTTTCCAATTCTCACATGAGCCATGATGGAAACCTCTGAGAGCCGCCCTCCTGGCAAGGAGCTAGGAAGACATGTGCTAGGAGTCAGGCTGAGAGACCACTGGCATTGCCTCTCTGGAGGTCAATCTGGCAATAACTACCCAAATTAAAAATCAGCATCCCTGCCGGGCACAGTGGCTCAAGCCTGTAATCCCAGCACTTTGGGAGGCCGAGACGGGTGGATCACGAGGTCAGGAGATCGAGACCATCCTGGCTAACACGGTGAAACCCCGTCTCTACTAAAAAATACAAAAAACTAGCCGGGCGAGGTGGCGGGCGCCTGTAGTCCCAGCTACTCAGGAGGCTGAGGCAGGAGAATGGCGTCAACCCGGGAGGCGGAGCTTGCAGTGAGCTGAGATCCGGCCACTGCACTCCAGCCTGGGCGATAGAGTGAGACTCCGTCTCAAGAAAAAAAAAAAAAAAAAAAATCAGCATCCCTCCCACCCAAGGATTCTACTTCTAGTGATCCAGTCACAACCACCCTGTTGTACCAGCATCCCAAAATAACCCCATGTCCCACCTACAGGACCTCAGTGTAATCAGTGATTGAATCTCAGGCAACAGGCACCCCATGGCTGAAAATCACCATGGTGGCCCCAATCAGGACAGCAGCGAGTACCTCCACAATGGCTCCTCCAGCCCGAGAGCACTCCCTCTCACAGCCGTCACAGCCCGTGCTTTCTGCTCCACAGAGGAAGAAACAGGGCCGCAAACTGAAGAAGCTGTGTGTGCACGTGGCAGCCAGGACTGGGCCCCTTATCAGCGTCAGCCGGGCTCTCAACCACTGCGCTTAGAGATGGTGACCTCTAACAGAGAGGGGTAAACTTTTCAAGGGATTTTTTTGTTTTGTTTTGTTTTTTTGAGACAGGGTCACACTCTGCTGCCCAGGCTGGAATGCAGTGGCAAGATCACGGCTCACTGCAGCCTCAAACTCCTGGGCTTAATCAATCCTCCCACAACCTTCAGAGTAGCTGAGACATGCCACTATGCCTGGCTAATTTTCTTTCTTTTTTTTTCAGAGAGAGCAAGTCTTGCTGTGTTGCCCAGGCTGGTCTGTCCTGGCCTCCCACAGTGCTAGGGTCACAGGTGTGACCCACTGTGCCTGGCCGAGGGGTAAACTTTCTGATATGGACTGAGCCAGCACAGAACCTTCCCCTAGCTGGCTGTACTCCTTCAGAGACAGGGTCTCGCTGAGTCGCCCAGGCTGGATGGAGTGCAGACTATATTCTTAAGTGACAAAATTCACGGCGCAGAGAGGTGGGTGTGGTTGGAAGGACATACATGAACACATCTCTTGTAAGGATGGCTGTCCCCAGTGGCCCAGAAACAACTAAGGCAGGTGCCTGAGAGCGGAGGACAGCAGGACTCCATCCAGGGGGCTGGACTCTTACCTTTACCACACTCCCTCCTGTAATATTTGCGGATTTTCTTTTATCACTCAAATTGTTCATTACCCATTTTTAAAAGCCAATTATTTTTTCCTGGGTTTGGATGCCTGCCTCAAACATTGCCTTACCGACACAGGGCAACAATCCCCACACCTGTGGGGCGAGGGCAGGCTAAGCTGCAGCTCCAGCAGAGCCCGGTGCCCGGAGACAGGAGCGTCTGCAGCTGGCCGCTCTAAGTGCTTCCTGAGTAGAGAAAGCCGCAGTGTTGCCAACACTGGAGGAAGTGGCAGATGCCCACAACCAGGTGTGTGCGGCCGACTGGGATGGAGCGGGGTCTGGGGATACTGGCCCTGGGTCTGCGGGGGTCGTGCAGACGGTCACAGGGCCTGGCCTGGAGATGCCCAGGACTGGACCTGGGGAGCCCTGGAGGGGAGCAGCAGGCAGCGTAGCCCAGGGTGGAGGGGGACTCCTCGGAGTCACTGCCTGGCCAGGGACAGCTGCCCACTCCTTGCTGGCTCCCAGCACCATGACGCATGTCCAGGCTGTGGCCCAGGCAGGAGGCTTCCAAACATGGGGAGGATGAGGAAAGAAGAGGAAGGGAGGGAGGAAAGCAGGGAGAAAAGGGGTGGGAAGAGGGCGGGAAAAGCAGCGGGAGGGGTGGCCCGGTTCCAGGACACAGTGTGCCTGGGTTTCCAGGTACTTGTTGGACCTGGGCCCTCCTCACCCGACACCTTGTGACAAGCCTCGGTCCCCAAGGCCACAGCAAAACTCTGACAGGCGGAGGGAGGAGGCCACCAAAACACAGCCCGCCAGCCCTTCCCTCAGCCAGGGGCAGGGCCCTGGGCTCAGTAAACAGGTCGCAGAGCCATTAGTCAGCACTTTGGTGGGGCGGATCTCCCGCCTCAGGTTCCTGGTCCCCAGGACGGCACCCTGGCTCCCACAGCCCCAGCCTGGCCTGCCCTGAGCCCCGGGACATGGGGGCAGCATGAAAGCCAGCTGGTCCCACCGCCTGCATCCTGGGGCCAGCCGGGCCTGAGGTCATCTCCTTGGCCAGCCAGCGGCAGCCGCCTGTGCCCGCGCCGGGCCCTGACTGCCAGCCAGCAGGAGTCTCCGGCGGCCCCTCCCCCGCCCTGTCTGACGCAGAGCAAGGCCGGCCAATGCCGGCCGCAGGAGCAATGTCAACAAACACACGGCCTAGACAGGTGGGCCAGGCCGGCAGCGCTGCCAGGGCCTGCCTGGGACGCCGGACTCAGGCAGGGCCCCTAGGACTGACACCCGGCGGGGAAGGGATGCCTGGTCAGGGGAACTCAGCCCTGCCCTCGGGGCGCCCTGCGGCCCAGGTACCCCCTCCCCGGTCTCACAGCTGGGGAAGTCACAGCAAGAGCCAGCCCCAGCCCAGGCCTGGACCCAGGGTGGATCTCCAGGGCCCCAGTAGACCCCAGCCTGGACAGGCTCAACACGAGTGCTCACCAGGGGATCCAGCACCTGGGGCCACAGTCTCCCCTCCCCGTCCCCAGCAGACAGCGGCCCGAGGCCTTACCTGGAAGTCGTACAGAGCCACGATGTTTTCATGTTTCAGTTCCTAGGACAGAAACCCGAGTTTCTTATCAGTGTGGGGAGGGGGGCTCGCCCTCGCCCACACACCCTCCCCAACCACTAGCTCACCTTCAGGATTTTGATTTCCTTCCCCAGCAGCGTCTGAGATTTGGCGAGGTTCTTCTTGTTAATGCACTTGACGGCGACCTCCAAATCGTGCTTCTGAAAGCCAAACGTGCAACTTCAGGGCCAGGGCTGCCCCTCGCAGGCCCTCCCCAGACCCCAGACCGCACAGGTGGGGCCCTGAGATGATCCTGGTTGGGGATCCCGGGACTGGAAGGCCGAGTGGGGAGCCAGGTTGAGGATCGGGCTGGGGGTCCTGGGGTAGGGATCCAGCCTGGAAAGTCAGGCTGTGGAACAGGGCGCGGGGTGTCCCGGGATAAGGGTTTGGACAGGAAAGTCGGGCTGGGGGTCTCGGAGTGGGGATCTGGGCTGGCAAGCCAGGCA
>NW_012112586.1:1491265-1495572 GCF_000951035.1 Colobus angolensis palliatus
CCTCCCTCCAGCTCCCTGTTCCCGTTCTACAGGAGAATGGAGACCAGGCGTGGGAAATGTACCCAAAACGGGGGACTGCGTAGAATTAATTCTTAGAAATAGAATGGCTGCGTTAGAGGTTACGTACTTAAAGTTGCGTTCCATAATGCCAAATTGTAAAAAAAAAACAAACTTGTAGACCAAAAAGTTGTCACCAAAACCTACGACATAGCCCATAAATCGGCTGGGGAGGAAAGATTAGCTAGATGGGCTGTGCATCGGTCCTATGGACCAGTGCACAGAGGTAAATATACCTGTGCTCTAGGGTGAGTTCTCCAAAGATTATAATTAAGTAAAAGCAAAATATGGAACAGGGCACTGTACTGTCTGTCGTTTTAAGAAAGCCGTAGGAGTGGTGTGTGTGTGTGTGTGTGTGAAACGCCTGTATGTGTACGTGATCATTCCTAAGTATAATGTCCGCTAACTCATCACTTAGCCCAAGCATTGCGCTTTCCAGCTAATTAGTGCATTCATTCAATGATTCCACAAGGCACTTGCTATTGTATCCCTATTTTACCGATGAGGAAATCAAGGCCCAGAAAAGTTAGGGAGTGTGTCCAAAGTCACGCTGCCCGCACAGAAGACACAGTCAACAGCGATTGCGCTGGTGGGAGGACTGGGGAAGACTCAGTGCTTTTCACCGGACACATTGTGCGCTAGTTTGAATGACTTTCACCATGTGCAAGCGCTGCTTTTGCAAATGCATGATTCTAAACAATGCTCACCACCCCAGCCTACAGCACACTCCAAAAGTAACAGCCCAGAAACACACACTTCAGCCAGGACCCTCCATGCTGCCTCCCAGAGCAGCCCATTAGCTGGACAGCCTGATGCCCTCGGATGGGTCAGGAAGTCCTGGATGCCTTTTACCTGCCCTCAGCTCATCCTCCAGGCCCCAGGATACACAGACTCCTGCCCCTGGACTGGGGGCCTGAAGCCACCGAGCTGGAAGGCACAAGAGGTCTCCTGACCCACGACGTCTGTTTTCCAAATGAAGAGGTTCCCCAGTGCCCTGTGGTCAGCCATAGCATTCACTCACGTCCTGGTTCATTGAGCGAGTGTCTTCTGCACACCGGCCTGCCAGGAGAGCAGATGCTGTGAGGTAAGTGCTGCAGTTGACACAGTGAGAACAAGACCCGCCTGCAGAAGCTTCCAGCGCTTAGGGGTGGGGGACAAGAAGAGCAGTAATTGTACCACCCGTGGCAAAATTGCAACAGAAAAAATGAGTGAACAGGTGGCTAAGTGCTGAGGTGATCAGGGCACACCATAAAGGCCGAGATTGCTAGAGATGGCAAAGCCTGTACTCCTGGAAAGACTCAGGGAACCCCAGCCCAGCCCACCCTGGCCTGGAAAGTCAAGCTAAGGGGGTCTTCACCCCAAATTCAAAGAAATACCCAGGAAGAGTTTAGGAGACGGTGAGATGGCAAGATGGGATTTGCATTTGGAAACTGTTACTAGGCCCACCAAGAGAGGACATGTTTCTTTTTCTGTTTTGTGCGGTCTTATTAAATTTTTTATTCTTTTTATAACTTTTAGGTTCAGTGGTATGTGGGCGGGTTTGTTATACAGGTAAATTAGGGTTCACAGGGGTTTGATGAACGGATTATTTCATCACCCAGGTTATAAGCAGAGTGCCCGATAGAGTACCCGATAGGTACTCTGCTTTTTTTTATCCTCTCTCAGCCTCCCAATGCTGGGACTGCAGGTGTGAGCCACCACGCCCGACCCATCTTAACCATTTTTAAGTGCACAGTTCAGTGACATTAAGTACAATCACGTTGTTGTGGGCCGGCCGTGGTGGCTCACGCCTGTAATCTCAGCACTTTAGGATGCCGAGGCAGGAGAAATTATTTTTTGATTCTCTCTCCCACCTCCAACCCCCGCACCCTCAAGTGGGACCTGGTGTCTCTTGTTCTCTTCTTTGTGTCCGTACATTTTCAATGTTTACCTCCCACTTGTAAGTGAAAACATGTAATATTTGGTTTTCTGTTCCTGTGTTAGTTCGCTTGGGATAACGGCCTCCAGCCCCATCCATCTTGCTGCAGAGGACATGATCTCATTCCTTTTTATGGCTGTGTAGTATTCCATGGTGTATATGTACCACAATTTCTTTTTTTTTGAGACAGGGTCCCACTCTGTCACCCAGGCTGGAGTGCAGTGGCTTAATCTCTGCTCACTGCAGCTTTGACTGCCTGGGCTTAGGTGATCCTCCTGCCTCAGCCTCCCGAGCAGCTGGGATTACAGGTGCATGCCACCACACCCCACTAATTTTTGTATTTTTTGTAGAGGTGAGATCTCACAATGCTGCCCAGGCTGGTCTCAAACTCATGGGCCCAAGTGATCCTCCTGCCTCGGCCTCCCAAAGCATTGGGATTACAGGCATGAGCCACTACGCCAGGCGGAGGGCTTACGTCTGTAATCCCAATGCTTTGGGAGGCCTAAACGGGCTGATCACCTGAGGTCAGGAGTTCGAGACCAGCCTGGCCAACATGGAGAAACCTCATCTCTACTAAAAATACAAAATTAGCTGGGTGGGGTGGCGCATGCCTATAATCCCAGCTACTCTGGAGGCTGAGGCGGGAGAATCGCTTGAACCCAGGAGGCAGAGGTTGCAGTGAGCCGAGATCCCGCCATTGCACTCCAGCCTGGGAGATAAGAGTAAAACTCCACCTCAAAAAAAAAAAAATTAAAAATTAAACAACAGACATAAGTCACCACGCCCAGCCTCAGAATGTGTTTGTTTTTGTTTTTTGTTTTGTTTTGTTTTGTTTTTTTGAGGCAGAGTTTCCCTCTTTTCACACAGGCTGGAATGCCATGGTGTGATCTCCGCTCACCACAACCTCCACCTCCCAGGTTCAAGTGATTCTCCTGCCTCACCCTCCCAAGTAGCTGGGATTACAGGCACGCGCCACCACACCCAGCATTTTTAGTAGAGATGGGATTTCACCACGTTGGCCAGGCTGGTCTCGAACTCCTGACCTCATGATCCACTCGTCTCAGCCTCCCAAAGTGCTGGGACTACAGGCGTGAGCCACCACACCTGGCCTATCTTAACCACTTTTAAGTGCACAGTTCAGTGACATTAAATACAATCACATTGTTGTGGGCCGGCCGTGGTGGCTGGAGACAGGAGAATCGCCTGAGCCCAGGAGTTCGAGACCAGCCTGGGCAACATGGTGAATCCCTGTCTCTATAAAAACATTGTTGTATAACCATCACCACCATCCAGCTCCAGAACTCGTTCTGCTTCCAAAACTGAAACTCGTCCCTGTTGAAGACTCATTCCTCATTCCCCTCCTTCAGCCCCTGGCACCCACTCTTCTACTTTCTTTTTTTTGAAACAGAGTCTTGCTCTGTCACCCAGGCTGGAGTACAGTGGCGTGATCTCAGCTCACTGCAACCTCCGCCTCCCGGGTTCCGGCGATTCTCCTGCCTCAGCCTCCTGAGTAGCTGGAACTACAGGTGTGCGCCACCACACCTGGCAAATTTTTGTATTTTTAGTAGAGATGGGGTTTTGCTATGTTGGCCAGGCTGGTCTCAAACTCCTGAGCTCAGGTGATCCGCCCGCCTCGGCCTCCCAAAGTGCTGGGATTACAGGCGTGAGCCATGGAGGTGGGCCCACCCTCCTGCTTTCTGTCTCTGTGGTTCGACTCCTCTAGAAACCTCATATACGTAGAATCCTACAGTATTTGTGCTTCTGTGACTGGCTTCTTTCACTGAGAATGATGTTCTCCAGGTTCATCCATGTTGTAGTGTGGGGCACAGCAATTGATACCCCAAAATAGGGCGCTTTGATACACTGAAGTGAAGAAAAGTGCTCAAGGTCTCTCTAACCTCCCCCAACTTCTCCCAAAGTCAAAGCTTCTTTGTCTGCCTAAGATCCAGACTCACCAAGGAGAACAATTGTTTATTCCTTCCCCTCCCTGGAGGACCAAGAATGTGGCCACACCGGAACAGACCCTCTCCAGTCAGAGAACCATCGACGAGTTAACCCTTTCCCTTCAGAGAGAACCATCTAGGAGTTACTCTCGCTTCCCAGACACATTCATTCTCCCGGTGTATCCCCTCAACAGAGCTGCCCTTCTCCCCGCCTCCCATAACCTGCTTTGCTTCTGACCTCCCTGAAGGTGTGGGCAGTTGCTCTGTGATTCTCCCTGGATGCATATGTTCCATAAACATACATGCTCCTTCTCACCTGCTTTTTGTGAGTTCATTTTTTTTTTTTTTTTTGAGACGGAGTCTCGCTCTGTCGCCCAGGCTGGAGTGCA
>NW_012112586.1:1496223-1497525 GCF_000951035.1 Colobus angolensis palliatus
AGAACGTCCTTCCTTTTCCAGGCTGGATGATGCCCATTGTATGGACAGACCACATTCTCTTTCTCCTCTTTCTTTCCCCCCCTTTTTTTGAGACAGGATGTCACTCTGTAGCCCAGGCTGGAGTGCAGTGGCAGGAGCCAGCTCATTGCAACCTCTGCCTCCCGAGCTCAGGTGCACCTTCCACCTCAGCTTCCGGAGTACCTGGGACTAGAGGCGCACGCCTCCACACCCAGCTAATTTTTTCATGCTTTGTAGAAACCAGGTCTCAATGTGTTGCCCAGGCTGGTCTCCAACTCCCGGGTTCAAGCAATCCACCTGCCTCAGCCTTCCAAAGTGCTAGGACTCCAGGTGGGAGCCTCCTTGAGCCGGGCCACATTTTCTTTGTCCATTTACCCACAGATGGACGCATGGTTATTTCCACCTTTGACGGCGAGAATCATGCGGCCGTGCATGTGGGTACTGTTTCATGCGTCTGTGTGAAGAGACCACCAAACAGGCTTTGTGTGAGCAACAAGGCTGTTGATTTCACCTGGGTGCAGGTGGGCTGAGTCCGAAAAGAGAGTCAGCAAAGGGTGGTGGATTATCATTAGTTCTTACAGGTTTTGAGATAGGCGGGTGGAGTTAAGAGCAATGTTTTGGGGGCAGGGGGGTGCATCTCATAAAGCACATTCTCAAGGGTGGGGGGAATTACAAAGAACCTTCTTCAGGGTGGGGGAGATTACAAAGTACATTGATCAGTTAGGGTGGGGCAGAAACAAATCACAATGGTGGAATGTCATCAGTTAAGACTATTTTCACTTCTTTTGTGGATCTTCAGTTGCTCCAGGCCATCTGGATGTATACGTGCAGGTCACAGGGGATATGATGATGGCTTAGCTTGGGCTCAGAGGCCAGATAACTGGGTCCCTACCTTCACTTCTTTGGAATATATACCCAGGAGCGGAATTGCTGGATTGTAGGGAATGTTGTTTAATTTCTTCAGGAACCTCCACACCATTTTCCACAACATCCGCACCATGTTACCTTCCCTACAGCAGCACCCACGCGTTCCCATTCTCCACCACCAACACTTGTTTTTTTCCATTAGTTCCTTTCAATAGTACCCATGGGTGTGAACTAATATCTCATTGTACTTTTTTTTTTTGAGATAGAAACAGAGTTTTGATCTTTTCGCCCAGGCTGGAGTGCGGTGGCACGATCTCAGCTCACTGAAACCTCTGCCTCTCAGGTTCAAGTAATTCTCCTGCCTCAGCCTCCTGAGTAGCTGGGATTACAGATGCACGCCATGCCTGGCTAAATTTT
>NW_012112586.1:1502225-1504966 GCF_000951035.1 Colobus angolensis palliatus
AAAGTGCTGGGATTCCAGGCGTGAGCCACTGCATCCGGCCTGACTGTGGTTTTGATTTGCATTTCTCTAAGGACTAAACTCTGATATTTTTTATCTTGCCCAAATTCTTATCTAAGGGGTCTGGAGAGTCATGCCCTACCCATAAATTCTCACCAGATGGGTTTTATTTAATCCTATATGTTGTGACTTACTTTTTTTTTTTTAATTAATTTTTTTTTTTAGACAGAGTCTCTCTCTGTCACCCAGGCTGGAGTGGAGTGGCACAATCTCAGCTCACTGCAACTTCTGCCTCCGGGTTCAAGCAATTCTCCTGCCTCAGCCTCCCAAGTAGCTGGGATTACAGGCACCTGCCACCACACCCCGCTAATTTTTGTATTTTTAGTAGAGATGGGGTTTCACCATGTTGGCCAGGCTGGTCTCAGTGATCCTCCTGACCTCAAGTGATCCACCTGCATCGGCCTCCCAAAGTGCTGGGATTCCAGGCGTGAGCCACTGCATCCGGCCTGACTGTGGTTTTGATTTGCATTTCTCTAAGGACTAAACTCTGATATTTTTTATCTTGCCCAAATTCTTATCTAAGGGGTCTGGAGAGTCATGCCCTACCCATAAATTCTCACCAGATGGGTTTTATTTAATCCTATATGTTGTGACTTACTTTTTTTTTTTTAATTAATTTTTTTTTTTAGACAGAGTCTCTCTCTGTCACCCAGGCTGGAGTGGAGTGGCACAATCTCAGCTCACTGCAACTTCTGCCTCCCGGGTTCAAGCAATTCTCCTGCCTCAGCCTCCCAAGTAGCTGGGATTACAGGCACCTGCCACTCCACTAGGCTAATTTTTGTATTGTTAGTAGAGACGGGTTCCTCCATGTTGGTCAGGCTGGTCTCAAACTCCCAACCTCAGGTGATCCACCCGCCTCGGCCTCCCAAAAGGCTGGGATTACAGGCATGAACCATCATGCCCTTCCCAATTTTTGTATTTGTAGTAGAGAGGGAGTTTCTCCATGTTGGCCAGGCTGATCTCGAACTCCTGACCTCAGGTGATCCACCACCTTGGCCTCTCAAAGTGCTGGGATTACAGGTGTGAGCCACCATGCTGGTTAGCCATATATATATATATTTTTGGTTTTTGGGTTTTTTTTTAGGCTGGAGTGCAGTGGCGTGATCTCGGCTCACTGCAAGCTCCATCTCCCAGGTTCACACCATTCTCCTGCCTCAGCCTCAGAGAGTAGCTGGGACTACAGGTGCCCACCACCACACCCGGCTAATTTTTTGTGTCTTTAATAGAGACGGGATTTCACCATGTTAGCCAGGATGTTCTCAATCTCCTGACCTCATGATCCACCCGCCTCAGCCTCCCAAAGTACTAGGATTACAGGCATGAGCCACAGTGCCCGGCCTGGTTAGCCATATTTTGAAGGCTTTGCAAAGCCCTCCTTTGTGGGAAAAAATTTGCATCTGTAAAGAATCTCTATTAACATAGCTAGATCTTTTTCTTCCAGGCCCTCCCAATCCTAAAGAGATTAACTGAAAGTCTAGCATAGGAATTATTTTTCACTTATTGTCTCTAAGGGCAGCCACTGTAAGACCTCAAAGGAATTTTGGCCTCCACAATCTTTCATCTTAACCTGAACATTTCCTTTCTATGGATCCCAGGTTTTTAGACAAACTCAACCAATTGTCAACCAGAAAATGTTTAAATTTACCTATAGCCTAGAAGCCTGCCCACCACACCTTTGAGTTGTCCCACCCTTCCAGACCAAACCAATGTGTTTCTTAAATGCATTTGATTGATGTCTCCTGCCTCCCTAAAATGTATAAAACCAAGCAGCACCCCGACCACCTTGGGCACAGGTTCTCAGGACCTCCTGAGGCTGCGTCAGGGGCCAGGGTCACTTGTGTTTGACTCAGAATAAATCTCTTCAAATATTTTACAGACTTTGACTCTTTTTGTCGACATTTGTATGTGCTTACTGGCCATTTGTGTATCTCCTTTGGAGAAATGTCTATTCAAGTGCTTTGCCCGTTTTGTTATCTGGTGGCTTGATTTTTTTCTGCTAAATTGTAGGAGCTGGTTATGTATTCTGGATGTTAACTACCTGCTTTTGTAAATAAAGTTTTCCTGAAGCCACGACATGCGTTTATTGTTTGTCTGTGCCTTTTTTAGTGCTACTGACATCGCCTTTGTAAAATTATGGCTGAGACGGTGAAAGAGATCTAACTTAACCAACTCCATCTTGCTTCTAACCTCCAAGCTGTCTTTGTTCATTCCTGGGCACAGGCTAAACTAACTTTGGGAGAAATTTAACTTGTCGTTAATAGTTTAAAACAAAGACAGTAACAGCCCTTTCCCAAAGCAAACCTCCTTCTTGCCTGGGGACTAGTCTAACATTAGCCACGGGATTAGAAATTATGGGTTAGGAGACACGCAGCCGGAGGCTACAAGATTCTGACCCTCTCTACATTGCTTCTAAGATTAGCGCTTGAGATATTTTGCAGACCCTGCATTTGATGGATCAGCTGGCTCCACCCAGATGGATAAACTGGCTTGTCTGATCTTGTGGCCCTGACCCAGGAACCGACTCAAGGCAAGAAGAAAGACAACTTCCACTGGCTGTGATTTCATCCCTGACCAATCAGCACTCCTGGCTCACTGTGATCTCAACTCTGACCAGTCAGCACTCCTGGCTTACTGTGATTTCACCCCTGACCAATCAGCACTCCTGGCTCGCTGTGATTTCAACT
>NW_012112586.1:1506390-1507911 GCF_000951035.1 Colobus angolensis palliatus
AAAAAAAAAAAAAAAAAAAAAAAGGTTCACATTCTAAGAATTCAGTTCAGTGAGTTTCGACAAATGTACAAACCTGTTTATCCACTGCCAGTCACCACAGAGCATTGCCATGGCCCAGAAGTTATCCGCTGCCCTTTCCCATTCAAACCCCACCCCGGGCCCACAGTGATATGATTTCAATACTATCAATGACTTTGCATTTTCTAGAATCCCACAGAAGTGGACTCTGCAGCCCAGTCTCTTCATTTGCATCTTGGTTTGGGCCCATGTGCACTCATCCCTCTGGCTGTTTCCATGGCTGAGCAGCATCCATCCTTTCCCGTGGCTGAACGGAAGGCTATCCTTTTCCGTGGCTGAGCAAGGTCCTTCCTTTCCCGTGGCTGAATGGGGGGCCATCCTTTCCCGTGGCTGAATGGGGGGCCATCCTTTCCCGTGGCTGAGTGGCGGTCATCCTTTCCCATGGCTGAATGGAGGGCCATCCTTTCCCGTGGCTGAGTGGAGGCCCATCCTTAGGCACCTCCAGTGAGCAGCCTACATCCTCGGAGGATGGAAAATGGATTTGCCTCTTCACAGGCTTTTCTGGTTCTAGCTTTGGGCTATTTATGCGTGAAGCTGCTAAGAACATTTCCGAATGTGATTTGTATAAATACCTAGGAGTAAGATTCCTAGTCCTGAGGTCAGTGTCTGTCTAGTAGCATAAAAACAACCAAAAGGTTTTCTGAGCCTCAGGGCACACAGGTGGGGCCCAGCAAATGGGGGCCCAGAGAGCACCCAGGACTGAAGCTGCCCAAAACCTCCCTTGAGCGCCCCAGGCTGTCTGTCCCCACTCCCACTGCCAGGAGCCTGCTCCAGGGCCAAGGGTGAGGCCCACCCTGCCTATGGCTCCCTCATGCCCCTCCGGCACCGCCAGGAGTGAGGATGGACTGTCAAGCTTCCCTTCCTCCACTTCCTTCTCCAACATGCCCACCCCTCCTTTTTTTTTTTTAAAACAAAGAGACTGAAGGCCCTAGGATCCAGCCTGGAGGCTCCGAGATCTACCTAAAGTGCCCTAGTGGAGGACAAAGATTTTTTCAGAAAGAGATCAGAACTCTGACTTCTGCAGCTCTCTGGGGCTGGGCTGGGGAAGGGAAGCAGCTGGGGACCGGGAAGGGGGTGTGGCTCCTCCTAAAGGAGCCACATGTTGTTTTGTTTTGTTTTTGACAGGATCTCCCTGTGTCACCAGTCTGGAGTGAGTTACATGATCTCCGCTCACTGCAGCCTTGACCTCCCAGCCTCCAGCAATCCTCTCACCTCAGCCTCCTGAGCAGCTGGGACTACAGGCGCATGCCACTCCAGCTATTTTTTATTTTTTTATTTTTTTGTGGGGATAGGGGTTTCACCATGTTGCCCAAGCTAGTCTGGAACTCCCAAACTCAATGAGTCCTCCCACCTCAGCCTCTTGAAGTGTTGGGATTACAGGCGTGAGCCACCAGGCCCAGGTCACTGCATCCTCTGAGAGGTCTTTTTTTTTTTTTTTTTTTT
>NW_012112586.1:1509368-1511982 GCF_000951035.1 Colobus angolensis palliatus
GGAGGCTGAGGCAGGAGAATGCG
Source organism: Colobus angolensis palliatus (assembly GCF_000951035.1). Classification (NCBI taxonomy): domain Eukaryota; kingdom Metazoa; phylum Chordata; class Mammalia; order Primates; family Cercopithecidae; genus Colobus; species Colobus angolensis. The sequence goes on from NW_012112586.1 coordinate 1,509,392, forward strand.
TAAACCCGGAAGGCGGAGCTTGCAGTGAGCTGAGATCCGGCCACTGCACTCCAGCCCCGGAGACAGAGCGCGACTCCGTCTCAAAAAAAAAAAAAAAAAAAAAAACACTAGCCGGACTTGGTGGCATGTGCCTGTAATCCCAGCTACTTGGGAGGCCAAGGCAGGAGAATCTTTTGAACCTGGGAGGCAGAGGTTGCAGTGAGCCCAGATTGTATCATTGCAGTCCAACCTGGGCAACAGAGCGAGACTCCATCTCAAAAAAAAAGAGTCAGTAAATGTTTTCTGCAAAGGGACAGGTAGTATACGTCTTCAGCTTTGCAGCCACACAGCCTCTACTGCAACTGCTTAACACTCTGCAATCACAGTGTAACCGCCCAAGGGGTTCACTTTGCCCACTGTCTCAACAGAGCTGATTCATCAAGACAGGGGAATTGCAATAGAGAAATAATAATTCAGCTGGGTACAGTGGCTCACGCCTGTAATCCCAGCACTTTCAGAGGCCACAGTGGGTGGATCACCCGAGGTCAGGAGTTCAAGACCAGCTTAACTAACACAGCAAAACCCCGTCTCTACTAAAAATACAAAAATTAGCCAGGCATGGTGGCACACACCTGTAGTCCCAGCTTCTCGGGAGGCTGGGGCAAGAGAATCACTAAAACCCAGGAGCTGGAGGTGGCAGTGAGCCGAGATCATGCCACTGCACTCCAACCTGGGCAACAGAGCAAGACTGTCTCCAAAAACAACAAGAACAACGACACCACAACAGAAAAGAATAATTCACGCAGAGCCAGCTGTGTGGGAGAGTTTTATTATCATTCAAATCAGTCTTCCCGAGCATTTGGGGAGTAGTTTTTGTTTTTTCTTGTGGTTTTTTCCACATACAATGTGGGTGAATCTTGAAAACGTGATTCTTGTGAAAGAAGACAGATGCAAAAGGACACATTGAGAGACAGAACTAGCTGGATTTCCTAGGCCAACTAAGAATCCCTAAGCCTAGCTGGGAAGGTGACCACATCCACCTTTAAACACGGGGCTTGCAACTTAGCTCACACCCGACCAGTCAGGTAGTAAAGAGAGCTCACTAAAAGGCTAATTAGGCTAAAACACGAGGTAAAGAAATAGCCAATCATCTATCACCTGAGAGCACAGGGGGAGGGACAATGATCGGGATATAAACCCGGCAATGGCAACCCACTTTGGGTCCCCTCCCATTTTATGGGAGCTCTGTTTTCACTCTATTAAATCTTGCAACTGCACACTCTTCTGGTCCGTGTTTGTTACAGAGCTGAGCTTTCACTCACCGTCCGCCACTGCTGAATGTCACCGTCGCAGACCCGCCGCTGACTTCCACTCCTCCGGATCCGACAGGGCGTCCGCTGCGCTCCTTATCTAGCGAGGCGCCCACTGTTGCCCCCGATTGGGCTAGAGGTTCGCCATTGTTCCCACATGGCTAAGTGCCCAGGTTCATCCTAATCGAGCTGAACACTAGTTGCTGGGTTCCACGGTTCTCTTCTGTGACCCACGGCTTCTAAGAGAGCTATAACACTCACCGCATGGCCCAAGTTTCCATTCTTTGGAATCCGTGAGGCCAAGAACCCCAGGTCAGAGAACAAGAGGCTTGCCGCCATCTTGGAAACGGCCGCCACCATCTTGGGAGGTCTAAGAACAAGGACCCCCCACCCCCTAACATTTTGGCAACCATGAAGGGAACTCCAAAGCAGTGAGTAATATTGGACCCCTTTCGCTTGCTATTCTGTCTGATCCTTCCTGAGAATTGGAGGAAAATACCGGGCACCTGTTGGCTGGTTAAAAACACTGTACTTAAGACTCAGGTGTGAGGCTGTCTGGGAAAGCGCTTTCTAACATCCCCCAACCCTTCTGGGTTGGCAGCGCAGTCTGCCTGGAACCAGCTTCTGCTTTCAGTTTTTCTGGGGAAGCTGAGGGCTGACTAGAGGCAGAAAACTGTCGTCCCGAACTCCCGTCATTAGCCAGTTGAGCTTACGGTGTGGCCAGAAGTCTCTACTCAAAAATCGCCCATATGTGCACCCCTCCCTTTCCTTCTGACCCATACCTCCTGGGTCCTGACCATGACTTTCTTGAAAGTGTAGCCCTAAATTCTCCTTACCTCTGAATCTGCTTCCTCTGATCCCTGCCTCCTGGATACTAGTGCTTCAGACTTTCACTTCCTCTCCCAAGTATTAGAGCAGGTTGTATCTCCAAAGGGAACTAAGGAAGCTCTAGGCTAGGTCCTTAGGCCCCTAGGCTATGAACCCAGGGAGTCTTGTCCCTGATGTCCCTCCCAATTTAGGCATACAGCTCTTGACATGGGCAGTTATGTGGGACCCGTTCCCCACCACCCTTGCCAGAGCCTTAGAACTGATAACCCAGTACTGTAACCACTGGAACTGGGTCTACAACAACCTAATAGATCAGGGTGAAAGCAAATTGAGTAAATAAAAGGGAGGCGCACATTCCTATAGTGGCACATGGGGGCAACAAGAGAACGTCCTTCCACTGTGTTTCCAAAATTCCATCTACAAAGACAGAAAGGAGAAAGTAAGAGAGAAAGATAGAAGTAGTAAAAAAAAAAA
>NW_012112586.1:1512866-1521537 GCF_000951035.1 Colobus angolensis palliatus
AAAAAAAAAAAAAAAAAAAAATCTTAAAGTATGGGACTATTCTGTTAGAGAAAGTTAATATAACATTAACCACTGAAAATTCCCTTAACCCAGCGGATTTCCTAACAGGGGATTTAAATTTTAATTACCATACAAAGGTCTGACCAGACCTAGGAGCAATCCCCTTCAGGACAGGACAATAGATGGTTCCTCCCAGGTGATTGAGAAAACACAATGGATTTTCTTTTTTTTTTTTTTTTGAGACAGAGTTCGCTGGGATTACAGGCTTGAGCCACCGCTCCCGGCAACACAATGGGTTTTCAATAATTGAGGGAAACTCTTCTAGAAGCAGAGTTAAGAAAATTGCATAATAATTGATCTACTCAAATGTGGGAGCTGTTTGCATTCAGCCAAGCCTTAAAGTACTTATAGAATCAAAAAACTCTATCTCAATCCTGACTCAAAATGTTACCCACACCCTCTCTGAAATGAATTTGCATAAGAACTGTTGTTTGTAGGAGTGCATCTTGATGCAGCAGCTGGGTTATTATGAAATACTCAGGAACCCAGGTCAGCTCTAGAACTCACTCCCAGTGCAAAGGCAGTGTCAGACACGCTGGTAAAGGACCACTAGAATCCAGCAGCCCAGACCCGCCTTTGTGGTCAAGAAACGCGGGAAAACAGGTGTAGGACTGCTACATCAGTGAGTGTAACTAATCTGATAAGCAGAGGTCTATGGGTGGTTATGCGCCCTGGAAAGGAGCTCGCCTTTGAGCGCAAAAAGAATGTTGGGCATGCTGGTAAAGGACCACTAGAATCCAGCAGCCCGGACCCCTTTCTTTGTGGTCAAGAAAGGCGGGAAAACAGGTGCAGGACCTGTTACATTGATGAGTGTAACTAATCCAATAAGCAGAGGTCTGTGGGTGGTTACGCACCATGGAAAGGAATAAGCGTTAGGACCCTAGAGGACACTGTGGGACTCATGCTCATCGGAAAATGACTAGGGGTGCTGGCATCCCTATGTTCTTTTTCCAGATGGGAAACATTCTCCCAAGGCAAAAACGCCCCTAAGATGTATTCTGGAGAATTCGGCCCAGCCAGAGAGAATGTACCTTTTTCCCTCTTAGACTTGAAGCAAATTAAAATAGTCCTAGGTAAATTCTCAGATAACCATGATGGCTATGTTGATGTTTTACGAAGGTCAGGACAATCCTCTGATCTGACATGGAGAGATACAACGTTACTGCTAGATCAGACACTAACCCGAAATGAGAGAAGTGCCGCCATAACTGCAGCCCGAGAGTTTGGCGATCTCTGGTTTCTCAGTCAGATCAATGACAGGATGACAACAGAGGAAAGAGAACGATTCCCCACAGGCCAGCAGGGAGTTCCCGGTGTAGACCCTCACTGGGACACAGAATCAGAACCTGGAGATTGGTGCCGCAGACATTTGCTAACTTGCGTGCTAGAAGGACTAGGGAAAACCAGGAAGAAGCCTATGAATTATTCAATGGTGTCCACTATGACACAGGGAAAGAAAGAAAATCTTACTGCCTTTCTGGAGAGACTACGGGAGGCATTGAGGAAGCGTACCTCCCTGTCACCTGACTCTATGGAAGGCCAACTCATCTGAAAGGATAAGTTTATCACTCAGTCAGCTGCAGACATTAGGAAAAAACTTCAAAAGTCTGCCTTAGGCCTGGAGCAAAACTTAGAAACCCTATTGAACTTGGCAGCCTCAGTTTTTTATAACAGAGATCAGGAGGAGCAGGTGGAACGGGATGAAGGAGATAAGAAAAAGGCCACCCCTTTAGTCATGGCCCTCAGGCAAGTGAATGGTGGAGGCTCTGGAACACAGAAAGGCTGGGCAAGTCGAATGCCTAATAGGGCTTGCTTCCAGTGTAGTCTACAAGGACACCTTAAAAAAGATTGTCCGAATAGAAATCAGCCGCCCCTCGTCCTTGCCCCTTATGTCAAGGGAATCACTGGAAGCCCCACTGCCCCAGGAGACGAAGGTCCTCTGAGTCAGAAGCCACTAACCAGATGATCCAGCAGCAGGACTGAGGGTGCCTGGGACAAACGCCAGCCCATGCCATCGCCCTCACAGAGCCCCGGGTGTGCTTGGCCGTTGAGGGCCAGGAGGTTAACTGTCTCCTGGACACTGGCGCAGCCTTCTCAGTCTTACTCTCCTGTCCCGGACAACTGTCCTCCAGACCTGTCACTATCCGAGGGGTCCTAGGACAGCCAGTCACTAGATAGTTCTCCCAGCCACTAAGTTGTGACTGGGGAACTCTACCCTTGTCCTTTGGTACATGGATGATTTACTTTTAGCCACCCGTTCAAAAACCTTGTGCCACCAAGCCACCCAAGTGCCTTTTTTTTTTTTTTTTTTTTACGATTGAGTCTCGCTCTGTCACCCAGGTTGGAGTACAGTGGTGTGATCTCAGCTCACTGCAAGCTCTGCCTCCCGGGTTCACGTCATGCTTCTGCCTCAGCCTCCCAAATAGCTGGGACTACAGGCGCCCGCCACCACGCCCGGCTAATTTTTTGTATTTTTAGTAGAGACAGGGTTTCACCATGTTAGCCAGGATGGTATTGATCTCCTGACCTTGTGATTCACCTGCCTCGGCCTCCCAGAGTGCTGGGATTACAGGCGTGAGCCACAGCACCCGGCACCCCCCAAGAGCTCTTAAATTTCCTTGCCACCTGTGGATACAAGGTTTCCAAATCAAAGGCTCAGCTCTGCTCACAGCAGGTTAAATACTTAGGGTTAAAATTATCCAAAGGCACCAAGGCCCTCAGTGAGGAATGCATCCAGCCTATACTGGCTTATCCTCATCCCAAAACACTAAAGCAACTAACAGCATTCCTTGGCACAACAGGCTTCTGCCAAACACGGATTCCTAGGTACAGCGAAATAGCCAGACCATTATATACACTAATTAAGAAAACTCAGAAAGCCAGTACCCATTTAGTAAGATGGACACCTGAAATAGAAGCAGCTTTCCAGGCCCTAAAGAAGGCCCTACCCCAAGCCCTAGTGTTAAGCTTGCCAGCGGAGCAAGAATTGTCTTTGTATGTCACAGAAAAAACAGGAATAGCTCTAGGAGTCCTTACACAGGTCCGAGGGACCAGCTTATAACCCGTGGCCTAGCTGAATAAGGAAATTGATGTAGTGGTAAAGGGTTGGCCTCATTGTTTAAGGGTAGTGGCAACAGTAGCAGTCTTAGTATCTGAAGCAGTTAAAATGATACGGGGAAGAGATCTTACTGTGTGGATGTTTCATGATGTGAATGGCATACTCACTGCTAAGGAAGACTTGTGGCTGTCAGACAACCGTTTGCTTAAATATCAGGCTCTATTACTTGAAGGGCCAGTGCTGCTACTGTGCACTTGTGCAACTCAACCCAGCCACATTTCTTCCAGACAATGAAGAAAAAATAGAACATAACTGTCAACAAGTAATTGCTCAAACCTGCGCCGCTCGAGGGGACCTTCTAGAGATTCCCTTGACTGATCCCGGCCTCAACTTGTATGCTGACAGAAGTTTCTTTGTAGAAAAAGAACTTCGGAAGGTGGGGTATGCAGTGGTCAGTGATAATGGAATACTGGAAAGTAATCCCCTCTCTCCAGGAACTAGTACTCAGCTGGCAGAACTAATAGCCCTCACTTGGGCACTAGAATTAGGAGAAGGAAAAAGGGTAAATCTATATACAGATTCTAAGTGTGCTTACCTCGTCCTCCATGCCCACACAGCAATATGGAGAGAAAGGGAATTCCTAACTTCCAAGGGAACACCTATCAAACATCAGGAAGCCACTAGGAGATTATTATTGGCTGTACAGAAACTTAAAGAGGTGGCAGTCTTACACTGCCAGGTCATCAGAAAGGCAAGGAAAGGGAAATAGAAGGGAACTGCCAAGCGGATATTGAAGCCAAAAGAGCTGCAAGGTGGGACTCTCCGTTAGAAATGCTTATAGAAGGACCATTAGAAATACTTATAGAAGGACCCCTAGTATGGGGTAGTCCCCTCTGGGAAACCAAGCCGCAGTACTCAGCAGGAGAAATAGAATGGGGAACCTCATGAGGACATTGTTTCCTCCCTTCAGGATGGCTGGCCACCGAAGAAGGAAAAATACTTTTGCCTGCAGCTAACCAATGGAAATTACTTAAAACCCTTCACCAAACCTTTCACTTAGGTATTGATAGCACCCATCAGATGGCCAAATCATCATTTACTGGACCAGGCATTTTCAAAACCATCAAAAAGATAGTCAGGGCCTGTGAAGTGTGCTAAAGAAAGAATCCCCTGCACTGCAGGCCATACATTTCAATCCCTGTATCTTTAACCTTCTTGTTAAGTTTGTCTCTTCCAGAATCGAAGCTGTAAAACTACACATCGTTCTTCAAATGGAGCCTCAGGTGCAGTCCATGACTGAGATCTACCACAGACCCAGGGACCGGCCTGCTAGCCCATGCTCCGATGTTGATGACATCGAAGGCACCCCTCCCGAGGAAATCTCAACTGTGCAACCCCTACTATGCCCCAATTCAGCAGGAAGCAGTTAGAGTGGTCATCGGCCAACCTCCCCAACAGCACTTGGGTTTTCCTGTTGAGAGCGGGGACTGAGAGACAGGACTAGCTGGATTTCCTAGGCCAACTAAGAATCCCTAAGCCTACCTGAGAAGATGACCATATCCACCTTTAAACACGGGGCTTGCAACTTAGCTCACACCCGACCAGTCAGGTAGTAAAGAGAGCTCACTAAAAGGCTAATTAGGCTAAAACACGAGGTAAAGAAATAGCCAATCATCTATCACCTGAGAGCACAGGGGGAGGGACAATGATCGGGATATAAACCCGGCAATGGCAACCCCCTTTGGGTCCCCTCCCATTTTATGAGAGCTCTGTTTTCACTCTATTAAATCTTGCAACTGCACACTCTTCTGGTCCGTGTTTGTTACAGAGCTGAGCTTTCGCTCGCCGTCCACCACTGCTGAATGTCACCGTCGCAGACCCGCCACTGACTTCCACCCCTCCAGACCCGACAGGGCGTCCGCTGCGCTCCTGATCCAGCGAGGCACCCACTGTTGCCCCCGATTGGGCTAGAGGTTCGCCATTGTTCCCACACGGCTAAGTGCCCAGGTTCATCCTAATTGAGCTGAACACTAGTTGCTGGGTTCCACGGTTCTCTTCTGTGACCCACGGCTTCTAAGAGAGCTATAACACTCACCGCATGGCCCAAGTTTCCATTCTTTGGAATCCGTGAGGCCAGGAACCCCAGGTCAGAGAACAAGAGGCTTGCCGCCATCTTGGAAACGACCGCCACCATCTTGGGAGCTCTAAGAACAAGGATCCCCCGGTAACAATATGACGTATGACACCACTTATATGAGACACCCAGAACAGGCAAATCCACAGAGACAGGAAGTGAGGCCAGGTGCAGTGGTGCACGCCTGTGATCCCTGCACTTTGGGAGGCCAAGGCAGGAGGATTGCTTGAGCTCAGGAGTTTGAGCCTGCAGTGAGCCATGCCTGCACCACCGCACTCCAGCCTGGGAAACAAAGTGAGGCCCTGTGTGAAAAAGTAATAATGAAAATTAAAATAAAGTGGTTGTCAGGGTCTGGGGGGGCGACGCTTAAGGAGTGACTGCGAATGGGTGTGCAATCTCCTTTTGGGTGATGAAACATTTCGGAGCTGGCGCGAGGAGATGGTTGCACAGCACTGTGCACTGCCACTGAATTGTGCACTTCATGATGTTTGATTTTATGTCATGTGAGTCTCACCTCAACCAAAAAGGACGTGAGGAGGGGGAAGAAGGCAAAGGGGAGGACAAGAGCACAAACGGTGCATAGGAAGCTTTTGCTAAAGTCACTTTTCCTAAGCACCATTGCCCGGTAGTATGGGAGTCCCACCAGCCTCTCCACCAGGCCCAGGTGAGGGTGGGACAGAGGGGGCTGGGAGCTGTGGCCAGTGTGGCCTGAAGACAGTGGAAGACAGGAACTGCTAGGGCCAGGGACCCAAGCTTTATCCAGCATCTTCCCAGCCCAGAGAGCTCCAGCCCCTGAACTTCAGCAGCTCCCAAATGAGGCCCGAGCTGATCAGGAGCCTGCAGCCGGCCAGACTGGTTCCTGCAGAGGCCCTTAGAGTGCCCCAAGGACTTTGCAGCTTGCCTGTGACTCAGCCTGACACAAGCGGTAGCCGGCCCCATGATGGGACAGACAGGTCACCAGCCTCACAGCACATCTGAAAGGCAGGCAGAGCCACCACAGGGAGGAGAACCCCTGCAGGGCTGAGTCAGGGCCAGAGCAGGCTCCTGCTCCCCACACCTCTGCTCTCCAACATGGAATCCTCCAACATCCTCAATCCCTGGCTCCACCAAGCAGGCGGGCAAACCTGCCCTCCACAAATCCACCCATCTCTGTAAATGGTGCAGCTCTACCCAAGGCCCAACGCCCAGGTGAGTCTCCTGAGCTCACGCCCGCCCTCCTCCCCTACATCCAACCCAAATGCCCATCTCCTTCCCCTCCCTTCCCCAGTCCTGCCCTCCTATCTCCATCCCCCGACCACTGCGTCTGAGCCCCTGTCGTCTCTGACCTGCACCAACCCCAAACCCCTAACGGGAGCAGCACCTTCTTTCCTCCTCATCCCCTGCACCTGGCAGCTGCGGGGCCTTTGCACTGACAGACTCTTTGCAACTAGAGAACACGCTTTCTCGAGGCTCTCCCTGATGCCCCCTAGTCAAGTGCTGACGCCAGGAGTCCACAGACCAAGGTTGGCTGCAGGGTTGGCCACTGGGTGCCTGTGAACGTGGCTGGGGAGTCACCTCTTCCTTTTTGGTATCCTCCAGCAGAAATGTAGCATTTCCTTAGCTGATCCTCCCCAGGCATCATCCCAAACAGGACACCTTGGTAGCACAACCACTAGGTTTCTTCGTAAATTGTTATTGAAACTCTCCTCATTTGTTTATTTATTTTTAATTTTTATTTATTTATTTATTTTTTTGAGACAGAGTCTTGCTGGAGTACAGTGGCAATATCTCGCCTCACTGCAACCTCCACCTCCACCTCCCGAGTTCAAGCAATTCTCCTGCCTCAGCCCCCTGAGTAGCTGGGATTAGAGGTGCGCACCACCATGCCTGGCTCATTTTTGTATTTTTAGTAGAGAAAGGGCTTTGCCATGTTGGTCAGGCGGGTCTCCAGCTCCTGACCTCAGGTGATCCACTCACCTCGGCCTCCCAAAGTGCTGGGATTACAGGCGTGAGCCACCGTGCCCGGTCTCTCCTTTGTTTATTTCTTGTTTTCTAGCTCCTTCCGCTGGAATGTAAAGTCTGAGACACAGGGAACTTGAATCTGTTCATCTAAAAAAGGCTTGGAGGCCGGGCGTGGTGGCTCAAGCCTGTAATCCCAGCACTTTGGGAGGCCGAGACGGGTGGATCACGAGGTCAGGAGATCGAGACCATCCTGGCTAACACGGCGAAACCCCGTCTCTACTAAAAAATACAAAAACTAGCCGGGCGACGTGGCGGGCGCCTGTAGTCCCAGCTACTCGGGAGGCTGAGGCAGGAGAATGGCGTGAACCCGGGAGGCGAAGCTTGCAGTGAGCTGAGATCCGGCCACTGCACTCCAGCCTGGGTGACAGAGCGAGACTCCGTCTCAAAAAAAAAAAAAGGCTTGGAAGACCTCATCATTACCGTGGAATGCATGAGTCAATGCGGGAGTGAATGAAGTACCTGTGCGGTGCATGTCCAGCCACCCCTCCCGTCGAGCTCTTGAAACCCATCCCCTCTCGGCTGTGGGATCACGGCCTGTGAGCTGTGGCCCCAAGTCCCCTTCCTGGTCTAATGACCCCTGGCTCACAGACAGGGTTGTGGACCTGATACCAATAGCGTTGTCTTCTCACCTGGACCAGAATCAGAAGGCCGGGCCCCCATGCCAAGGCCTCACTGCAGCCCCCAGGGACTTCGGTGGGCTTTTCTGTCTCTGGGCCTGTGTTTCCTGCCCTGTAGAAGAGGCAAAGTCCACAACGCCTCCTTCCCCAGGCTGCGGGAGTGAGCAGCGAGGGTCAGGCCAAGGTGGGGTGCTCCTGGGTGCTCCCCAGACCACATGGACACGAGCCCTGGGATGCAGCCTGGGGAGGAGCTGCTGGGAGATCGTTTGTCCTGATTTGACATTCCAGAGGAGCTGGTCTGAATTTTAGACTTTTGACATTTACTTCGAATAAAGTTATGCCCACAGGAAAACAGAATCACTGACAGGAGGAGAAGGCGCTGAGTGCCACTGGGAGGGTCTAAAATATATCTCAAGTCTGCTTTTTTTTTTTGAGGCAGGGTCTCACTTTGTCACCCAGGCTGGAGTGCAGGGGCACGATCACAGCTCACTACAAATGCCACCTCCTGGGCTCAAGCAATCCTCCCACCTCAGCCCACCAAGTAGCTGGGACTACCAGCACGTGTCACCATGCCCGGCTAATTTTTTGTAGACAGGGTTTTGCCATGTTGCCCAGGCTGATCTGAAACCCCTGAGGTGAAGCAATCTGCCACCATTGGCCTCCCAAAGTGCTGGGATTACAGGTGTGAGCCACCATGCCTGGCCAAGTCCACTCTTGTTTTTGTTTTTGTTTTGAGACGGAGTCTTGGTCTGTCGCCCAGGCTGGAGTGCAGTGGCACAATCTCGGCTCACTGCAACCTCT
>NW_012112586.1:1528764-1529730 GCF_000951035.1 Colobus angolensis palliatus
ATGAAGTCTAGCTCTGTCGCCAGGCTGGAGTGCAGTGGCACAATCTCGGCTCACTGCAACCTCCGCCTCCCGGGTTCAAGCCATTCTCCTGTCTCAGCCTCCAGAGTAGCTGGGACTACAGGCACCGCGACCACACCCAGCTAATTTTTGGTATTTTAGTAGAGATTGGGTTTCACCATGTTGGCCAGGATGGTCTCGATCTCTTGACCTCGTGATCCGCCTGCCTCGGCCTTCCAAAGTGCTGGGATTACAGGCGTGAGCCACCACGCCTGGCCTGTTTAATTTTTTGATACAGGACTTTTTTTTTGTAACAGAAGATCAGCAACAGCTTAATACAAATTCATTTGGGGAAACTGACTAAATAAATTACGATGTACCCATTCATGGAGTACTACACAGCTGTTAAAAAGGAGATAATGGCCGGACGCACTGGCTCATGCCTGTAATTCCAACACTTTGGGAGGCCGAGGCGGGCGGATCATGAGGTCAGGAGATCGAGACCATCCTGGCTAACACGGTGAAACCCTGTCTCTACTAAAAATAAAAAAAAATTAGCTGGATGTGGTGGCGGGCACCTGTCGTCTCAGCTACTCGGGAGGCTGAGGCAGGAAAATGGCGTGAACCCGGGAGATGGAGCTTGCAGTGAGCCGAGATCATGCCATTGCACTCTAGCCTGGGCGACAGAGTGAGACTACATCTCAAAAAACAAAAAAGGAGATAACTTTTTTTATATGCAGATCTGGAAAGAACTTCAATATACATTGTAAGTTTTTTTTTTTTCTGAGAGGGAGTCTCGCTCTGTCACCCAGGCTGGAGTGCAGTGGTGCGATCTCCGCTCACTACAAGCTCCGCCTCCTGGGTTAACACCATTCTCCTGTCTCAGCCTCTCGAGTAGCTGGGACTACAGGTGCCCGCCACCACACCCGGCTAATTTTTTTGTATTTTTAGTAGAGATGGTTTCACCGT
>NW_012112586.1:1530320-1531491 GCF_000951035.1 Colobus angolensis palliatus
GGTTTCACCGTGTTAGCCAGGATGGTCTCGATCTCCTGACCTCGTGATCTGCCTGCCTCGACCTCCCAAAGTGCTGGGATTACAGGCGTGAGCCACCGCGCCTGGCCTCATTGTTAGATTTAAAAACCATGACCAGACCCAGTGGCTCACATCTGTAATTTCAGCACTTTGGGAGGTCAAGACAGGATTACCTAAGCCCAGGAGTTCAAAATCATCCTGGACAACATAGGGAGACCCCATCTCTACGAATAATTTTAAAATTAGCCTGGTGTGGTGGTGCCCCTGTGGTCCCAGCTACTTGGGAGGCTGAGGCAGGAGGATCGCCTGAGCCTGGGAGGTTGAGGCTGCAGTGAGCTGTGATCACACCACTACATTCCAGTCTGGGTGACAGAGTAAGACCCTGTCAAAAAAAAAAAACAAAAAACCAAACATCAATTTTGATGTTCATAGCAGTACTATTCATAGTAGTAAAAAACTAGAAAAGAGGCGGGCATGGTGATGGACACCTGTAATCCCAGTGCTTTGAGAGGCCGAGGTGGGAGGATTGTTTGAGCCCAGGAGTTGGAGACCAGCCTAGGCAATGTAGCAAGAACCTGTCTCTGCACAAAATAGAGAACTAGCCAGGAACGGCGGGGCTGTGTCTGTAGTCCTAGCTACTCTGGAGGGTGAGATGGGGGGATCACTTAAATCTGGGAGGTGGAGGCTACAGTGAGCTGTGATCTTGCCGCTGCACTCCAGCCTGGGCAACAGAGTGAGATCCTGTCTCAAAAAAAAAAGTGGAAAGATCCAAACCCTCAGTTATATTTTTCTGCAATGGAATATTATGCAGCAGTAAAGAAATGCATGGGCCAGGTGGGGAGGCTCACCCGGGCATGGTGACTCACGCCTGTAATCCCAGCACTTTGGGAGGCTGAGGAGGGTGGATCATTTGAGGTCAGGAGTACGAGACCAGCTTGACCAACATGGTGAAACCCTGTCTCTACTAAAAGTGCAAAAATTAGCCGGGCATGGTGGCTGGTGCCTGTAGTCCCAGGTACTCAGGAGGCTGAGTCAGGAGAATTGCCTGAACCTTGGAGGCAAAGGTTGCAGTGAGCTGAGATCGTGCCACTGTACTCCAGCCTGGCGACAGAACGAGACTCTGTCTTTTTTTTTTTTTTTGAGACGGAGTCCT
>NW_012112586.1:1535822-1538167 GCF_000951035.1 Colobus angolensis palliatus
GCCTCCCAAAGTGCTGGGATTACAGGCGTGAGCCACTGCGCCCGGCTGAATTTTTTTTCTAAGGAACAATTTGTATAACCATAGAGAGACATTTTTGTTTTTGATACACTGCAGCCTTGGAAAAGGAAGGTCACAGGTCACACACCCTGTGGCTGTGTCGATGTAAAATATCTAGAATACCTAAATCCACAGAAACAGAAAGGGAGGTGGCTGCCAGGGCCTGCGGGGTGACAGCTAACAGGCTTCTCTTCCGGCGCATTTTGAACTAGATGGAGGTGGTGATCGTGAAACACACCGAATGCGCTCGGTGCCACTGAGTTGGGTGCTTAAAATGGTTAATTTTATATTATGTGAATCTCACCTAAAAAATAACATACGGATTTTGAGGAGGGGCAGGGGGTTCTGACTGTGGGCTCTGAGATGGGAGGCCTCACTAATTGCTGGGGGGCACAGAGAATGTGCACAGGAAAGGGAGGCTGGGGGGAGCTGACGCATGGGCCTGGCAGAGCTGGGGCTCCTCGCAGTGACCCTTGCCCACCTGCCGTGCCGCCCCTGCAGGGACTTGGGATGTGGTCCAGCCTTAGGGAAGGGTGCGGTGGCGGATCCCAGCTTTCTGAGGTGGAGAGGGGACTCCTGCCCCGGGAGCGGCCAAGCTATGTCTGGGCGGCCACACCCAGTGCACCTGCTCCTCACACCTGTGGGCATCCCGGCTGGCTCCCCCTGCCTTTCCCGCTGCGGGCCGTGAGGCCTGGGCCACTTCCTTTTGCCCTTCTCACACCACAGCCCTCCTGGTGGAATGTTCCGTGGCACCAGCGTGCATCCAGCCTTCCCGCCGCTGGGCCTGTGGGAATCCCACCCTTCCTGCAGGAGCCAGCATGGCCTCGGCGCCCCGTGGAGGGTGCAGGCGTCCCGGGCTGCAGCTCTGAGCTTGGCTTGCAGCTGCTTGGCCCTGCTGTGGCCCTGCTGAGGGTCAGATGCGCGGGCCCTGGACCTGAGTGGGAACCATTCTCAGCTGCACCCCAGTCCGCGCACATGGCCACGGGGCAGGGGACAGACCTGCATGGGGCCGAGTGGCCGCCGCTCCCACGGGCTGCCTCCAGGATGGAAGATCTGATGCCACAAAGAGCAAGGCCTGCAGCCGGGCCAGGAAGTGACTCAGCTGTGGCCCCGCCAGCCACAGGCCCAGGGCGGGGGCTCGTGTCCATTCCCTCGTTCAGCATCCCCTGATGTAACTTCTAACCGTCCTTCCATGCTTACCGCACCTCGGGCCAAGCTCAATCATGTGAGCTCCCACCTCAGCCCTGCCAGGCTCACACTCGGCTGGAACTGCACAAGGCCTCAGCCCTGCCAGGCTCACACTCGGCTGGAACTGCACAAGGCCTCAGCCCTGCCAGGCTCACACTCGGCTGGAACTGCACAAGGCCTCAGCCCTGCCAGGCTCACGCTCGGCTGGAACTGCACAAGGCCTCAGCCCTGCCAGGCTCACACTCGGCTGGAACTGCACAAGGCTGGCGCTCTGTGACTTTAAGATTCAGCCCCATGTCTCCTCCTAAGAGGCTGTCCCTGATCACCTAGACCAAAGCCATGCCTCCCGGGCCCCCATACTCCTCATCTTCCCCGGCCCCCGTGGCTTCAAGCTTCTGTCACAGGACAACTGGCCCCGAGGTTCACTCACAACGTGGGGGAAACGGGAAGCCACTGGAGATGAAGAGCGTTACACAGCTCATTACACAGCACACACACGGCCACGGTTGGGAGAAGCGTCCAAACAAATCCATTGTGAAGACATTTTGTGGGGACGGGACACGTTTCAGTATGGGCGAGTCTGACACGACATTATAAAATCGTTGTGTTTTTGGTGTTTTTTAGAGAAGGGGTCTCACCACATTGCCCAGGCTGGTCTTGAATTCCTGGGCTCAAGTGATCCTATTGTCTCAGCCTCGAAAAGTGCTGGGATTCCAGGCATGACTCACGGCGTCTGGCCCAGAATTGTCAATTTTGTGTAAGTGTGATAGTGATATTGTTGTTATGTGGGAAATGTGCACCTTCTTAGAGAGAGAAACAAAATATTTAGAAGCGACATGTCGTGATGTCTATTTTTGCCTCAAAATTGCTGCAACAAACACAAAAATAAATAAAGCAACATCCAAAGTCCTCACAATGCTGGAATCTAGGTGCTGTGCTTATAAAAGGCTGTTCATTCAACTACTTTCTTTAAAAAAAAAATTCTTTTGAGACAAGGTCTCACTCTGTTGCCCCAGGCTAAAGTGCAGTGGAGAGATCATAGCTTACTGCAGCCTCCAACTCCCAGGCTCAAGCGATCCTCCTACCTCAGCCTCCCTAGT
>NW_012112586.1:1538263-1539087 GCF_000951035.1 Colobus angolensis palliatus
TTTTTTTTTTTTTGAGACAGAGTCTTGCTCTGTTGCCCAGGCTGGAGTACAGTGGTGCAATCCGAGCCCACTGCAACGTCCACCTCCCAGGTTCAAGTGATTCTTCTGCCTCAGCCTCCTGAGTAGCTAAGATTACAGGTGCCTGCCACCCTGCTTGGCTAATTTTTGTATTTTGGTAGATACGGGGTTTCACCATGTTGGCCAAGTTGGTCTTGAACCCCTGACCTCAAGTGATCTGCCCATCTCAACCTCCCAAAAAGCTGAGATTACAGGTGTGCACCACCACACCAGGCCCAGTCAACTACTTTCTTTTTTCTTTCTTTTTTGAGACAGAGTCTCTCGCTCTATCACCCAGGCTGGAGTACAATGGAACGATCTCAGCTCACTGCAACCTCCACCTCCTGGGTTTAAGCGATTCTCCTGCCCAGCCTCCCGAGTAGCTGGGATTACAGTGCCCACCATCACATCTGGCTAATTTTTGTATTTTTCAGTAGAGACAGGGTTTCACCATGTTGGCCAGGCTGGTCTCGAACTCCTAACCTCTGGTGATGTGCCTGCCT
Source organism: Colobus angolensis palliatus (assembly GCF_000951035.1). NCBI lineage: Eukaryota > Metazoa > Chordata > Mammalia > Primates > Cercopithecidae > Colobus > Colobus angolensis. Next base: position 1,538,824 of record NW_012112586.1, read on the forward strand.
CGGCCTCCCAAAGTGCTGGGATTACAGGTGTGAGCCACTGCACCCGGCCAAGTCAACTCATTTCTAAGCTTGAAAATTTTCACGAAGAAGAAATACTGTATATGAGAAATAAAAGAAAAAACAACATACTGGGAATTCCTATATGTTTACTTAAATAATCTCAGACCTTTTTCTTTCTTTCTTTTTTTTTTTTTTGAGACAGAGTCTCGCTCTGTCGCCCAGGCTGGAGTTTAGTGGCGCAATCTCGACTCACTGCAAGCTCTG
>NW_012112586.1:1539835-1540974 GCF_000951035.1 Colobus angolensis palliatus
TTGCTATGTAACACATACATAATAATATACGTAGCACATATAAACAGCATTATTAACTAAGGAACACTCTGTAAATCACCACCTCACCCAAAACTAAGAACATCTCCAATAATTTATTTTTTCTGTTTGTTTTGAGACAGGGTCTCACTCTGTCATGCAGGCTGGAGTGCAGTGGCATGATCTTGGCTCACTGCAGCTTTGACTTCCCTGGCTGAAGCGATTCTCTCATCTCAGCTTCCTGAGTAGCTGGGACTACATCGTGCACCACTATGCCTGGCTATTTTATTTTTATTCTTACTTTTTGTAGAGATGGGGGCGTCTCACTAAGTTGCCCAGGCTGGTCTCGAACTCCTGCCTCCAGTGATCCTCCCACCTCAGCTTCTTCAACTGCTGGGGTTACAGGAGTGAGCACCGCACCTGGCCCAGTTGTTTTCATTACCATCTACGGTCCTACATCCCAACCTCCCAACCTCCCCACCTCCCCGACAAGGCTACTCATGCCTGAGTTTTGTGCTTATTATTCCTTTGTTTTTTGTTACTTTCTACTGAAGTATAACTGATTCTCAGTCAAGTACACTAATCCGAAGGGCATGGCCTGATTGATTTTTGCTCACATGCACACCTGTCATCGCAGCCTCTGAAGATGTAGGGCATCCCAGACCCTTGGAAGCTGGCAGGTGCCTGTCATTCTTGACGAGTGAGTCACTGTCCTGATCTCAGCCTCTGGACATTAGCGTGCCCGTCCCGGACTGCACATAAATGCAGTCAGACAGGACTCACCCTGTGTTGGCTGTGAGACTCCCCGCGAGACTCCCTGCTGAGACTGCATCATCGCCTTGCTTTTCACTAGACAGTCTTAGCATGTACGTGCGTGCGTATACCTAGAAGCTATCTTTTCCAGCCAGCTTTGCTTTTTGTTTCTTTTTTGTTTGTTTTTTTTTTTTTGAGACGGAGTCACTCTGTTGCCTGGCTGGAGTGGAGTGGCGCGATCTCGGCTCACTGCAAGCTCTGCCTCCCGGGTTCATGCCATTCTCCTGCCTCAGCCTCCCGAGTAGCTGGGACTATAGATGCCCGCCACCACACCTGGCTAATACAAGGTTTCATGGTGTTAGCCAGGATGGTCTCGATCTCCTGACCTC
>NW_012112586.1:1541729-1549250 GCF_000951035.1 Colobus angolensis palliatus
GGTTTCATGGTGTTAGCCAGGATGGTCTCGATCTCCTGACCTCGTGATCTGCCCGCCTCATCCTCCCAAAGTGCTGGGATTACATGCGTGAACCACCACGCCTGGCCTGCTTGTTTTTAAGCTTTATAAAAAAAGCAACATAGTATAGAAAAAAAAAACCCTGTGTTTCACAGGGAAAACTATGCATTTTAAATCAGAGCAGGTACTCCAGGGCTGTCAGATTCTAGCCTTTCATTGTCTCCGAGCTGTTTTATATCACGTTGTAGGCTGAGGCAACTGACAGAAATTCTTTCTTAACCACACAGGTTGCATTGTCTTTCCTCCCACCCCTTAGGGAAAAAAACCCCAGATTTTCCTTCATTTACATATTCATTCTAATATTTTGTTGGATTTTTCTTTTTCTTTCTTTCTTTTTTTTTTTTTTGAGACAGGGTCTTGCTTGGTCACCCAAGATGGAGTGCAGTGGTGCGATCACAGCTCACTGCAGCCTTGAACTCCCAAGACTCAAGCCATCCTCCTGCTTCCACCTCTCAAAGTGCTGGGATTACAGGTGATTACAGGCCTCTTGTGTGAATCACCTGCTCATGTTCCAGCAGGAAGCCGGGATGCAGGAGGAGCCACCCCTGGGGGTCAAGGTTGCCACTGTGCCCTGCGCCTGGAACAGAGTAGGCACTCCGCCAATAGCTGTTAGGCCCAGGCACATGCCAGGGGGGTGCTGTTAAAGGCATGCAGCTAACAGGCTGGATGCAGCTAACAGGCCGGCGCGCTGGGCACTGAGGTCTCCAACGCGGGGCGGAGGACAGCTCATCCGCAGCGGTAAGGGGACTTGGCCTCCTCGCCAGGGCTGCCGGACAGCCGGGGTGGATTTCTTCACCGTTTCTTCTCAGACACACTAGTGTTATTTCTGGTTCGTGCATGCCGGGAAAGATGTCCCTGCCCCCTATTTCACCTGCGGCAACGGATGGGGACATGGCATCTTTATGACCCTGTGAAATAAAACAGACATCTGTCCTGGCTGGCTGCTATGGAAATACTGTTTTCCAAATGCACAAAGCACTCATCTCGGATGCTCTGAGGGGCCGTCTTGATCTTGCTGACCCGTTAGAAGCTTTGGTGCAGGAGCTGAATTGACCCACCTAAGACGCCAGCCCTGGCAGGCGGTCACTCAGCCACAGGGCAGCAGGGGCCTGCATGGTCCTGTGTTCCCCTCTGTGCTCTCGGCCCACGAGTCCCCTCCTCAGACCCCAGCCACTCTGGTGACCCCTAGGAGCCAGGTCCAGCCTGACCTCACTCCTGAGTCCCTCACCTGGGCAATCTCTGGACCTATAGGAACACAGGGGTGAGGGTGGGGCCTTTGGAACCCCTTCCCCTCCCAGGCCCCCAGGGAGGTCTCACACCCAAGTGCCTTCAGAGATGAAGAGAGCTGCCAAATCCCTCCAGCTCCAGAAAAACGCAGTTCTGTGCATTTATGCTTTTCAGCAACAAACCTGCCCCCACAGGCTCGTGGGTAAAAACTCCCCTGCGCCATCCTAGAGGTCTGGGGTCAGCTGGGAGGCCCAGCCCTTTCAACCCTCCCTCCCCACCTTCACCCTCCCTCCTCCTTCACCCCTCCCTCCCCCATTCACCCTCCCTCCTCACCTTCATCCTCCCTCCCCACCTTCATCCTCCCTCCCCCTTCACCCCTCCCTCCCCCCTTCACTCCTCCCTCCCCAGGCATGACTGCAGAGTCAGCAAAGACAGCTGGGTTTGTGGCAGCCCTATTCATCATTCCCCAAACCTGGCAGCAACCAGGATGCCCTGCAGTCGGTGAGTGGGTGGGTCCACGGGGTGCATCCAGACAGTGGGACGCTATTCAACACCAAGAAGAAAGGAGCTTCCAAGCTCCGAAGACACAGAGGAAACGACAGCACACGTTACTAAGTGAAAGAAGCCGCCTGCAAAGGCCACAGACGATGATTCCAACTGTTGGACAAGCTGGGAAAGGCCAAAGCCTGGAGGCAGGAAAAGAGCGGTGGCTGCCAGCGGATAGGGATGAATAGAGGGAGTAAACGGGGGACCTGGGGGCAGTGAAACTACCCCGAGTGATGGCACCATGGTGGTCCGTGTCCTGGTACATTTGCCCAAACCCACAGTAGGTACAGCGCCAAGAGTGAGTCCCAGCGTGAACTGCGGACTCCGGGTGATAATGATGGTCAGCGCAGGGCTACCGTGGGTGGCCAGCTGATGGCAGGGGCTGTGTGTGTGGGAGACACACGGAACTCCCTCTACCTTCTGCCCAATTTTGCTGTGAAACCAAAAATGTTCTAAAAAACATAGTCTAAGCTGGTCGTGGTGGCTCACGCCTGTCATCCCAGCACTTTGGGAGGCGAGGCAGGAAGGACGCTTGAGCCCAGGGGTTTAAGACCAGCCTGGGCAACAGAGGGAGACTCCATCTCTACCAAAGTAAAAATAAAATATTAGCCAGGTGTAGTGGCACAGGCCTGTATAGTCTCAGCTACTCAGGAGGCCAAGGCAGGAGGATTGCTTGAGCCCAGGAGGTTGAGGCTGCAGTGAGCTCTGATGCTGCCACTGCACTCCAGTCTGGGCAGCAGGGGGAGCCCAGCCCCTGCCTCCAGAGTGCCCCTGCCCACTGTCACGCTGGCCTCCCCTCCCCGCCATCCTCCTGTCGATAACGTGGTGAGGAGCAGGGGGTGTGCCCTGACTCTGGGGACCCGCGGCCTGAGTTTCAATCCCTGCTCTGTCCACCGGAGCAGTGGATCGTGAACTTTGGCCTCTTTTTGTTTCCCCAGCCTGAGGCCTTGCACTGGCTGTTCCCTCTGCCCAAGGGCTCTCCCCATCGTGCAAGTCCCAGCTCAGATGCCACCTCCTCCAGGAATCCCGCACTGACCGCCCATCTAAAGTGCCCCTGCATCCACCTCGACCCCAACTACCTAAGTCTCATGTCAGTCACACCAGAGGTGACTTCCTGGCTTGCTCTCTTTTCCCTCCGACTGGCAGCCTTGGATGAGGGGTTACAGAGCCCCTGGCGCACCCCAGACCTGTTCTGGGGCACCTAACAGGTGGGAGATGGGAGTGCAGGGCCCAGCCCACCCAAGCATCACTGCCAGTTCTGGTTCACAAAGCACTTTCCAGCCCCTGCCCGGATGAGTTCTGTGAAACGCTGTGCAGCTGAGCTTTGTAGCAATACTTCTGCTTTCCTTCCAACCTGGGTGCCGTCCACAACACACCCACCATTAACTTGGTTTTTCAGAGGCAGGGTCTTGCTCCGTTGTCCAGGCTGGATCACAGCTCACTGCAGCCACAATCTCCATGCTCAAGTGATCCTCCTGCCTCAGACTCCTGAGTAGCTGGGATTACAGGTGCACGCCACCACTCCTGGCTAATTTAATTTTTTTGGGGACAGGGTCTCACCATGTTGCCCAGGCTGGTCTTGAACTCCTGGGCTCAAGTGATCCTCATGCCTTGGCCTCTCAAAGTGCTGGGATGAGAGGCAATGTTGCTACCTGAACTTCTACTCTGTCAATTTTAAGACACATCCTGATTTCATGTGAGAAGATACGCATCGCAGATATGGTGAAATACGGTCAGAACATGCAAACTCTCCTGTTGCACCCACTGTGTGCCAGGCGTGGCTCCCTACAGACAGGGTAGACACCACCACACGCAGTTTACAGATCAGAGACACTCACTGGGCACCACACTGCGAGTTCATGGTAGAAATGGGCCTGATGCTCCAAGCGCCTCTAAACGGACCCTGGGAAGGGAGGGATCACTGGAGGTTGCGGTGAGGGCTGGGCCCCCAGGCAGGGCAGAGTCCAGGCTGACCAGGGCAGGTCATGCTGCAAGACAGCCACGGATTGCATCAGGGGCCCGGCTGCCGTGGTGGCCTGGAGATCCCCAGGGCGTCCTGGGTGATGCAACCCGGGCGAAGCTGGCCTCAGCCTGCCTCGAGGGCTGCAGGAGCCCCAGATCCCGGCTCAGGCATCCCTGCTCCCTCCCTCCCTCTTCCCTCATATCCCAGGTCCTCCCCAGCTGGGAGACCACCCTTCCTCGGTGGCGGCGCACCCTTTGGTTTGTTTGTGCTTGGGAAACGAGTGTTGTAATAAATAAAAGCTGCTGTGTCACCTCTCCCAGGGGCCAGCCCACCGCTCAGCTGCCAGGTTTAGTGTATTATTATTTAAACAAATGGGCTTGGCTGTGTTCCAGGGAAGGCTGATGAGTCACACAACAGGCTCCAGGGATCCTCGTGTGGCCCCAGGACCCAGCTTGGCTGAGACCGATCCGATTAGTTTTGATCTTTCTTTCCCTTCTTTCCTCTTTTCTTTTCTTCTTTTCTTTCCTTTTCTTCTTTCCTTTTCTTCTTTTCCTTTTCTTCTTTTCTCTTTCTCTCTCTCTTTTTTTATTTTTTTTTGAGACGGAGTCACTCTGTTGCCCAGGCTGGAGTGCAGTGGCGCGATCTCGGCTCACTGCAAGCTCTGCCTCCCGGGTTCACGCCATTCTCCTGGCTCAGCCTCCTGAGTAGCTGGGACTACAGGCACCCGCCACCGCGCCCGGCTTATGTTTTGTATTTTTAGTAGAGACGGGGTTTCACCGTGTTAGCCAGGATGGTCTCGATCTCCTGACCTTGTGATCCGCCCACCTCGGCCTCCCAAAGTGCTGGGATTACAGGCTTGAGCCACCGCGCCCGGCTTATGTTTTGTATTTTTAGTAGAGACGGGGTTTCACCGTGTTAGCCAGGATGGTCTCGATCTCCTGACCTCGTGATCCGCCCACCTCGGCCTCCCAAAGTGCTGGGATTACAGGCTTGAGCCACCGCGCCCGGCCCTTTCTCTCTCTTTTTTATTTTTTTTTGAGACGGAGTCACTCTGTTGCCCAGGCTGGAGTGCAGTGGCGCGATCTCGGCTCACTGCAAGCTCTGCCTCCCGGGTTCATTCACGCCATTCTCCTGGCTCAGCCTCCTGAGTAGCTGGGACTACAGGCACCCGCCACCGCGCCCGGCTTATGTTTTGTATTTTTAGTAGAGACGGGGTTTCACCGTGTTAGCCAGGATGGTCTCGATCTCCTGACCTCATGATCCGCCCACCTTGGCCTCCCAAAGTGCTGGGATTACAGGCATGAGTCACCGCACTCAACCCCACCCCATCTTTTTTTATTGCTGTTGTTATTGCGTTTTTTTGTTTGTTTGTTTGTTTTTTGAAATGGAGTTTTGCTCTTGTTGCCCAGGCTAGAGTGCAATGGCGTGATCTCAGCTCACCGCAACCTCCGCCTCCCAGGTTCAAGCGATTCTCCTACCTCGGCCTCCTGAGTTGCTGGAATTACAGGCGCTCACCACCATGCCTGGCTAATTTATCTATTTAAAAAATTTTTTTGAGATGGAATCTCGCTCTGTGGCCCTGGCTGGAGTGCAGTAGTACAATCTCGGCTCACTGCAACCTCTGCCTCCCAGGTTAAAGCAATTCTCCTGCCTCAGCCTCCCGAGTAGCTGGAATTACAGGCACCTGCCACCACGCCCAGCTAATTTTTGTATTTTAGTAGAAACAGGGTTTCACCATGTTGGCCAGGCTGGTCTCAAACTCCTGACCTCAAGTGATCTACCCACCTCAGCCTGCCAAAGTGCTGGGATTACAGGCGTGAGCCACTGTGCCCAGCCTATTTTTTAGTATTTAACAGAATTCAGGACAAGTCACATAATCAATGATTTGTTACTTTATACACAGGGAGTCTTCTGTTATACAACTGGTTGTGAACACCCAGAACAAAGCTCTTACAGCCTTTAGATGACCAAAGAAATTCTCAAAGCCTGGGCATGTCCAAAAAGACTTCAACCACATCTTTTAAAAAACATAGACTCTCAGCCAGGTGCGGTGGCTCACGCCTGTAATCCCAGCACTTTGGGAGGCCAAGGCAGGCAGATCATGAGGTCAGGAGTTTGCGAATAGCCTGACCAATATGGTGAAACCCTGTGTCTACTGAAAATACAAAACTTAGCCAGGCCTGGTGGCACGTGGCTGTAATCCCAGCTACTTGGGAGGCTGAGGCAGGAGAATCGCTTGAACCTGAGAGGTGGAGGTTGCCGTGAGCCGAGATCACACCACTGCACCCCAGCCTAGGCAACAGATCCAGACTCCATCTGAAACAAAACAAAACAAACAAAACAAAAACAACATACACTCCCCATTTCAGAGGCCTGGGTGGAGGCTACGTCTGCCTCCCCGGGAAGCCCCCAAGGACCCGCCGAAGTCTCCGGCCTGCCAGTGTCCAGCGGGGGACACAGATCCGCCCTTTGCACCGGGAGCATCATGTCCAGTCTAAGAAAGCCCTGCAGGACCAGCCGTCTCACACTCCTCGTGGAAAATCCCATCGGCACCCACGACTCCCACGTGGGAATCACCAGGCCACCACCGTCAAACCGCCCTCCCGCAGGCAGAGACGGCAAATGCAGTCCTCCTGTGCCCAGGGGAGGCCTCATCGCTCTGCCACAGTCCTCGCAAATCTCCAAATACAGCCAGGATGTGTCTCCCTCACCGCCCTTGTCCAAGCCACTGCCTCTCCCTGGAAAATCCCAGCCCTGCACTCTTACTGGCCCCGCATCCACCCACTCTCAGGGCAGCAGCCAGATAGACCTGCAGAAAGCTCCGTCTCATCAGGCCCCACTCTACCCGAAACCCTCCCGTGGCTCCCCTGAGCCTGTGCAGTAAACACAGAAATCCCTGACACCCCAGCATGTCCTCAGACTCTCCAGAGCACCCAGCACGTCCCTGAAGCACCCAGGGCCTCCTCAGAGCACCCCGCACCTTCCTAGAGTACCCAGCACCTCCCCACAGCACCCAGTACTGCCTCAGAGCATTCAGGACCACCCCAGAGTACCCAGCACCTCCCCACAGCACTGCCCAGAGCACCCAGCACTGTCCCAGAGCACCCAGCACTGCCCCAGAGCACCCAGCACCTCCCCAGGGTACTCAGCATCAGGCAGAGGGCCTAGTACAACCCAGAGCACCCAGCACCGCCCAGAGCACCTGTGCGCAGCCTCCTTCAGCTCCTGCAGGCTCGGCTTCCCTCCCCGACAAACACCGCCCCCTACCTCATTTTCCTACCAACATCTGATCACTGCACACTCCACCCACGGGTGACACACTCTCACAGGTACAGCCCCATTTGCTTGGCTGCCTTTTCTCCCCACTGGAATACAGGAAGCTTTACAGAAGATTTCACAAGATTACAGATTTGGCCTGTTTGGTTCAAGGCTGTGGCCCCAGCACCTGAAACAGTGCCTGTGGCTTGATAGGTGTTTGTTGAGTGAATAAAGAGTGATAGGAGGCTGGGGGCGGTGGCTCACACCTGTAATCCCAGCACTTTGGAAGGCCAAGGTGGGCAGATCACTTGAGGTCAGGAGTTCAAGACCAGCCCGGCCAACACGGTGAAACCGTCTCTACCAAAAATACAAAAATTAGCCAGGCGCGGTGGCGGGCGCCTGTAGTCCCAGCTACTCAGGAGGCTGAGGCAGGAGAATGGCTTGAACCA
>NW_012112586.1:1556390-1564462 GCF_000951035.1 Colobus angolensis palliatus
AGACAGAGAAATAGAGTGGGAGTGACGGAGTGAGCGAGAGGGCGAGGATCCCGCTGCTTTAAGCGGAGAAGCCATGGGGGTCCTGTCCTGCAGTCACAGGGGAAGGCCCTTGACCCGGTGGAGGTGGAGAGTGGCCAGCAGTGGGTCCGTCTCCTCGGCTCCTCCCATTTCTCAGCCACAGCGGGGTCCTGCCTGCCTGGCCTGGGCTCAGGAGGGCGGGGCGCAGAGCCAGCCTGGCCCATCACAGCTTGGGGTGAAGCGGCCCAGAGCCAGGCGCCCCCCTGAAGCCACGGTGCCCTGAAGACAGCCCGGAAGCTGGGAGGGGCGGCCCCAGCTCACGCTGTACTCACACCTGTGGGTCCAGCTCGGCTGCCCTGGAGCGGTGTCCCCTGGAGTCCTTAGGATTCCCATGAGAGTGTCCTGCTACCTGCAGTCCCTCCACCTGGGCACCGGACGTGCTGCTCTAAGCCTGACCTCAGAGTGTGCCCACTGGCTTCACACCTAGCTCGGGCTCTGCCCCTCACTGAACGCCTGGGCTTGGACAGCTCCCTGCCCCCTCCAGGGCTGAGTTTTCTCATCTGGGAGACAGAAGTAACCCAGCCCCTCTGCACGGGGTGGCTGCTAGGATTCAGTGAGTTTGCAGTGGCAGATCGCAGAGCAGGCATGTTAGCTGTCACTCATGATGCTTTGGGGTGATCTGGGTCCCGCCAGAGCCTCCTAAGCCCCCACAATCTGCTCCCCGCAGGGTTTCTGAAGGAGACCGGGAGGGTGGCAGGGAGGGAGAGGTACAGCTGGGATCTGGGGCCACCCACCCGCTGGGCAGCCTCGGCCCATCCACCCTGGATGTTATGCACTGAGTGTCTGTGTCTCCTCAAAGACATCTGTGTGTGTGTGTGTGTGTGTGTGGTTTTTAAGTTTTTTGTAGAGATTGGGTCTTGCTGTGTTGCCCAGGCTGGTCTTGAACTCCTAGGCTCAAGGGATCCTCCCACTTTGGCCTCCCGAAGTGCTGGGATTACAGGTATAAGCCACCGTGCCTGGCCACCAAAGTCACATTTTGAAACCATGACCCCCGCTTGTGATAGTGTTAGGAGGGGCCTTTGGGAAGCGATTTGGGTTAGATGAGGTCATGAGGACGGGGCCCCCACAATGAGATTGGTGCCCTGGTAGGGGGTGAAGGGACCAGAACTTTCTCTCTCCGGCTTGTGAGGGCAGAGTGAGAAGGTGCCAGCTTTGAATCAGGAAGTGGGCCTCTAAGAACCCGACTCTGCCGGCATCCTGACCTTAGACTCCGGCAGAGTGGTGGGAAAGAAAATGCCTGTGTGGAAGCCGCCCAGTCTACAGCAGCCTGTCACGGCAAGCTGAGCTAAGACACCGTGCCTCAGTTTCCCTCCCTGTAATGGGAGCTGGAGAGGGTGTCTCCTGGCCCCAGAGGTCACCCATGTGGAAGCTGCCCGGTCTACAGCAGCCTGTCATAGCAAGCTGAGCTAAGACACCGTGCCTCAGTTTCCCTCCCTGTAACACGGGAGCTGGAGAGGGTGTGCCCTGGCCTCGGGGGTCTCCCATGCAGAGGTGTGTTTGGTCACAAGGCTGGGTCATGCTGAAGGCAGACAGGGCCTGGCCCTGGCCGTGTGGCTCAGAGAGACCCTGGGCCCCCAGGCTGACCTCCCCGGGGTGGAGGGAAGAAGTCCTTGCCCCTCACTGGGGTGGTACAGGTCCTCTGACCTCCGAGGGTTTTTGACCGTGGCTGCAGGCTGGTGATGCCCCGTATCCTGGGCGTGGGGGCACAGCTTCTCCAAGTTGGGCCAGCCCAGCCTGGGGTACAAGCAGTGACTGAAAATCCAGAACATCACGTGAAGTCTCCAGGTGTTTAGTTGGTGACTCAGGCGAAGATGGAAGACTGTCTGCTGAAGACACAGAACCGAGGTCCCACCACGAGGAATGTGCAGGCAGATGGGCCGGGGGGCACGGACCACAGGAGGACGGGCTGGCAGCCCTCCCACGTGCTGAGGTCACGGGGGTCGGGGAAGGCCCGGGAGCTGTGCTGCGACGAAGGCCGTCCTGGGTGAGGCCTGTCCCTGCAGCATCCTCTGATCTCAGATCCACTGGCTGCGTGTCTTTCCCAACTCTGACCTTGGGAGGACACCCCGGTTCCAGGAGACACAGAAGCGTGCCCAGGGTGGTCAGCGCCTCCCAAAGGATGCAGAGGACTCTCATGCTGTGTGTGCAGCTTTCTATGAACATGAGAGCCTTTCCACAAAACAACAACCCTGCCTCGTGTTCCTTATCCGAGATGCACAGGACCAGAAAAGTGTTTTGGAGCTCAGATTGGAGTTTGGAACACTGTATTTGCATTATACTTACAGGTTGAACTTTTTTTTTTCTGCTTTTCTTTTTTCAAATACTGCCTCTTGGCCAGGTGTGTTGGCTCAGGCCTGTAATCCCAGGACTTTCGGAGGCCGAGGCGGGTGGATCACCTGAGGTCAGGAGTTTGAGACCAGCCTGACCAAGATGGTGAAACCCCGTCTCTATTAAAAATACAAAAATTAGCCGGGCATGGTAGTGCCTGCCTGTAGTCCCAGCTACTCGGGAGGCCGAGGCAGGAGAATGACTCGAACCCGGGTGGTGGAGGTTGCAGTGAGCCGAGATCTCGCCACTGCACTCCAGCCTGGGCGACAGAGTGAGACTCTGTCTCAAAAAACAAAAAAGTGAAATCCCAAATGTTCTGTGTGCACCCCAAGCCCATCAGTGCCCAAAAGGTCTTGGGTTTTGGGGGGTTTCTTTGAATGTGGCCTCAGCTGCATGTGCGTATGGAAAGGTGGGGGCTCGTGAAATGTGGCCGGGCAGGCAGGCCCGCCAGCCCATGTCTGCCGTGGAGACTAGAGGACTGTGCGCTGGCGGGAGGACTGGGCCCCGCAGAGTGGCTTGGCTGCACCCTCTGAACAGGAGGGTCCCGCAGGACAGACGTGTCGCTCGCCGGTCACAGTGGGGGCAGGGTGAGGGACCCTAGGTGCTGTGGATCCGGAGGCTGGGAGCAAAGGGAGCAAATGACAAAGAGTGGCCAGAGCTACAATGAGCCCCGTGCAGGGAGCACCTGCCCTTCCTCTCAGGCGCACCACGGTCCAGTGCCGCTGGGAAGGCAGCATCCCAAGTGGCTCACCCAAGAACCGAGAGCCTTTCCTTGGGCACCTCCCACACTGAGAATCCCGCCGCCCACCTGTGATGCCCCTGCCTGTAGCACCAAGGCTCATCCCCCACAGGGCCTCAACTCTCCTGTCTGAGAGTGGCTCAGGGACCCCTCGGGGCACGAGGATGGGAAGAGACACAGGGCGGGAAGGGCTGAACAACAAGGGAGATACGACTGGCCAGACCTCCTTGGAAGCCTCCACCCCAAGTGCAGGTGTGTGGGCCCCTGGTCAGGGACAAGCCCCTGGAGGCCCGAGGACGCCCACCCCCATGGCCCTGGAGCACCAGGGAGCCCAGCCAAGCCGCTACAAAGCAGGGAGAAGTCGTGTTGGTCTGGAAAGCGTCACAAGGGGGACGTGCCGTGGCACCGCGTGGGGGGCTCGTCTGTGGGGAGGGCTGCCCCACTGGGGACCTGGGGACCTGGGGACGGAGGCCCTGCGGGCTGGCGGGAGCACCAGGCAGCCGTGTGGGTAGGGTTGGCGGTGCCGGCACAGACAGAGGCAGGCCCCCAGCCCGGGATGCTCCCTCCAGGGCTGGGGGAGGCTGGTGGCCGGTGTGGCCTGACTGGGCACCCCTCTGGAGCGGCCACCTCTTGGCTTGCCAGTCACGCAGTCACTCGCGACTGGACAGCTCTGTCCCAGCTGCCGGAGTCTGCCCAGCCCTGGTGGGCAGTGCCCTCTGCTGGCCTTCCAGCGCCAGGGTGGCCTGTCCTCATCCCGCGCCAGGACCTCCCCCAGGGACTCTGGCGCAGTCCTCGCCCTCTGTGGCCCGGCTGTCCCACCGCCTCTGTCCTCTCATGGGCCTGTGCTGTGCGTCATAGCGCCAGGGCCTGGACCGCTGTCCACAGGGCGCCTGGTGACAGTAGCAGCAGCAGCAGTAGCAGCAGCGTGGTGGTGGCCACCAGTGGGCCCGGGGTCCCTGGGAGAGAGGAGGCCTGGGAGGTGCATGAGCAGACCTCGTAGCCGTCCTCCGAGCGGCTCTGGTCATGTTGTCCCGGAGGGGCACGGGGCCTCTCTGCCCCATCGATGCCTGCGGCCGCAGAGCCGTCAGCCTGTGAGTCTCCACACACCAGCCAGTCCCGGGCTGTGGACTGCGGGTATCCAGGTGCTGCCTCTAGCTCGCCATCCAGAACCTTCCAGTATTCCTGGCCACGGAAGAAGTAGGAGGCACCTGAGAAGAGAAGGAGTGCTGAGCTCAGGGAGGGCTGCAGCGGGAGGGGCTTGGGTGGGGCCAGACAGCAGGGGGCTTGCGCTGGACTGCAGTGGGGGTCGGGCCAGGTGGCTGGTGAGGGGCAGCTCGAGCTAGACGGCAGGGGGCACCCAGATCGTATCTGAGACGGCGTCAGCATCTGCTCAGCTGCGGCGGCTCTGCAGGCAGGGTCACAGGCCTGGGAAGCTCTGCAGGAGTCCGCTGGGGCAGGGGATGGACCAGGAGACCCTCCGAGTCTCTTTCCCTTACTGGATAGTTATTGAGGGCCCACTCTGTGCAGGGCTGTTCCAGATGATGGGGATGCAGCATTGAAAACAAAACAGAAGATGCTGCCGTCCCTGGAGCTGACCCTGTGGGGAGGTTTCTTCTACACCGTGGGACACGGCAGGGAGCACGGGGTGATGCCCAGGAGGGCGTTTGGCAGGGCTGGGGTCGGTGAGGGAGGGGTTGCATGGACATCTCAGTAAAGTGTGCCCAGGCGAGGGCATGGCAGCGTGGCTGGGGGAGCAGCAGGGGCGAGTGAGTGCTGAGGGCAGGGCAACCAAGTGCAGCTCACGGGCCTTCGGGGAGTGACTTGGGACCCCTGCAGGGTCGGCAGCTCAAGGCGAGGGGCTGGGACCCTCAGAGCCCACACCGACTGGGGCCGTCCTCCTTTCAGGGAACCGCTTGGCTGCCTGTCATGATCTCCATCTCCTGGTGGGGAAACTGAGGCCGCACGGCCCGTCCCCGCAGCCGGCACTCACCGTCGGACCAGCGCATGGCGTCGTCCAGTGTGCTGGGGACACCCCTCCACAGGGGGCTCTGGGCGGGGTAGCCGGGGTCCATGCGCCTCGTGTGGTCATCGTAGCGCCAATACAGCTGGTCCTTAAAGAAATAAGTCCTGTCATTGTGGGCCCAGGAGAAGGCAGCATCGATCCCACCAGGCGGGAGGCTGAAGTCGGAGACGGGGCGCGGGTATCCTTCCTCTACGTTATTGTCCTTGAACACCCAGTACCTGTCTCCTGGGGGCGAGAGAAACAGCTGTGGGCCGGGGCTCGGCCCCACCCCGAAGGGCAGGGGGCTCCAGCCTTTCCTTCTCCCCTGCGTCGGCCGCCCTTTTCCTGGCCCCTCACCTGGGCCTGATGGGACAGCGGCCACGGTGTAATCAGCCCACATCACAGCAGTCACATGGATATGCAGCGAGCACCTATTGTGCCCGGCCCGGGCCGTCCCATCCAGCCTGCGGACACTGCCAGCCACCCCTTTATCGATGGAAACGACGACTTCGGCTAAACTGCAGCCCACGACGGGCCATTCTATTATTACCGTGTTTTTTTGAGATGGAGTCTCACTCAGTCACCCAGGTTGGAGTGCGGTGGCTTGATCTCAGTTCACTGCAACCTTCGCCCCCGGGTTCAAGCGATTCTTGTGCCTCAGACTCCTGAGTAACTGGGATTACAGGCATGCACCACCACACCCAGCTAATTTTTGTATTTTTAGTACAGACGGGGTTTCACCATGTTGGCCAGGCTGGTGGTGGACTCTTGACCTCAGGTGATTTGCCCGCCTTCCTCCCAAAGTGCTGGGATGACAGGCGTGAGCCACCGCGCCCTGCGTTAAATACACATTTCTCCTAAGAAACACAGATGGCATTGAGCACCTGAAGATGGTCAACATCACTAGAGAAACGCCCTTAAAACCACCATGAGACGCCCCCTCACCCCCACTGTCAAGTACATGGAAAGTCACACGTGTCGGGAGGATGTGGGGATGGTGGAGCCTGGGCGCTGCCGGGGGTGTGTGAAATCGTGCAGCCACTGCGGGAGACAGGATATAGGCTCCCCAAAGCATCAAAAATAGAATTACCACATGATCCAGCATTCCCGCTTCTGGGTATAAATCCAAAAGAACTGAAAGCAGGGTCTTGGAGAGACGTTTGCACACTCATGCTCACAGCAGCGTCCTTCACAGGAACCCAGAGTAGAAGAAACCCAAGTGAGCAGGCAAATGAGATGCGGTCCGTCCATGCCACGGAACGACGCTCAGCCTTAGCCAGGAAGGAAATCCTGCCACGTGCCACCGCGTACATGAGCCCCGAGGACCTTCCGCTGAGTGACACGAGCCAGGCACAGAAGGGCAGATCCTGTCCGTCCCACTGACATGGGGTCCCCGGAGCACTCAGAGCCATGGGACAGCAAGCGGAGCGGGGGTGCGCAGGGGAGGGGAGGGGCATCCGTGTTTCACGGGGGCAGCGTTTTGTTTGGGAAGTTGGAAATCTTCCGGACGCGAGGACGACGCAGGTGACGGCTGCACAGCAACGTGAATGTGCTTCATGCCACTGAGCTGTGCACTTAAAAATGGTTAAAACGGTAAACTGTATTTACCACATCCACAATTTAAAACGACCAAAAAAACAGGGCTGGGTGTGGTGGCTCACGCCTGTAATCCCAGCACTCTGGGAGGCCAAGGTGGGTGATCACCTGAGGTCAGGATTTCCAGACCAGTCTGACCAACATGGTAAAACCCCGTCTCTACCAAAAACACAAAAAATCTGCCAGGCACGGTGGTGAGTGCCTGTAGTCTCAGCTACCCAGGAGCCTAAAGCAGGAAAACTGCTTGAACCTGGGAGGTTGAGGCTGCAGTAAGTCGAGATCATGCCACTGCACTGTAGCTTGGGTGACAGAGTGAGACTCGGTCTCAAAAAAGTAAAGTAAAATAAAATGTAAAAATAAAAATAATATAAAATGACCAAAAAAAGTCCAGTGCCGGAGACTGGAAAGGGCTGTGATGTCTGTAAGCAGGGCAGGTATTAAGGAGATGACGGGATGACCAATGGGCCCTGCCCTGCTACGGCTGAGTAGGAACCAGGACAGGTGTGCCTGTTAGGAAACCAGGCGGGGGCAGGGGGTGCAGGTGACAGAGGGGACGCAGGGTGGGGACAGGCAGTGGCAAGAGACCCACACGTTCTCAAGAGAAACCTGCAGACACACATCCAGGTGACCACAGCGAACAGCACCAGGCACGTGCCCTCGGTGGTAGGCCTGCCAGATGTGCAAAACCAGAACCTGATCCGGAGGAGACGCCAGACCAGACAGGTCCACCTGGGGGAAGCGGCCTGAATACTTCCAACCCGTGCAAGGCAGGGGAGCCGCACGTGACGGGAGCCTGCTCGGGAAGGCTCCACGGGGCACCCTGGGACCTTCCGCAAGGTCGCCTGGGGGAGGTGAGGAGCAATGGGTCATGACGTTTGCAGTCATTCTTTTTTTTTTTTCGTTTTTCTTTTTTAGTCCAGGTACTGTCTTTGGGGATTTTTTTTTTTCAGACAAGGTCTTGCTCTGTTGCCCAGGCTGGAGTGCAGTGCAGCTTTGATCTCCTGGCTCAAGCGGTCCTCCTGCCTCAGCCCCCCAGGTATCTGCAGTCTCTGTCCCTTCAGGAGGGACCAGGCCTCCGGGAACAGTCACCTGAGGGCTCCCAAGTGACGGGGGCGACCGAGTCAAATGCTAAGGGCTGGGCAGGCGATGGAGCGACGGGAAGCGGTTCCCCTGGAGACACGCAGAACACCCTTTACCTCCACCAGGAAACAGGGTCCCACCTGTGACTGTGCGAGTGGCTGCCACACTGGATTGAATGACGTACCCCAAACTCACATCCACCCAGAATCTTAAGACGTGACCTTACTTGGAAAGAGGGTCTTTGCAGCT
>NW_012112586.1:1565677-1567789 GCF_000951035.1 Colobus angolensis palliatus
TAGCCAGGATGGTCTCAATCTCCTGACCTTGTGATCTGCCCGCCTCAGCCTCCCAAAGTGCTGGGATTACAGGCGTGAACCACTGCACCCAGCCTGCCCTTCATTTCTGACCACAATCCGCTCCTCCTGACTTGTGGGTGGACTGTACCCCGACTAGAACGACAGCAAGGCTTTCCATCCTTTCGCCCTCTGTGTGCCTGCAGTGGCTACCTCAGGATGGGGCATACAGTAGGTGCTCAGTATATGCCTGCTGAGTGCACAAGCAAACCAGCCACTCTGTGCTTGACCAGCCTCTGGGTAGACGTGGGGCTTACACGCAGCGGGATGCAGGCCGGACCCCCTCTGTGAGGCGGACAGAGGGCCCGGGAGGCCCAGCGTGCGGGGAGGAGGCCCACCCACCTTTGAAGAAGACGATCTTGTGGTCGCTGGTGCGCTCGTACACGGCGTCCACGCTGTCCAGGTGCAGCGGCAGGCCCCGCCAGAAGCGGTGCATCTGTGCCGGCTGCAGGGACACCAGGTGCCGGTCTCGAGTCAGCCGCCAGAAGTACTTGCCTGGGGTCACAGGGAGAGGGCCGGGCTGCAGAGAGGGTCTGCACCCACAGTGGGCCATGCCTCTCTGCCCGCCGCCACGGGGACCCTGGGGGTACCTTTGAAGAAGAAAGCTTCACCCCGGATCTGGGCCACCGCGTCGAAGTGAGTGCTGCATCTGTGGGGCACGTCCTTCCTGGGCCTGCGGGGAGAGAGCCAGGTGGGCTGGGAGGCAGGGCCTGAGCAGCGTGGGACAGGCATCCTTGTGGGGAGCCCCGATCCCTGCCTGAGGGTCTGCTCTTGAAGAGAAAGGCGAATTAAAACGGGGGTGCCTGTCCACCGCTTCACTGCGGGGCGGGGAGCAAGATCTACGCTCATAGCATACGGAGCGCCAGGAGCTGCGGGGAGGGCAGGAGCGCAGGGTGGAGACCGGTGTAGCACCCAGGGCCTAGTGCCCAACACCCACGCCACAGGGGCCCAGGCCCAGGCCTAGAACTCGGTCCTACAAGAAGCGTGTTCACAGCCACATGGCTGTAACAACAGAAGATCAGGGACAAGGTGCATGTCCACCGAGAGATAACTCGAAACACAGAGCCTGGCTCCGTCGCAGCTTTAACCGGTAGGGTCACACGTGACATCTGAGGCTGGGTGACACAAGGTCACGGCTTCTACCGGCCTCTGGCAACACCAGCTCCCAGGACAACTTCACTCAGAATCCAGTTGCCGTGGGAGGGTCATGCCTCGTGGAGCAGCCCCGATGGCCGTCCCAGTTGGGCCCAGCCCTGGCCCCAGATGTGAGCCCAGGCAGTGAACGTCCCTGCCACTGGGGGCACAGGCCAGACACTCGCGGGCCCCGTCTGACTTCCTGACGCTGGGAATCCATGGGCTTGATGAAACGTTCATCAAGCTGGGCTGCTAGTCACGTGGCAGCAGCTGACACGGACGAGGGGGAGAGGAAACCTTGTTTGAAGTTGTCATTTCTGTGCGGGGCCCCTGGCAGGGCAGGGCTGGTATTAGAAGGGGTTTAAGAAAAGACAAAATGTCACTGGGGGCTCATTCGACCACACAGCTGTTCGTTTTCCAGGACTCCGAGCCACGATTTGGGGCAAACGTTGCCTGGGATGGGGATGAGGATAGACAGACCCCAGTGGGTGGTGACCACGGGCCCAGGGCTTACGGGATGCTGGACCGGTTGTCTGGGGGCTCCGGCAGCAGGGGAGGCTCCTCGGGCTGCGCCGTGGGAGACACAGACTCCCGCACACCTATGGGAGACAAGGAGGAGGATGGCCTCAAACCCCAGACGCCCGCCTCCTCCCACATCCCACCGGCCCCTCTGAACCCCAGGGATGAAACCGAGGGCGCTCAGCAGACAGGCTCTGTGGGGGCACCGCTGCAATCAGCGAGACTGCCGCCCCCAGAGCGGACGTCGAGGTGGGAGTCAGACCCCTTGCCGAGTTAAACACTCAGTGTGTGAGCAATGCCCTGCAATTCCACCCTGGTGTACACCCTAAAGAGCTGAAGGCCGGGCGCGGTGGCTCAAGCCTGTAATCCCAGCACTTTGGGAGGCCGAGACGGGCGGATCAC
>NW_012112586.1:1568272-1569139 GCF_000951035.1 Colobus angolensis palliatus
GCCATGGGGCGAACCTGGAACACGCTATGCTCAGATCCACAAGACCACGGGGCAAACTTGGAACACGCTATGCTCAGATCCATGCTACCACGCAGCAAACCTGAAACACGCTATGCTCAGATCCACGCCACCACAGGGCGAACCTGGAACACGTTATGTTTACACCACCATGGGGTGAACCTGGAACACACTATGCTCAGATCCACAAGACCACGGGGCGAACCTGGAACACGCTTTGCTCAGATCCACACTACCACAGGGAGAACCTGGAACATGCTATGCTCAGATCCACACAGCCACAGGGCGAACCTGGAACACGCCATGCTCAGATCCACGCCGCCACGGGGCGAACCTGGAACACGCTATGCTCAGATCCACACTACTACAGGGCGAACCTGGAACATGTTATGCTCAGATCCACGCGGCCACGGGATGAACCTGGTACACGCTATGCTCAGATCCACACCGCCATGGAGAGAACCTGGAGCGTGCTATGCTCAGATCCACGCCACCACAGGGCAAACCTGGAACATGCTATGTTCAAATCCACGTGGCCATGGGGTGAACCTGGAACATGCTATGCTCAGATCCACGCCGCCAGGGGGCGAACCTGGAACATGCTATGCTCACCCCACCATGGGGTGAACCTGGAACACGCTATGCTCAGATCCACGCCACCATGGGGCAAACCTGGAACATGCTACGCTCATATCCACAAGACCACGGGGCAAACCTGTAACATGCTATGCTCAGATGCACAAGACCATGAGGTGAACCTGGAACACGCTATGCTCAGATCCATGCAGCCACGGGGTAAACCTGGAACACACTATGCTCAGATCCACACCACCGCAGGGCGAACCTGGA
>NW_012112586.1:1575669-1576917 GCF_000951035.1 Colobus angolensis palliatus
GATCCACCCGCCTCGCACTCCCCAAGTGCTGGGATTACAGGTGTGAGCCGCCGCGCCCGGCCAAACAGGCAAATTGTATGGGATGTGAATTTTACTACAACGGAAACGACGCATGGATGTCAGAGCATGTGAAGTGGCAAGGACGATGCTGAGGCCGGGAGGGGTCCGGGTGGCGGGGACAGCACTACTGCAGGGTGTGGTGGGCGGTGTCGGGGGAGCTGGGGCTGGGTATAAGTGAGGTGACCGCCTCGGCCTCTGAGGCACGCGTGCTGTCTCCCCGGGGCACCAGCTCCCAGGACGGGGGCTCTGCCTCACTTCCTAATGTGAACCCAGCAGAGGGGTCCCTGGGGCCTGACTCGGCTACTCTTGGGTTTCCCGGGCAATCTGCATACCTCTGGGTGCCTCAGTTTTCTCATCTGTAAAGTGGGGACAGTAGTCCTACCTTATATGGCCACCAAAATCAGATGATTTAAGACATGAAATGTGATTTGCACAGGCCTGGGATACCATCAACCCCGCCTATCGTAACTCCATCAGTGTCGGGGGCACAGAGGTGGAATTCTGACCCGGGGCTCTGGGGACATCAGGGACGGGCTCTGTGGACAGGCCGGAGTGTCCCAGCTGGCACAGCACCATACGTGGAGGGAACAGCGGGGAGAGCAAACCCTCCTGGGGGCCTGCTCGGGGTGTCTGGGATCTCTGACCCCTCTTCCAGGGCCCTGTGTCTGGCTTCGGGGAGACACTCACCGTACAGCTGCCAGACGCGCACCCTGTCCTCATAGGGGAGCCCGTAGCGCAGCGGGTCACCAACCGGGCCCTGGTAGTACGGCCGCATGATGGAGTGTGTGGCAGCCACATGGCTCAGGCCGATGGCATGGCCAAACTCGTGGACAGCCACCGCAAACAGGTCCATCCCGTGGGCATCTGGGGACACAGAGAGCCATGTAAACCCAGGGCAGGAAGGGCCCTGTCCCTGTGGGGAGGGACCAGCAGGCCCCCGCCATGCTATGGGTCAGGGTGGGCCCGGGCTGGGGTGCCCATGGGGATACCCCGGTGCCTGCTCCGCCACATGGATTCTGCAGGGTTACTGGGAATTAACGCAAGTCCCCTGGGGCACTGTGGGGCCTGCTGGGCTTCTCAGGCCTGGGGTCTTTGTACCATTCATGGAGGGGCTGATAACCTTTTCTGCACAAGGCCACACAGATAACACCTTGTGCCTGGGCCCTGGGTTCCATGGAGCCCGGTGTC
>NW_012112586.1:1581482-1591169 GCF_000951035.1 Colobus angolensis palliatus
TCAGGGCCAGGGTGGCCTCGTCTGCAGGGGTGCATGGAGCTCAGAGCCTAGCCCAGTTCACTCCCCACCCTAGGATCCCAAGCACCCCCAAGGGCGGGAGCCCTGACTCTGGCACTGGCACCAGCCTCTGAGTTGCCCCCTCCTCACACACCATCTTTGGGGGACCAGCTCCAGGCCCTGAGCTACCCCAGGCCAGGACCCAGGTTCATTCAAGCATAAGGTGGGCTGTGTCTGATCAGAGGGGGCATGGCCGACTGGTGCAGACCTGACGGGGGCCACAGTGCTCCCGCTGCCCCCTGGAGAACTGACCCAGGATGCCGGTGGCTTCCAGGCCGCCAAACTGCTGCATGGCTGTGATGGCCTTAGACAGCTCCTCTTGCGTCTGCAGCCGCCCTGCTGCGGGGTCAGCCGGGGGCAGGTAACCGAACCTGCTTAGCCACTCCTGAGGGCAGAGAGCAGGGTGAGGGGGTGCGATAGAGGGCCCGCTCCTACCCAACGAGAAGCCTGCCACGGGCCAGCACTGTTTCGGGGCAGGTCCCTCCCAGCCCTGATCACCACCCCAGACCCCTATCTGCCCACAAGGCACCTCTTGTCTCTTCCCTGGGCAGCTGCTGGAAAAGTGTCTTAATAAACCTGATGTCTCTGGCCGGGCGCGGTGGCTCACACCTGTAATCCCAGCACTTTGGGAGACCGAGGCGGGCGGATCACGAGGTCAGGAGATCGAGACCATCCTGGCTAACACCATGAAACCCCATCTCTACTAAAAATACAAAAAAGTAGCCGGGTGGTGGTGGGTGCCTGTAGTCCCAGCTACTCGGGTGGCTGAGGCAGGAGAATGACTTGGACCTGGGAGGCGGAGCTTGCAGTGAGCCGAGATAGTGCCACTGCACTCCAGCCGGGCAACAGAGTAAGACTCCATCTAAAAAACAAACAAACAAACAAACAAACAAACCTGATGTCCCTTAGATGATGTGAGCTTGTGCAGTGCACAACCTGTGCAACCACTCATGGCAACCCTGCCCCACCCCACGCCTCCTGAGACTGCAAAATGCTAGGGAACCTTCAAAAGGTTCTTAAATGCGGCCAGCGTCAAACGCAGGCTCTCAGCTGACTTGTGACAGAGCAGTCTAGGACCCAAGGTCTGGGACCCCAGCTGAGAAAGGCAGTGGCTCAGACACCAGGTTAAGGAATTGGGCCATGTTGTACATTCACAAGGGAGATAAGAGCCCAGGTTTGGCCAGCGCAGTGGCTCATGCCTGAGATCCCAGCGCTTTGGGAGGCTGAGGCAGGAGGATCGCCTGAGCCCAGGAGTTGGAGGCTGTGACAGCAACAGAGCGACACTGTCTCAGAAACAAAAACCAGGTTCTAGCCAGGCTGCCCAGGTTCAAATCCCACTCAGCCACCTCCCCGCTGTGTGCCTGGGGCAAGGCAGTCCACCTCTCTGGGCTCCTTCCTCAGAGTCTTTGGCGGGCTGGTGGTGAGGATGTGAGCCAGGATGTGGAAAACATTCACACCAGCACCTGGCACAAGGGACAGCTCTGCTCTGAAGGGCCTACTGGGGTGAGTGGGAGGCTATGCACACTGTAGCTGAGCAGGAGCAAGAATGGGGGCAGCCCTTTAACCTGGGCACCAATCAAGCCCTGGCCCCATACCCCAGTCACCTCTGCTACCCTGGAGGGGCCCCAGGGACAGGGGGGCCTGGATGCCATCTGTGGGGACCTGGGCGCCATCATGGGGACCTGGGGATGGGGGGCCTGGATGCCATCTGTGGGGGCTACCTCCACCCCTAGCTTCAGTTTCTTCAACCACCAAATGGCACCTGTGCCCACTTGCAGGCTGCCATGAAGCTCCGGCTCCGCCCTGTGGACACTCGCCAGCCCAGGGAACCACAGCACGGGTGAGGCGGGCTCCAGAAAGGTACAAGCCAGGGGTGATGTGCTGGGGGCTCTGCCCTGCCTGCAGACCTGTCTTTTTTTTTTTTTTTTTCTTTGGTGGGCATTTAGAAAATACTTGGGAATCACTATTTTTTTTTTTTTTTTTGAGACGGAGTCTTGCTCTGTCGCCCAGGCTGGAGTGCAGTGTCGCGATCTCAGCTCACTGCAAGCTCCGCCTCCAGGGTTCATGCCATTCTCCTGCCTCAGCCTCCTGAGTAGCTGGGACTACAGGCACCCATCACCTCGCCTGGCTAGTTTTTTGTATTTTTCAGTAGAGACGGGGTTTCACCGTGTTAGCCAGGATGGTCTTGATCTCCTGACCTCGTGATCCGCCCACCTTGGCCTCCCAAAGTGCTGGGATTACAGGCTTGAGCCACCGCACCCAGCCTATGAATCACTATTATTTACCACCTCTCATGGATTCATTGGCCAAACCATATGAAAGCATCCATTTTTAACCATTTCTCTGATTTAAAATAAATACTAGTAGTTTCATGTGGCTTAACCTAAAAAAAACGCATAAACGAAAGAAAAATAACTTTTTAAAGAAATCTTTAAGAGAAAAGAAAAGAAAAAAGAAAATGCTTGTGACTCATCTATGCCACCTGCTGGGACCCCGGGTTCTGGTCTGCAGGAGCTGGTGACGGGGTGGTCCTGGTCAATCCTCCTGCCTACCAGCAGGCAGTGCTCAGAGGAGCCAGGTACCACCCACCTGGGAGTCCCAGTGGCATCAGCAACAGGCCCTGCTGGCCAGGAGGGGCCGCACAAGACACTGCATGGGATCTGCACAACCCGAGATCCCCCTTCCAGGAACCACTGAGTCCTTCCCGGGGCCTTCCCTCTGTGCCTTTACCCCCTCTCCAAACCCTACTGACCCAGCCCAGCCCCTCAGCCCCGAGGGGAAGCCAAGAGTGTGTAAGAACTGGGGGAGCCTGGAAAGCCCTCAGGTTTGGGGGCCCCTCCAAGGCTACAGGCATGACAGGACATCAAAGTGGGCATTCATGACTGGGGAGGGCAGCTTCTCTGGAGGGGCCTTGAGGGTGACAGCCTTGGCCTCGGCCTCAACAGGCTGGCTTCCCACTTCCACCCCAACCTCCAGGGTGTGGGAATCTTTGGCCCCGAGCGTCCGGCCCCACACTACTGTGCACCCGCAGGGTTTACTGAGAGGGTGTCCCATGGCCAGTCACCGCTCTAGGTGCTAGAGATGCCAATCAACACATTCTGCATTAAATACCTGCACTTTTTAGTCCTTTGTTAAGATCACAGCTCAACAGGGCCACTGTGCCTCATGGTTACAATAGCCTGTCACCTTCTCCAGGAAGCCCTGTGAAGTTTCCTCACACCGTCTATGATACTGGATGATGGCTCCCTGCCCCCTCACCAGGGAAGGGTCCATACAGGCAGGTGCTTTTCCCACCCAGGCCAGCTGCTGCCCAGGTTGGGCCAGTGGGTGCTGAGACCCCTTGGGAGGACAACCCAGCCCCCAGCCTTCCTATCTATAAGTGGGGTAACAGCTGGTGGCTGCACCAGAGTAAGCAGCCCATTTACTCTGTGGGGTTCATGGCAGCGGGTTGGAGCACCCCTCCCTCTGGTCCCTGGGGAGCTGGGCAGCCACAGAGCCACATGCATTTCAGGAAAGTGGAGCTGGGCCTGGCAGGCAGCACTCCCAGTGGCTGCGGAATGTTGCCCAACTTTGGAAGCAGGTGGTTTAGCTGCAGGTGTGAGCAGCCAGTCTGCTCCGGGGCCAGCCCGGGCCAGGCAGCCCTGCCCACAGTCAACAGGCACTGTCACCGTGGCCCCAGGGGCACTGGAATTTGAGCATAGAATGCTGTGGAATCTTGTGGGGGGCGGTGGGTCTGTGGGGCAGGGCTGGCGGGTGCCTCCTACCTAACACGAGTTTGTGCTCAGGGGGCTGTGCCCCCAATCTCAGGCTAGGCATCCTGGGCGGGGCCGTCTGGGGAGCCGGAGTGGGAGGGTGGGAACTACTTCCTAGTTTGCCAGGAGCACCCCGACAGAACAAGCCTTGCAGGTTTGGGAGCCACCAGCCTTCGGGTAGACACAGGTAGAAGTGGCCACCTGCCCCAGGGGCCTCCTAAGCCCACCAGGTGCCCTCGCCCAGCCCTGACCCATCCTGTGCTCCCAGCGGGGGCAGAGGCGCAGCTGTGGGGAGGCCTGAACCTGCAGGGAAGAGGCGGCAAGCAGCTCACCAGGCAGCCCAGGTCCATCTGGGAGGGGTGGCCGATTCCCGGCTAGGGCTTGGAAATGTCCACCACCAATAGGGTGGCGGTGGCGGCAAGGTGGGCTTGTTAGCTAAGGGGAGGAGGGGTTAACCAGACCCGGAGCATGGTCCTGGGGCAAAGCCCCCCAAGCCAGCACCTCAGGGCAAATGTGGTGGCCCCTCCCTGCCCCTCCTCCCCCGCCAGGCCTCTACCCTGACCCACTCCCACCCACAGCGGGTAGGGGGATGCCTGCTGTGTGACGGCCACTGGGGTGGGGGCCCAGACCCCACCCTCCAGGTGTCCTCCTCCCCGCCTCCTGCCCCCAGTACCTACAGAGCCTGTGGATCCCACGCAGGCGGGGGGCGTCTGATCCTGGGAACCTGCTACCTGCCCCCTTCCACGCCCACCCACTGCCTGGTCCTCCCTCTGCTGTCGCCACGGAGACCGCTGTCTCCAGGGCAACGGAGGCTGTGGCGGGCGGGTGCTGCAGCAGCAGCAGGGTGAACCTTCCAGAAGGCCACTGGGGAAGGGGAGGGGCTGCCGGGAGGAGGGAGGAGGCGGGAGGGGCCACCGGGAGCTCTAGGGCGCCCAACCCACGGCAGCCGCCCCCTGGCTGATGATAGTTTCTGGAGCTGCCTAGGAGAGGCGGCCGCTCTCCTGCTCCTCCCATGGGCTGGGCCATTACCAAAGATGGGGACACAGAGGCCAGAGCCCTGCCCGGGGGCACCGGCAGGAAGTGGGCTCCCGCAGCCCCTGACTCTGATGCAGACGCCCAGGCCCACTCGGATTTACCGTCCAGCCATGCCTGTTGTCAGACACAACGCGTATCTGTTTCCAGCCTCAAGGGGGCGTAATGCACACAGCACAGAATTCCCTTTGACGGTTTTTAGGGAGTTTATGGTTTTTACAGAGTTGTTTATGGAGTGCAACCACTGTCCTCAGGCTCTGGGTTGCACTGATTGGTGGTAACAGCTTCTCCCGCCCAGGGCACCCTGGCTGGCGGGTGCATCTGTGGCCCTGTTGTGCCATTGGGGTGGTGCCTGGGCCCGACCCCCATACTCATCTGTGACCCAACCTGCACGGGGCCTGGGGGTGGGGAGAGCAGGTGTCATCAGCCCCATTTTACAGATGAGAAAACTAAAGCTCAGAGAGTGTGGAAAACCTGTTCACGGTCACATAGCATACGGTCAGTGATGGAGTCGTGGTCTGGTCCCAGCAACCATGTCTGACCCACTTGGCCATGCGGGGTTCCCCTGCACCAGCCTCCTCTGGGGGCTGACCCTCGGTTGGAGTGACCCCCTTGCTCCAGCCTCTTCCCCAGGGACACTGCCAGATCTCCTGAGTCTGTCTGAGCAATTGGGGAGAGGCCGAGACCATGGGACCCCATCCCACCGCCCATAGGGGAGGACGGGATTGTGAGGAGGATAAATAGCAAACACCTGAACATATACATGAGTCTCAGGTGGTCGTTATGTCCTGAATAGTAAGAACTGCTCTACTCCACCCTAACAGCCAACAATTACCAGCACTACCCAACCACGCCCACGTCACTGGTGCCACGTCCCTCAGGCACGGCGAGGCTGGGGTGGTCCTTGCTGGAGGGTGCCTGGCAGGTGCTCACAGACGACGGAGGGCTAACCTTATGAAGCAGGTGCTCTTATTACTCCCAGTTTACAGATGAGGACACCGAGGCACAGGGAGTTCGGACATCTATCCTCAGTCACACAGCCCAGGCTGCTGGCTACAAGGTCTCCACTTGTGACCACTGTGCTATGCGGGGGTGAGGGACGGGCTGGGGGCTGATGAAATGGGTGCTCAGGGAACATCCCGGGGGGACACGGAAGGAGCTGTCCAGGTGATACGTGGGGCGGTGCTCACGTGCTCACGGTGTTGGGGACAGCAAGTGCAAAGGCCCTTAGGCAGGGAAACGCACAGTGCGGAGGAGCCAGTGGGACAGAGTCAAGGGGCAGGATGGAGAAGGAGGTGGGCCAGGTCACGTGGAGCCCTTGGGGCCGACATGAGGAGGGGACTTGCCTATTACTGCAGGGTCCACAGGGGAAGCCGGGCTCCACACCCTGCCCAGACCACCCCGTCCTGTCCCTGCCATCCTATCCCACCCAGACGGTGCCCAGGAGGGCCGAAATCCCAGAGGCGGGTGCCCAGAAGGCTCACAGCCACTGCATGACAGAAGTGCCATCCTGCATGTGTCTGACACCCACCCTGCGTCCACAGCCAGGGCAAGCGTCCCACTGGATCTGCTGCCAACAAGGAGGCAAACTCACGCATGCGCAAAGTGCCCCTGGAACCCCCAGGAAGACACTGTGTCAGGGAACACCCTGCCGTGCCTCCAGATCCTCTCCAGCCTTCCCCCTTCCCGTCCCCCCAAGATCCTGTCCAGCCTTCCCCCTTCCCATCCCCCCAGATCCTGTCCAGCCTTCCCCCTTCCCATCCCCCTAGATCTTCCCCAGTCTTCCCCCTTCCCGTCCCCCCAGATCTTCTCCATTCTTCCCCCTTCCCATCCCCCCAGATCTTCTCCATTCTTCCCCCTTCCCATCCCCCCAGATCTTCTCCATTCTTCCCCCTTCCCGTCCCCCCAGATCTTCTCCAGTCTTCCCCCTTCCCGTCCCCCCAGATCTTCTCCATTCTTCCCCCTTCCTATCCCCCCAAGATCCTGTCCAGCCTTCCCCCTTCCCGTCCTCCCCTAAGATCCTCTCCAGCCTTCCCCCTTCCTGTCCCTGAGCCATCGGAAGCACCTCCGCTGATCTTACGGCAGCCTGTCCTCACTGACCCCATTGTACAGACAGGGAGACTGAGGCCTGACACTTAGTCGGGTCGCACAGCCCACGTCCAAGAGAAACAACATCTCTGGAGCCATGAAGATGGCTGTCAGAAGGGGATCGCAGAGCAAGGGCCACTCAGACGTCTCTCACGGCGAAATCAGGCCGTGGTCTAACCTTCCTGCCTGTCTTGGTTTTGGCTGGGGGTGCTCGCCTGAAGCTCTGGGAGCAGCTGCAGGGGACACCCTGGCCCCAGCCAGGGCGATGACAAGGTCCTGAAGGCCAGGAACCCAGAGGCCACCGGCAGAGGCCAGGATATGGAGGGCGGCTGCCACCTGGTGCCATCTACCCCCCGCCCCGCCCCCACCTCGTGCAGAAGATCAAGGGAGCTGCCACTGTGCCGTGGGGGCGGCGATGACAGCCACAGGCTGTGATGCCGAGAGGAGAAATGGAACAGAAACTTTAGAGCACAGTTTGTCAAAACCTGCCACCACACAACTGCCACCCAGGACCCAGAACCTAAGACACTCTCGCGGCGAGTCCGGGAAGTTCCGGCTAGAACCAGGCTGCAGGCCAGCCTGGGTGAACCAGGTGAATAGACGGTGGCTTTGGCACAGACACTCCAGATAGCGTGTGAAGCGGAGATGGCATGGCCCACAGGCAGCACGGTGCCACTGTGCAAAATAAGGCACCGAGAACCACGTCCCATCCGTGCCCAGGACCCAGGGGCGGGGAAGGCAGACGCCTGTGGAGACCCTGGGCTGCTCAGTGTATGTTGTACTCAAAACACAGGAAGACAAAAAATTCAGGCCCACAAGGACGCACAGCCCTGCTGAGGACCCCCGGGGGGACAGTGCGCTCTTTTGTTCCCACCGAGGGCTCCTGAAAGCCCGGCTCCCGCCGCCCAGCTGTCTGAATCCCAGCCTTGTTCACGTGCTAATGGGGGGCGCTCCGGGGCGGGCCCTCCCCTCCAGCCGCGGCTCCAGCCCTGTTGGGTGCAGCTCTGTCTGCAGGAGTGGATCCCTGAGACAAAGGAGCCCTTCTCCTCCCTGGCGCCCAGACCTGAATATCAGTCAGCTCCGGGAGCCCCTCTGGAGAGGGAGCGGTGGAGGAGTCCCCCCTCCCGCCCAGATCCCGGCCTCCCCATCCCTCCCCGAGGAGAAGCCGCCCGCCCCTGGGCCTGAGCTCCGCCCGCGGTTCCCCCGAGGGCCAGCAGAGGCCGCCCCGCACCGCCAGTGTGAGCAGGAGGCTGAGGCAGGACGGAGGCTCTATGCCAGGCCAGGCCGGGGCGGGACCCCGGAGGGGGCTCCAGGCAGGGGGCTGCCTGCAGAGTCCTCCCTCTCCGGCTGGACACCGGGGCCCACTCACTGTCCCCGGCCATGCTGGGGAGCCACATCCTCCGCTCGGTGCTGTCACAGGGTGCGGGGCGGGTGACTCCCGGAGTGCCAGGAGAGACCGAGGCGCAGGTACCAGCCTAGAGGAGGGCGCCTGACCCACTCTTTCCGAGCAGGTGGGCAGGTGGGTGGCAAGAAACTTTCAAACCGCACTGGGTCTGATCAGCCAACAGGGTTCGGCCGGGGTCCATCCTCCTGAGTGTGTGGGCACCACCTGGAGTCTTCCCTTGGCATTGGCCCAGTCCCTTCTGCAGCACCCTTGGACCCGGAAGGCCGGCCTGGGTTCACCTCCCTCCAGAGCTGGAAACACCATGCCCCCAGGGTGTGCTTCTCAGTGGGGGATCTGGGAGACCCCCAGCTACAAACGGGTCTTGAGGAGGTGGGGAGGCACCCCAAGTTCACAGGCTGCCTGGCTGGAAGGAAGTCACTGTGGGGACCTGCAGGCATCTGGACGCGGGCAGCAGGGACAGTGGCCAGCACCCTCCCAGATGGCTTCGGGGCCTGGGGTAAACGGTGGCCAAACCGGCTTCCCATCCAGACCCCCTGGCCAAGTCCTGCCAACCACAGGGGCTGCGGGTGCCACCCAAGTGGCCCCTCCAAATGCCTCGACTGCCCGAAATCCACCTGCACTGACTTGCTTGGACCTCAAGGTTTTGGAGCTCCTGAATGTCCACTGGGCTGGGCGAGGGGCCCTGTCAGGACCCCACTGGGACACTGTCCGAGGACGAGGGCCGGGCCGAACACTTGTGCGGGGCAGGGAGGCC
Organism: Colobus angolensis palliatus; assembly: GCF_000951035.1. Lineage (NCBI taxonomy): Eukaryota > Metazoa > Chordata > Mammalia > Primates > Cercopithecidae > Colobus > Colobus angolensis. The sequence goes on from NW_012112586.1 coordinate 1,590,571, forward strand.
TCGGCTCCTGGCCCGACTCCCTGGGTAAGAGTGCAGTGAAGGCAGCGGTGGGTAGGAGCCTCAGAAGGAACCGCTGAACCCAGCCCGAGTCCACCGGGCCGCACCAGCCGGGGGGCACTGACCCCACGACGTCTGCTCTAAATCTGCCGGGTCCACAGGAGACGCAAGTCCCGGCTGCGGAACAGGGGAGGGGGCTGTGGGAAGAGGCCACGTCCCTGCCCCCAGGCAGGGTTCCCAAGCTGAGCTGCGGACAGCGGCCGGGTGTGGGGTGAGGAAGGCTCTCCCCACGCCCCTGGCTCAGTACTGTACCAGGGCCAGGCAGGGCCAGCCTGGCCGACCTGGGGTGGAGGGGAAGGAGGCTGGAGGCCAGGTCCTTGCCCAGTGGTGAGCTGGGGGCCGGCTTCCCTGTGCCCCCAACACCCTCAACCGAGCAAACTCAGGGGCTCAAGGCTTTCGGGGCGCCCCCACTCCGCAGCCCCTGCCCTTCCTCGCTTTGTAGGTGCGTGCTCCTGCCCCCACCACTCCCACCCGGAACGCACGCAGCGCGCAGGGCTCGGAGCGGCCGCGATGCCTGCTCTCGCCCACCCTGGCTGCTCTGG
>NW_012112586.1:1592044-1600985 GCF_000951035.1 Colobus angolensis palliatus
GGGGGCTGTGGGAGCGCGGGGGACTGGAGGGCGAGGGCGGTTGTTGCGGGGCTGGGGTCCTCCGGAGGCTCTGCAGTCCCTGCGGGCCTGGGAGGGACAATGTTAACTTGTAACGTTTGCTGGAGCTCAGCGTGTGCCTGGACATGCCCAGGGGTTACATGAATAGTTTCATTTACTTACAACCTTTATGAGATGAAAACTACGATTTCCATTTTGCAGACAAAGAAACTGAGGCCCAGAGAAATGAAGTTAACTTATGGGAGGTCCTGGAGCGGGCAAGTGGCAGAGCCATGGTCAGAGCCCAAGCAGGTGCTGGTGTGGATTAAACTCGTGCAAGCTGCGTACAGGCTGCCCCCCGAGTGGCAGATCTTGGGAGAGGGCGGGGGGTGAGGTTCAAGTGTAACCCTGGCCTTTATTCAGCTTCTCCTCGTGCTGGACAGCGTGGCTTCCCCTCCTTCCCAAGCCCTTCTGCTCCGCCACCCCAAATCACAGCTGTTACTGTTAGGACTGACAACAGGATTCTACGGACAGAGAAACTGAGGCTTGGCTCCTTTTACCAGAACTGGTCTTAAGGGAGTGGTGCCCCCCCACTCCTGTGCGGGCCGACCCCCACCCCACGCCTTCCCTGGGTGCTCTGGCCAATCCTGTCCCTGCTGCCCTCAGAGCCTCCCTGGCCCTGTCTGAACAGGGAGATTCCACACCTGATTCAGACGACCTTGGTTCGGACTGATGGAGATCACCTGTAGGAGGAACCCTGGCATGTAGGGACTTTTACAGCACATCCCAGATTTTTTTTTCTTTTTTTCTTTCTTTCCTTTCTTTCCTTTCTCTCTTTCTTTCTTTCTCTTTCTCTTTTCTTTCCTTTTTTCTCCGTTGCCCAGGCTGGAGTGCAGTGGCAGGATCTCGGCTCACTGCAACCTCTGCCTCCTAAATTCAAATGATTCTCCTGCCTCAGCCTCCTGAATAGATGGGATTCCAAGTGCGCACAACTGTGCCCGGCTAATTTTTGTATTTTTAGTAGAGACGGAGTTTTACCATGTTGGCTAGGCTGGTCTTGAACTCCTGACCTCAGGTGATTCATCCACCTCGGCCTCCCGAAGTGCTGGGATTACAGGAGTGAGCCACCACACCTGGCCTCATCCGGGATTTTGACCAAGTACATCAGGACAACCTTGTTTCCAGAGCAGAGACCCAGCCAAAGCGGCTGTAGTCGAGGAAAGGAAGCGTGTGGGGCTCAGGAATGGTGGTGTCCCAGCGTGTGCTAAAGTCAGGCAGGGCCAGACCAAGTCACACAGCAACAGCATCAGAACGCGATTTCTCTCACTCCATCTCTGTGTGGGGCAAAGACGGCCCAGAGCAGCTCCCGTCATCCTTCCCACGCAGCAGGCCCAGCCAGAGACAGATGCTTTCTCAACCAATGGTCCCCAGGCCACCTCTTTCTGGATTCTGGGTCAGGAACTGGATTGTGGGGCCAGGGGCAGGGAAATGAGCTGCAGCCCTGGGCTGGACGGGATTCTCTACAGGAAGTCAGAGGTGCTGAAGTCAGAGGAAGAGAGGGTGGATGGCAGGCAAAGCCGGGTCAAGGGCTCAGAAGAGGCGACGCAGCCACCACCCCCACTGCGTCACGGGGCTCATACACATCTGAGACTTGCAACAGGACGCTGTCAACGGGCTGTGGCTCGGTGCTGGCAAGAGGCTTCACCGCGGGGCTTGCCGGCAGTGAAGGGAGATGGCTTGTTTATGGGCGACAGTAGCTTGGGGTGTACAAATGTGAGAAGGGGCCTTATAGGCAGGCCACAGTTCTCCCCCGAAAGGCCTGGTGGCGGCTGGTGACCTGGAGATGCTTTGTTAGACATCGGGAATATGGCCTTCCTCAAAGCAGCTGCATGGCACCATGGCTGCTGTGTTCCCTTCAAGCCTGCCACCCAATTCAGACATCTGAAAGCAGCTGAGATCCAAGCCTCACAAGAAATCGCTCTTCCCCCGTCAGCTCTGCAACGCTGAAAAATCGTGACTGGGCATGGTGGCTCACACCTGTAATCCCAGCACTTTGGGAGGCCGAGGCTGGCGGATCGCTTGAGCTCAGGAGTTTGAGACCAGCCTGACCAATATGGCGAAACCCATGTTTCTACTAAAAATACAAAAAAATAGCCGTGCATGGTGGTGTGTGCCTGCAGTCCCAGCTACTTGGGAGGCTGAGGTGGAAGGATCACTTAAGCACAGGAATTCCAGTGAGACAGAGCGAGACCCTGCCAAGAAAAAGAAAGAGAAAGAGGAAAAGAGAGAAAGAAAAAGGAGGGAGGGAAGGAGGAAGGGAGGAAGGAAGGAAGGAGGGAGGGGAAAAATCACATATTATCATGTGCAGAGGAGGGTGTGGGGGGTGGGCACTCGGGCTCCTGGTACAGCCCCTCGGGAGGGCCACCAGGTAGCAGCTATTATGATTCAAGAAGCACATGTTCTGCGGCCAGCGTTCTTGGTGTCTGCTCTGGAGCGACACTCCCGCCTTTGCACGGGAAGGCTAATGCAAGCATGGTGTTGCAGTGTGATTTGTAATAGGAAAGAATTTGGAAACTGCCCAAGTGCCCACCCATGGCCGACTGGCTGATCCAGCGCCATGTGTCCTGCTGGCTGTGGCCAAGGGCATGGGTAGAGGCTGGAGTCCCACCTGCACCCTGTTTATGGATCCATGGCCCCACAGTGGGGCCATAGCCCGCGAGGAATCAGGCACCTTTCCAAGACCCACAAGTTGCTGTGTCAGCTGGTGGCTGCCCTGGGCTGACCACACCGGGACATGTCCCAAAGACAGAACACTGCCTTGAAGCCAGGAAGAAGGGATTTGATCCAAGTGTATCAGCAGGGCCACTCAGACATATTGTTGGATTTTTTTCTTTTTTGAGATGGAGTTTTGCTCTGTCACCCAGGCTGGAGTGCAGTGGTGCGATCTCAGCTCACTGCAATCTCCGCCTTCCACATTCAAGCAATTCTCCTGCCTCAGACTTCCAAGTAGCTGGAATTACAGGCACATGCCACCACGCCCCACTACTTTTTATATTTTTAGTAGAGATGGGGTTTCACCATGTTGACCAGGCTGGTCTCAAATGCCACACCTGACTTCAGGTGATTCACCCACCTCGGCCTCCCGAAGTGCTGGGATTACAGGCGTGAACCACTGTGCCCAGCCTCAGACATATTGTTGAGCAAATTAAACAATTTATGAGAAACAAGAAAAGCAGAAAGCAGAAAAGACCCACAATAACCATCTACTGTATTTGTGTTTACCACGCACACACACACACTGCCTCACATCTTCTGAGCCCCTTGATCCAGCCTTGCCTGCTATCCATCTCCCTTACCCTGCAATTTCCTTTAGAAAAGCCACCTTTGTCCCTGTCAGCCCAGGCTTTAGTGATGCTGCCCCATGCCTGGACCATTAAACCTAGGCTGGGCCCATCAGCTCATATCTTGCCCCTGGCTGGAGACTCAGGTAGCGATGTCTGTGGACCATGAAGATGGGCAAATGACAGTTGGGCACTATTGTTGGGGCTCTGTGGGGCACACACTTGGGGCTCCTAGCTGTGACATGAAGGTTCTAGGAAAGCCAGAGGTGCCCAGCCCTGGAATGTAGCCATCTGGGTGCAGACACTCTGATGGGCAGCCCCCAGGTGGCCCTGCCCACAGTCGCTCCTGTGGGGACCCAGGACCTTTGAGTCAGGCAGTGAGGAGGGGGTGCTGTGCCCCTGGTTGTATGGCTCACGGTGAATTCCATTCAATGCTCTTTGTGTGTAAGTGACAGGAAGCCCAATGCAGAGAGGCCTGAGCACAAAGCACTGTGTTTGGCTTATGTCACCCATTTCAGAGATGGGCCCTCCCTGGACCCTATGCCAGCCCCAGCCTGGTTGGTCTTCTCCTCAGCCCAGCGTCTTTGTAGTCCTGGTTCCACGTCCTCATGCACTGGTACCTGGCTTCCCTGCTGCCATGAACACCACCAGTGGAGGTCCTCAACCCCTTGTTGTTGACTTTTGAATGTTTATTAATTCATTAATTTTTGAGATGGAGTCTCACTCTGTCGCCCAGGCTGGAGTGCAGTGGCACGATCTCTGCTTACTGCAGCCTCTGCCCCACCGGTTCAAGTGATTCTCCTGCCTCAGCCTCCCAAGTAGCTGGGATTACAGGCGCCTGCCACCACGTGCAGCTAATTTTTGTATTTTTAGTAGATATGGGGTTGTAGTAGATACGGGGTTTCACCGTGTTGGCCAGGCTGGTCTCGATCTCCTCATCTCAAGTGATCTGCCCACCTCAGCCTCCCACAGTGCTGGGCTCACAGGTATAAGCCACTGTGCTCGGCCCACATTCTGTGCATTCCCCCGTGGCGGGCGCCTGGGCTGCCTTCGCACTTCCATGGTGAACATGCTACACCCCCTTCCTGGCTGCGCCCCCTTCCTGGTAGACGATGCTCTTCTCTTTCTCAGCACCTCTTTGGCAGCATTTCAGCCCTAAATAAGTCCGTTCTCACACCGCTGCAAACAACTACCTGAGACTGAGTAATTTATAAAGAAAAGAGGTTTAACTGACTCACAGTTCCACAGGCTGTACAGGAAGCATGGCTCGGGAGACCTCAGGAAACTCTCAAGGTGGAAGGTGAAGTGGACGCAGGTACGTCTCACGTGGCCAGAGCAGGAGAGAGAGAGCGAAGAGGGAAGTGCTGCACACTTTTACACAACCAGATATTGTGAGAACTCACTACCGTGAGAGCAGCAAGGGGGAAATCTGCCCGCATGAGCCCATCACTTCCCATGGCCCCTCCTCCAACACACGGGGCTTACATTTCAACGTGAGATTTGGGCGGTGCCACAGAACCAAACCACTTCAACCCCACGCACTGTAGCCCCGCATGGGTGGGCTCTGGGCCCCCTGCTCTCAGCGTCCCCCCAGCTGGCCTCCATCACTAGAGCTGTACTCACCAGCTCCTCGTTGCTGGCCGAGTGCTGCCTGGGTCTGTCCACTCCAGCCCAGAGCAGGTGCCCAGGCAGCCCAGGCGCCCTGGACATCCCAGGGTGAGCCGCAGGCCGGGCACTCACACCAGAGTCCAAGCCCAGCTGCCTCTCTGCAGGCTCTCCACCTAGAAGACTGGGTGCCATTATTTACTTATTTCAGGACGGCCGAATATGTCGTTATCCCAGAAGTGCTCATTCCGAACAATAATGAGGAAACAAAATTAATCTCTTCATCTCAAATTTATTAAAGCTAACAAATATTGCCTTTGTAAAATTTTCAAATTCCTTAATTTCAGCTATTTGTTGCAGAGGAAATAATCTACTGTCACTTCGTATGGATTTGGGGAAATTAACTTTGACCCAGCCTGGGAAACCCTGCGGCCCAGGGACCACGGGAGGCAGTGCCCATTGGGCCCTCTGCAGATGACGCTGCGTGCCCTGTCACCCAGCTGTGTGCAACTGAGGTCGGCTTCTGAGGCCTCGCTGCACCTGAGGTGCTTTCCCAGTGGACCCATGGGCTGTGGTGTGCGAGCAGGTTGGGCAGGTGGGTGGAGGCCTAGGCAGCTCAGTCACACCCCGGCAGGCCGGGGGCAGGTGTCCTGGCAGCAGACTCAGTCAGAACAGAACACAGAACACAGGTGTTCCTAGTTGACATATTTTTGTTTTTTTTTTTCAGATGGAGTCTTGCTGTCGCCCAGGCTGGAGTGCAGTGGTGTGATCTCGGCTCACTTCAAGCCCCGCCTCCGGGTTCAAGCGATTCTCCTGCCTCAGCCTCCAGAGTAGCATGCGCCATCACGCCCGGCTAATTTTTGTGTTTTTAGTAGAGATGGGGTTTTGCTATGTTGTCCAGGCTGGTCTTGAACTCCTGACCTCAGGTGATCCACCCACCTCGTCCCCACGAAGTGCTGGGATTACAGGTGTGAGCCACCGCGCCCAGCCCCTAGATGACATGTTTTGAGGCACAGTTGTGTGTGTGTGTGTTGTTTATTTTTGATTTTTATTTATAATATAAAAATACAGAGCACTTCATGAATTTTTGTGACACCCTTGTGCAGAGGCCATGCTAATCTCTGGGTCGTTCCAGTTTTAGTATAGGTGCTGCTGAAGTGAGCAGTCTGTTGTTTTTTTAAAAATAAAGTTCTAAATTTTTAGAAGTTAAATTTACAGAAAAACTATAAATATAGGAAAGTTCCCACGTATCTTTTTATTTTTTATTTTTGAGATGGAGTTTTGCTTTTACTGCCCAGGCTGGAGCGCAATGGCACAATCTCGGCTCACCACAACCTCCACCTCCCGGGTTCAAGCGATTCTTCTGCCCCAGCCTCCTGAGTAGCTGGGATTACAGGCATGCGCCACCACGCCCGGCTAATTTTGTATTTTTAGTAGAGACGGGGTTTCTCCATGTTGGTCAGGATGGTCTCGAACTCCTGACCTCAGGTGATCCGCCCACCTCGGCCTCCCAGTGTGTTGAGATTACAGGTGTGAGCCACTGCGCCCGGCCCCACGTAGCTTTTTTAAAAATAAATGTTATTGTGTGCATTTAAGGTGTACATCATGATGTTGTAGGGTATGTATATGCAGTAAATTGGTGACCACAGTGGAACAGGTGAGTTTTGCATCATCTCACAGGCACCTGTCTTCCTCCCACAGTCAGAGCAGCCGTGATCCACACATTAACAAACGCCTGGAACTTAATTATTCTCTGTAGCCCTCGGGTGCACACAAGCCCGTTTGAAGGGGCTCACCCTGTCGCCCACTGTTTTATTCTGTCTTTATATATTTGATCCCCACCTTTTTATTTATTTATTTTTTTGAGACAGCTTCTTGCTGTCTTGCCCCGGCTGGAGTGCAGTGGTACGACCACGGCTCACTGTAGCCTCGACCTCCTGGGCTCAAGCAATCCTCCTGCCTCAGCCTCCCAGATAGCTGGGACCCCAGGTGCACACCACCACACTGAGCTAATTTTTAAAAAAATTTGTAGAGATGGGGTTTTACTATGTTACCGAGGCTGGTCTCAAACTCCTGAGCTCAAATGATCCTCCCACCTTGACCTCCCAAAATCCTGAGATTACAGGTGTGAGCCACCGCACCCAACCCCTGCCTTTATTTATTTATTTATTTTTAAGATTCTGCCTATTTGTGACATCCTGTGGTGTTTCTTTCTGTGTCTGGCTTGTCTTGCTGCATCGTGACCCCCAGTCCATCCATGTGGCAAATGCAAGATCTCTTTTCACGGCTGAACAATAGTCCGTCATCTCTCTCCATGTGATCATGCATACCACATTCTCCTTATCCGTCCGGCCACTGATGGATGCCCGGGTGGTTCCCCGCCTTGGCCGCTGTGGGTAGTGCTGCGGTGGACGTGTGTGAGTGTGGACACCTAGATGGGTGGTGAGCTTGATTCATTTGGGTACAGGCCCAGGGGAAGGACTGCTGGGCCCTGTGGCAGTTCTATTTTTAATTTCTTAGGAATTGCCACATTGTTTCTATAATGGCTGAAGTGCCCATACACCTTATACCCACTCTCCTCTGTAATTAACATTTTATCGTATCATGGTCCATTGGTCACAGTGAATGAACTGTAATGATACATTGTCATTAAGCACAACCCGCACGTTATTCAGGTTCCCTGAGTTTTTCTCTAATGTCCTTTTTTCTGTGCAAGGGCCCCGTCTGGATCTCATGTGACATTTATTTATTTATAAAGTATATTGTTATTATTATTATTTTGATACAGAGTATCACTCTTGTTGCCCAGGCTGGAGTGCAATGGCACGATCTCGGCTCACTGCAACCTCTGCCTCCCTGGTTCAAGTGATTCTCCTGCCTTAGCCTCCCGAGTAGCTGGGATTATAGGTGTCTGCCACCACACCCAGCTAATTTTTTGTATTTTTAGTAGAGATGCGGTTTCACCATGTTGGCCAGGCTGGTCTTGAACTCCTGACCTCAGGTGATCCGTCTGCCTCGGCCTCCCAAAGTGCTGGGATTACAGGCGTGAGCCACCGTGCCCCGCCCTTGACTGGGGATTTTGTTTGTGTTGAGCACGTTCTTACTTTCTGCAACTATAAGGTTGTGTGTTTCCTGCCCCAGTCCTTGTTTTGTGTTTTTTTGTTTGCTTGGTTGGCTTTTGTTTGTTTGTTTGTTTTTGAGGCACAGTCTCGCTTTGTTGCTCAGGCCAAAGTGCAGTGGCGTGATTATAGCTCACTGCAGCCTCGACCCCCTGGATTCTAGCAATCCTCCCACCTCAGCCTCCTGAGTAGCTGGGACCACAGGTGCATGCCACCATGCCTGGGTAATTTTTGTATTTTTAGTAGGGACAAGGTTGCCCAGGCTGGTCTCAAACTCTTTGGCTCAAGTGATCCTCCTGTCTTGGCCTCCCAAAGTCCTGGGATTACAGCCACCGTGCCTGGCCCTGAGTTCCTTGCATTGGAGAATGGAATTAGAACCTCCTAACCTAAATATGAAACAGAAAGAGGCTCTCTAGAGGATGTGGATATTTATTTGGGAGGGAATATGTGTGCCATAGTAAACTGTGTGTATATTAAGGAGGGTAAAGGAAGAAAAAGGGTTTTAAAGGAAAATGAGGATGACATAATTGTTTTGAAATGATTGTCCTTGGCTACGAGGATGAATGACAAGATGATGCCAGTCCAGGGTTGGACAGGCAGTTGCTGGGCAGATTTCCTCGCAGAAGTATTTTCTGGGCAAAGTTGTGGTTTTCGCAGTCTCTTTTGTGGTTGTTTTTATCAGGCATACAAGGCTGAGAGCCCTCCCTTCATAATCTTCCCTGGTTCTATTTGTCAGGTGATTTTTTTTTTTTACACTAATAACTCCATTTTGCTTCTGAAAACTTTCCTATTTCCCCCTTTAAAAAAAATATATATATATATATTTTTTTTTTTTGAGGCAGAGTCTCGCTCTGTCGCCCAGGCTGGAGTGCAGTGGCC
>NW_012112586.1:1601290-1602799 GCF_000951035.1 Colobus angolensis palliatus
GCCCGTCTCGGCCTCCCAAAGTGCTGGGATTACAGGCTTGAGCCACCGTGCCCGGCCAAAATATTTTTTAATATATGTATTTTTTTGAGATGGAGTCTCGCTCTATTTTCCAGGCTGGAGTACAGTGGTGTGATCTCTGCTCACTGCAACCTCCGCCTCCCGGGTTCAAGCCATTCTCCTGCCACAGCCTCCTGAGTAGCTGGGATTACAGGCGTGTGCTATCACACCCGGCTAATTTTTGTATTTTTAGTAGAAACGGGGTTTCACCATGTTGGCCAGGATGGTCTCAAACTCCTGACCTCGTGATCTGCCCACCTCGGCCTCCCAAAGTGCTGGGACTACAGGCATGAGCCACCATGCCCGGCCTCTTAAATTTTTAAAAAATAAATAAAGATGAAGTCTCCCTATGTTTCCCAGGCTGGTCTTAAACTCCTGGGCTCAAGGGATCCTCCTGCCTTGGCCTCCCAAAATGTTGGGATTACAGGTTTGAGTCACTGCACCCAGGCAATTTTTCTTTTTTTTTTTTGAGACTGGGGACTCTGTTGTCCAGGCTGGAGTGCAGTGGCATAATCAAAGCTCACTGCGGCCTCCACCTCCCAGGGTCAAGCAATCCTCCCACCTCCGTCTCACAAGCAGCTAGGACCACAAGTGTGCACCACCAGACCCAGCTAACTTTTAAGGATTTTTTTGCAGAGGCAGGGGTCTCACTATGTTGCTAAGGCTGGTCGTGAACTCCTGGCCTCAAAAGATCCTCTCGCCTCAGCCTTCCCATGCACTGAGATTACAGCTGTGAGACACTGTGCTCGGCCATATTTCCCCCTTTGATCAAGATCTTTCTCAGGCAGCCAGATGTGGAGGCTCACGCCTGTAATCTCCGCACTTTGGGAGGCCAAGGCAGGTGGATCTGGAGGTCAGGAGTTCGAGACCAGCCTGGCCAACATGGTGAAACCCCATCTCTACTAAAACTACAAAAATTGGCCACGCATGGCGGTGTGCGCCTGTGGTCCCAGGTATTCTGGAGGCTGAGGCAGGAGAATCGCTTGAATCTGGGAGGCAAAGGCTGCAGTGAGCTGAGATTGCGCCACTGCACTCCAGCCTGAGTGACAGAGCAAGACTCTGTCTCAAAAAAAAAAAAAAAGAAGAGGCCAGGCGAGATGGCCCATGCCTCTAATAACAGCACTTTGGGAGGCTGAGGCGAGCAGATCACCTGAGGTCAGGAGTTCGAGACCAGCCTGAATAAAATGGTGAAACCCTGTCTACTGAAAATACAAAAATTAGTCGGGCATGGTGGTGTGTGTCTGCAGTCCCAGCTACTTGGGAGTCTGAGGCAGGAGAGTTGCTTGAACCCGGGAGGTGGAGCAGAGGTTGCAGTGAGCCAAGATTGCGCCATTGCATTCCAGCCTGGGCAACAAAGTAAGACTCTGTTTAAAAAAAAAAAAAAAAAAAACTTTCTCAGGCATTACTGATCAGTCTTTCTGTACTTAGCTTTTTAGTTTTTTGTTGTTTTTT
>NW_012112586.1:1608489-1609677 GCF_000951035.1 Colobus angolensis palliatus
AAAAAAAAAAAAAAAACTTTCTCAGGCATTACTGATCAGTCTTTCTGTACTTAGCTTTTTAGTTTTTTGTTGTTTTTTTGAGACAGAGTCTCACTCTGTCACCCAGGCTGGAGTGCAGTGGCGCGATCTTGGCTCACTGCAACCTCCGATCCGCCTCCCGGGTTCAAGTGATTCTCCTGCCTCAGCCTTCTGAGTAGCTGGGATTACAGGCGCCCGCCATCACACCCAGCTAAGTTTTGTATTTTCAGTAGAGATGGGGCTTCACCATGTTGGCCAGGCTTGTCTCAAACTCCCCACCTCAGGTGATCTGCCCGCCTCAGCCTCCCAAAGTGCTGGGATTACAGGTGTGAGCCACTGCGCGCGGCCCTGTACTTAGGTTTTGATGTCCCGGGGATGTCCTGGTTGCTGGTCTTGCTGCACACTGGGTGAGGTTACTGTGGGTGGTGACTAGGAGTCAATGTCAAAATCCTTTTAGCCACAGTTGAGCAATAAGGGAGGTTTGGAGGGCGTGGTTCCTGGGCTGAGTCCCCCTGGGGCCCGTTACTGAGTTCAGTTTTTTCTGCTTTGGAGTCTCTTGCTGTCATCTTGACACGCTGGGCCAGCATGATTCTGCTAGGAGTTGTACTTCAAAATTTAACAAGGAACAAACGCAAAGCTTAAAAAGGGGAAATACAAGGTAAAATTAATAGTAATGTGGCAATCCCAGTTTGCATAATGGCTTTGAGTCATGAACCCAGGCGTAAAGGCAACCAAGGGAATAAATCAGATGACCACAGGGTGGGTGAGACCGGCTGCGACCCTGTGACCTGTTTTCTTCTTTTGTGCATGTGGGTCTCAGCTTTCCCAGAGGAGTTTCTCCAGGTGCGGCACGTGGTGTTCGCCAACGGCACAGGCATTTCCTTACTTAACCAGCGGGAACTAAGGGATCTCCTGGGTCACGTTCTGTGGAGTTGCCAGCAGAAGCCGTGGATCGTGAAGGTTCAGCGACACCAGTGTCCTGCCCCATGGAAGAGGTGGGCACTGCGATGGGTAAGAGCCTCGTCGTGACAGGAGTCCTGTTCTGGCATCCGGGGAAAGCCGTCTACAGCACGAAACGTCCGATTCGCAACCTGGTTTGCGGTTTGAATGTCTCTGATTATGGCACTGGGGGGTACTGTGAACTTTTTGTGTGGCCCACACATCAGACAC
>NW_012112586.1:1614632-1615395 GCF_000951035.1 Colobus angolensis palliatus
GCCATGGCAGGCGCCTGTAATCCTAGCTACTCAGGAGGCTGAGGCAGGAGAATCGCTTGAATCCGAGAGGCAGAGGTTGCAGTGAGCTGAGATTGCGCCACTGCACTCCAGTCTGGGCAACAGAGTGAGACTGTCTTAAAAAAAAAAAAGAGAGAATAGAGTTTAATTGGACCAATGCAAATGATCATATTGTCCTAAGAATACTCACAAATAGTTTGAATTTTGGAGAAATCAGTAGGAAGAAAAAGCAAATGTTTTTATCTTTGTTTATAAAAGTATACTTTACCAAACTGTTTTAAACTGCAGGTAGTTTAAAAGGGAGGGCTGGGGAGGCCTTGCAGGAGGGTGGAGCAGTGAGTGAGTGCGGGCAGCTGCCTGTGGCCAAGGGTGGGGCCAAGGAGCCCGGGCTTGACTGCTGAGGAGGCTGGATGAAGACAGTTTAACCAAACAACCAAAGTACTGGACCCAGAGAAACCTGGAGAAGGGAGGAGTTTGGTTCAAAAGACCTGACATTATTAAGTTTTAAAAACATCTACTGCTCTTTAAAATCTGCTTTTAGCCAGACTGCGCCACAGGGTGAGATCCCATCTCTACAAAAAGTACAAAAATTAGCCAGGCATGGTGGTGCACACCTGTGGTCCCAGCTACTCAGGAGGCTGAGGTGGGGGATCACTTGAGCCCGGGAGGCCGAGGCTGTAGTGAGCTGTGATTGTGCCGCTGCACTCCAGCCTGGGCGACAGAGTGAGACCCAGTGTTTAAAAAA
>NW_012112586.1:1616395-1624153 GCF_000951035.1 Colobus angolensis palliatus
GAGTGTGATTTACCTCACTGCACCTGCCGTGGAGCCCACGCTGCTATGCCTTCCTCAGACTGTTGGGACGCTGAGTGGACGTCAACTCCCACCACCTGTGCCTGTGAAAGGAGCTGTGGCTGAGAGACTGTGCAGGCTTCGGGTCGGGGGCTGTCGTTCTGTGTTGAGGAGATCGTGTGGACTGCGGCAGAGCCAAGCCTGAGCCCCGCGCCAGGATGAGTGGAGTGCCTGGAAAACCTGATTTCCAGCGTGGCGTGTCTTCCTTCCATTACCCTGAAAGTTTTACCCAACGACTCGTTTAAGTTTTTTTTTTTTTCTTTTTGAGATGGGGTCTTGCTCTGTCACGCAGGCGATCCTCCCACCTCAACCTCCCAAGGAGCTGGGACTACAGGCGCACACCACCACATCCTGCTCTTTTTTTTTTTTTTTAATTTTATGGTGATGGGATTTTGCCACGTTGTCCAGGTTGGGCTCAAGCTATCCACCTATCTCAGCCTCACAAAGTGCTGGGATAACAGGTGTGAGCCATCATGCCTGGCCAAGTTTTGTTTTGTTTTGTTTTTTTAAATTTTAAATTAAATTTTATTTTTAGAGTTGGGGTCTTGCTGCGTTTCCCAGGCTGGTCTCAAATTCTTAGCTTTGAGCCATCCTCCCAGCCTGGCCTTCCTAAGCAGCGGAATCACAGTTGCGAGCCACTGTGCCTGGCCTCACTGAGGTTTTTTATCACAGAATAATAACAAAAGCGCCGTGCGCATAGTTTTGTATCTAGTGAGTGCTGTCGCTAGGACTGGCTCCTGGTTAGTCTGGCCTCAGATACTGTATTTTTGATGTTTCTACGTTGAGCCTGGCCTCGTGTGACTTGTGTGAAATATCCACTTCTCCACCCTCTTTGTTCTCTGCCAGTGGTAATTTCTTGAGTCATTTCATTTTTGCTGCAGGAAATCAGGTTTTTTTTTTTTTTTTCAGATCGAGTCTTGCTCTATTGCCCAGGCTGGAGTGCAGTGGCGTGATCTCGGCTACTACAATCTCCCTCTCCCGGGTTCAAGCGATTCTCCTACCTCAGCCTCCTGAGTAGCTGGGATTACAGGTGCCCGCCACCACACCTGGCTCATTTTGTATTTTTAGTAGAGACAGAGTTTCACCATGTTGGCCAGGCTGGTCTCAAACTCCTGACCTCAAGTGATCCACCCGCCTTGGCCTCCCAAAGTGCTGGGATCACAGGCGTGAGCCACCGCGCCCGGCAGGAAATCAGGTTTTAAGGGACTTGCCTATGAGTGAGTGTGATGGCTGGAGCCTCTCAACAGTGCAGATCGCTGTAAATGAACAGTGCAGATCGCTGTAAATGGAATGGCGAATCTCTGCGGTTCACGTGGACCATCAGACTGATAAACTGTACATAATCTGTAGGATATTCACATTAATATATTTACATAAATATAACTTTAAAGAAGATTTACTATCACAGCTAAAATTATGACTAATGATATTAGATTTTAAGTTTTATACAGTTTTGGAACATTATTTATTTATTTATTTTTGAGACGGAGTCTCGCTCTGTCGCCCAGGCTGGAGTGCAGTGGCGCGATCTCGGTTCACTGCAACCTCCGCCTCCAGGGTTAAAGTGATTCTCCTGCCTCCGTCTCCTGAATAGCCGGGATTACAGGCGTATGCCACCAAGCCTGGCTAATTTTTGTATTTTTGGTAGAGATGGGGTTTCACCATGTTGGCCAGGCTGGTCTTGAACTCCTGACCTCAAGTGATCCGCCCGCTTCAGCCTCCCCAAATGCTGGAATTACAGGTGTGAGCCCCCACGCTCAGCCATGAAACATTTGTATTAATAACATAAATGTAACTGAAAGAACGTCTAATATAATTTATTATTTGATAGTGTCTCTCATATAATTTACTAAATAAGCCTAGTCATTTAATGCCTCTACAAAATGAGAGATAAGTTTTTAAGGCTCTCCTAGGGCCCAACTAGAAAATCCCAAAGTTAAGCCTAGGTCAGAAAAACTTAATTTAGAATTTTGTTCTTGGAGAAGCTGCTAAAGATGTCAAAAGGTTTAAAACAATTGAACGAAATGTGATCATAGGTCACTGTGAAATAATAGTCGTTTGTTTCACTGAAGTGATAATCAAAAGACTTTGAAAGCAAGCCAGAGATAGTTACGCAGCACTGGCTGCGGCAGCACAGACACTACAATTGGAGTGACACAGAGGAGTTAGCAGGGCCCTTGCGCAAGGATGACATGCAAATTCGTGAAGCCTTCCATATTTTTTAAAATAATAAAATTATAAATATTAAAAAATTAGTTTTTGGCCAAGTGTGGTGGCTCATGCCTGTAATCCCAGCACTTTGGGAGGCCGAGGGGGGCGGATCACCTGAGGTCAGGAGTTTGAGACCAGCCTCGGCAACATGGCAAAACCTGGTCTCTACCAAAAAATACAAAAATTAGTCGGGCATGGTGGTGGGCACCTATAATCCCAGCTACTCGGGAGGCTGAGGCAGGAGAATCACTTGAACCCAGGAGGCAGAGGTTGCAGTGAGCAGAGATTGTGCCACTCCATTCCAGCTGGGGCAACAGAGCGAGATTCCATCTCAAAAAAAAAAAAAAAGTCACCATTTCAGGGTTTACACTTCCATGCATTTAGGACATTTACAAAGTTGTGCAGGCCGGGCGCGGTGGCTCAAGCCTGTAATCCCAGCACTTTGGGAGGCCGAGACAGGCGGATCATGAGGTCAGGAGATCGAGACCATCCTGGCTAACACGGTGAAACCCCGTCTCTACTAAAGAATACAAAAAACTAGCTGGGCGAGGTGGTGGGTGCCTGTAGTCCCAGCTACTCGGGAGGCTGAGGCAGAAGACTGGTGTAAACCTGGGAGGCGGAGTTTGCAGTGAGCCAGAGATCACACCACTGCACTCCAGCCTGGGCGATAGCGAGACTCTGTCTCAAAAAAAAAAAAAAGTTGTGCAGACGCCACTTTGTGAATGTCCTAAACTCCACCGCACTCCAGCCTGGGCAACAGAGCCAGACCTTGTCTCAAAGAAAAAAAAAAGTTTTTTTAAAAAGGTTACATGGATGTAACCTTTATTTATTTTTATTCATTTTTTTCGAGACAGGGTCTCAATCTGTTGTTGCTCAGGCTAGAATGCAGTGCTGCAATCTCAGCTCACTGCAACCTCCACCTCTTGGGCTCAAGTGATCCTCCCACCTCAGCCTCCCAAGTAGCTGTGCACCACCGCACCTGGCTAATTTTTTGTTTATTTTTTGTAGAGATGGAGTCTCACTATGTTGCCCAGGCTGGTCTCAAACTCCCAGGTTCAAGCAATCCTCCTGCCTCAGCCTCCCAAAGTGCTGGGTTTACAAGTGTGAGCTACCACATCCACTCCTCTTTCTTATAATAATTACAAAAAGTATTGACTGGAATGCTACAGCTGTGAGTTTTATCTCAAACCCTTTAGAAAAGTCAGCAGATTCAAAGTAAGCAGAAAAAAAATAGAGAACTTAGAGGCTCTCCACATTAGCTCTATAGTTGAAGGCTTTTTCTTTTTTGAAGAGACTGTTTGAATAATGATAATGTGAGCTCTTAATTTTTCTTGATGTAATTTGTCCACCAGTTAAAAAAATGTGCATGAGAATGGGCTATAATCTGTAGGTGGCTGGAGTCCCAGAAAGCTTGGCATGTCTTAATATTTAAGAATCCCATTCTGTTCCATTAATATCTTTAGAGCAAAGAAAATTCTGTAAATCCTGTCAGAGAATGTTAGGAGTTTGACCAGTGTTTTTAGATGGTGGTGACTGGCCCAGCAGCTTTAAAAAAGTTTTTTCTTTGTCTCTCCTAATACATATTTTTTCCAATTATGAATTCAACGTGAAACCCAGTGGTTTTTAATTAGCCACCCTGTGTCCACCATTTAGAATGTTTATTTTTGTTCTTGGAAGATTTTTAGAAACAAAAAAGGGAAAATGGCCAAATCATGGGTGTAACCAAACTATAATCAGGATTTGCAAAAAATTTTGACCCAGGCATGTAGATCAAATGAAATATTCGGCTAGGAGCAGTGATCAACAGTGAGTTTACCAGAAAAGACACACCTTGCAGACAGAATCTGAGTTCTTTAGAAACCAGAAGACACTTGTTTTTCTGTTTGATCCCAGGAGGAATGCAAGGGCTTTTATTCAGGCAACCTTATAAGCAAACCAGATCCTGCATAAAGTGGAGAGCTTTTACCTAAAAAGAGGGAGGCCTGGCCTGAGAGAAGATACAGCAGGGCAGAAAAGGCAAGAGGCAGGAGTGAGCAGCTCAGGTGGGAATCCCCAGTTCTAAGAGCCATGGTTTCCTTCCAACAGTGACTGCTTTTCAGGTCCCACTTCTGACACCATTTATCTCAACTGAAATATCAGGGAGAGGCTCTTTAAAAGAAAATTATATATATATATATTTTTTTTTTTGAGATGGAGTTTCACTCTTGTTGCCCAGGATGGAGTACAGTGGCATGATCTCAGCTCACTCCAACCTCTGCCTCCTGGATTCAAGAGATTCTCCTGCCTCAGCTTCCCGAGTAGCTGGGATTACAGGCATGCACTACCATGCCCGGCTAGTTTTGTATTTTTAGTAAAGATGGGTTTCTCCATGTTGGTCAGGCTGGTCTTGAACTCCCGACTTTTGGTGATCACCCACCTTGGCCTCTCAAAGTGCTGGGATTACAGGCGTGAGCCACTGTGCCCGGCAAGAAAATGGTATTTATTTGGGAATGGGGAATTGCAGTGGGAATACATGTGCCATAGTGAACTATGTGCAATACTGGGGGTGGGGGGTGAGGATGAAGGAAGATGAAGCCTTTACAGAATGAATGAGGAAGATGACATAATTGTTTTGAGATAATTCTATTTGGCTGGCTGGGCATGGTGGCTCACACCTGTAATCCCAGCACTTTAGAAGGTCAAGGCAGGCGGATCACCGGAGGTTGGGAGTTTGAGACCAGCCTGACCAACATGGAGAAACCCGTCTCTACTAAAAAATACAAAATTCACCAGGTGTGGTGGTGCAGGTGCCTGTAATCCCAGCTACTTGGGAGGCAGAGGCAGGAGAATCGCTTGAACCTAGGAGGCGGAGGTTTCGATGAGCCAAGATTGCACCATTGCACTCCAGCCTAGGTGACAAGAGCAAAAATCCATCTCAAAAAAAAAACCCAAAAATTTATCTTTGGCTACAAAGATCAATAACAAAGGCAATGCCAGTCCAAGGTTAGACAGGCAGTTGCTGGGTAGAGGTTTTCACGGTAGCTTTTGTGTAGGTTTCAATGGCCTTTGTACAATGTTGTGTTTTTTTGCATTTTTATTTTTTCATTTTTTTCTTTTCGTTTTTTCATGAGTCCATATGAGTCCATTTTTGCAGTCTTTTCTGATGGTTTTTGTTTTCAGGCATTGATGCATGAGAGCCTTTCTCTTCATGGTCTTCCTCAGGCCTGTTTGTCAGGGTGTTTTGTTTTATTTTGTTTTTTAAAACAGAAGTGATTCTGACAACTTTCATGAAATCAAGATCTGGGCACTAGGTTTGTTCATTGATGCTTGGGCCTCATTGGTCAGCTGAAAGAAATGTGTGTGTACTAAGCCCTGCACATACACATACACAAATATTTTCCTATGCAGCCACCTGTAGCTGTGTTCAGCTGCATGAGTTCACACTGACATCTCCAGCCCTCGTCCATCGCCACATGCACCACAGCAGCCTCTCCCCTTGCTCATCCGTCACCCTGGGAGTCGCTCTGTCCCTCTCTCTTCTCTCCCTCTTCCCAACCGTGGGGCGCAGGAAGCAGCCTCCTCAGTCCCTCTGGGGCCTCCCGCGGCTCTGTGCACTCTCGCACAGGCCCCCTTGCTGTGGACTTGACTCTCTACTTTCAGCCTCCCTGCCCTACTCTCTCCAAAGCACATTCTGAGAGCTCTCTGAAGCACATACAGGCCTGAGGCTGAGCCCTGGTTTGCGTCCCTTTCTTCCCAGGATACCGCTTGGGGAAAGGATATGCTCGGGACCCATCTGTCAGCTGAATGGAGGTCGGGTGGTGCAGGGCTGGCATCCAGAGGGCACTTCATCTGCATGCATGCTGAGCTCCTGTGGGGTGCCAGGCTCTCTGCTTCCCTGGGAGCTGGGGCCAAACTCCAAAGAAAGCAGAGCTGCCATCCTCTAGAAGCTGGTGGGTCCTGGGTGGTGGTGGCCAAAAGGGACACTGGCTACTGCAAGCTTGTTCCTGCTTTTGCACAATTTTTTTAAATTTTTATTTTGAGATGGAGTCTCACTCTTTGCCAAGGCTGGAGTGCAGGGGTGCAGTCTTGGCTCACCGCAACCTCCGCCCACGGGTTCAAGTGATTCTCCTGCCTCAGCCTCCCAAGTAGCTGGGATCACAGCCACCCACCACCATGCCCGGCTAATTTTTGTATTTTTAGTAGAGGCGGGGTTTCACTATGTTGGCCAGGCTGGTCTCGAACTCCTGGCCTCAGGTAGTTCGCCTGCCTTGGCCTCCCAAAGTGTTGGGATTACAGGCGTGAGCCACCGCACCCAGCTGCACAATTTTTCAAGAGCTGGCAGGACCTGCTGTACTCAGAAAGAAACCTGGGTTATTTCCAGGTTAGTAGGGGCATCAGCTGGCCTTGTTTCCATGGTAGTCTAGCAACTCACAGCAGAATCTGTCCAAGGGGAAGACAGAGGTGGCTCAGCTCTGCAGAATTTGAGATCTGAACCAACGAAAAATCGTCTGCGGTGCTTTCTCAAATTCTTTTTCAACATTTGACTTTCATGTTTCCCTAAGCTGCCCCCGCTGAATAGCTAATGACCTTGTAATTAAAGCAACTTTTCACATGGTGAAAAGCCGCATTCCACCACCCGCTGGGGCTCTCAGTCCGGGGCTGGAACCCAGCCCGGCGCAGCAGGTGTGCCATCCCTGACCCTCCTGTTTATGGCGTGGGTAGAACGGCTGGCCCTCCAGGACCCCGCCCCTGTGCACCTTCTTGTGGGAGCACCTTCCTGGGGGCTGACCTGGCCCACGAGGTGCACCAGGGTGCTGGCTGCTTTCAGCCAGGGGATGAGTGGCCGTATTGCGCTCAGTGGAAGCCCAATTCCCTGCACTCTGGATTCTGAAAGGAGTTGAAAAAAGGCGGAGGCAGCCTGGGCCTCGTGCTGCACCGGCGCTGGGAGGGTCGTCCCTGCGCCACCCCTGCTCCGGGACCCCCTGGAGCGGCCGGGGCCCCAGCCCTCCCTGCCCTGCGGGGAGCCGCCCGCTGCCTGGCCTGGTTCCCGTGGTCAGGGCGGAGAGTTGGCTGCTGCTGCTCACGGGAAAGGAGCTGAACGCGGCGTTTAGTCTCCAGTCAACACGGAGCAGCGGCGAGACAGGGCGGGAGGCGAAAGCGACCGGGAGGCGCCTGGTTCTCCGGGCAGCTCCCTGCAGCTGAGGAAACTGAGGCTGAAGAGGCCCGGGCGGGGAGCAGCAGCTCAGGGCGGGTCGTCCCCTGCCCGCCTCACCCTCCACCCACAGGCCCTTCTGTTCCTTCTGTTCCAGGTCCCGGCGGTGCGCGCTCTACCCTGGAGAGGGTTCCGTCTGTCTGTCTGGGTTGAGTAACGCTTCTAAGACGCCAGCTGGAAACAGTTCAAAGATCTAATACAAATGTCTCTCTTTTTTTTTTTTTTTTTGAGACAGGGTTTCACTCTCACCCAGGCTGGAGTGCAGTGGTGCGATCTCGGCTCACTGCAACCTCCACCTC
>NW_012112586.1:1625132-1627313 GCF_000951035.1 Colobus angolensis palliatus
ATTCACAAAGTTGTGCAACCATCACCAGCCTGTTTTAGAATATTTTTAGCACTTCAAAAAGAACCTTGCAGCCATCAGCAGTCACTCCTTATTTCTCCCCAATCCCCCCAGCCCTAGGCAACCACTACTGCTTATGGATGTACCTATTCTGGACATTTCACATAAACGGGATCTTAGGTAGATGCCGAGGAGTGGGATTGCCAGGTTGTATGTTCAGCCTTTTGAGGAAGAACCGGACTGTTTTCCAAAGTGCTGTACCATTTTACATCCCACCTGCAGTGTATGAGCGTTCCAGTTTCTCCAGCACCCCCGACTGTGGCCAACACCTGTGCCGTCTTCTTGATCCAGCCGCCCTATCCGGTGTCTGGTGGCGCCTCACTGCGGTTTGCGTTGCCCTTCCCTGACGGTAATGGTGTTGAGCCTCTTTTCCTGTGCTGACCAGCATCTGTATCTGTTATGTGGAGGAATGTCTATTCAGATCTTTTGACCATGTTTTAATTGGGTTATTTTCTTTTTATTATTGAATTGTAAGAGTTCCTTACATACGCTAGATACAAATCCCTTACCAGACACGCGATTTGCAGTTTTCCTTCCATTCTGTGAGCTTTTCACTTGATGGTGTCCTTTGACGCACAAAAGTTGTACGTTTTGATGAAGTCCAAGTCTGTCATTTTTTTCTCTTGTTGCTCGTGCTTCTGTGGTCCTGTTGAAGACACCACGGCCACCACGGTCGCAAGGTTTAGCTTCTAATGCTGGTCCGCAGCTTCCACTCTTACCTGTCGGCCTCTGAGCCAGTTTGAGTTCACTTTTGCACATGGTGTGAGGGAAGGATCCAGCTTCGTTCTTTGCATGTGGACACACGCCTTTCCCAGCAGCACTTGTTGAGATGAGCACTTTTTTATCCCCTGAATTGTCTTGGCTTTCAGTTCTGCCCCATCAGTTAGCTCTGCATGGTCCGGGCCCCTGCGCCATCCAGTAAGTTTTCCAACTCTGAATTGTGAGTCTTCCAACTTTGTTCTTTTTTATGAGTGTTTTGGCTATTCTGGGTACAAATGCTTTTATTTATTTATTTTTTTGAGACGGAGTCTTGCTGTGTCACCCAGGCTGGAGTGCAGTGGTGTGATCTCTACTCACTGCAAGCTCCGCCTCCTGGGTTGAAACGATTCTCCTGCCTCAGCCTCCCGAGTACCTGGGATTACAGGCACGTGCCACCATGCTTAGTTAATTTTTATATTTTTAGTAGAGATGGGGTTTCACCATGTTGGTCATGCTGGTCCCGAACTTCTGATCTCGGGTAATCCACCTGCCTCAGCCTCCCAAAGTGCTGGGATTACAGGAGTGAGCCACTGTACCTGGCCAGGTTATACATTTTAAATTTTGAAACAAATTTATTTTAAAAAATTTGTGAAAAAGAATATTTTGTGATATGTAAAAATTCTATGAAATTCAGATCTCAGGGTTCACACATAAAATTTTATTGGAACACAGCCACGCCTGCTCATTTACATATAGTCTCTGGCTGCTTTTATACAACATCAGAGTTGAATAACAGAAACTGGATGCTCTGCAAATACTAAGATGTTTACCATCTGGCTTTTGCTGAACGTTTGCTTATGCTAAAGATGTTTGTGCAGATATGAGAAATGACTTAGGTACAAGGTTTTTAGAGTAGTGTTATTTGTAGCAGCAGGATCAGAAACAACCCAAATGTGCTCCAGAAGAGGACTGGTTAATCAGCAATGCATCATTTATAAAATGGAATATTATACAGCTATGAAAAGAATGAAGAACTTCCCCAGCCCAGAGGCGCCTAGGGAGACAGGACTCGATACAAGGTTGGAACCTGGATGGGATCCTGGGACAAAACAAGGACATTAGGGAAACAAAGGGAATCTGAAGTATGGACTTTCAATAATAATAATGTATCAATATTGGTTCATTGATTATAACAAATGTACCATCCTAATGTAAGGTGTTGCCAGGAGCGGTGGCTCACGCCTGTAATCCCAGCACTTTGGGAGGCTGAGGTGGATGGATCACGAGGTCAGGAGGTTGAGACCATCCTGGCTAACACAGTGAAACTCTGTCTCTACTAAAAATACAAAAATTAGCCGGGTGTGGCGGCGTGCGCCTGTAGTCCCAGCTGCTGGGGAGGCTGAGGCAGGAGAATGGCGTGAACCC
>NW_012112586.1:1627638-1631197 GCF_000951035.1 Colobus angolensis palliatus
AAAAAAAGGTTATTATTTAAAAAATAGGGAAGCTCTTTATGTTCGGATAAGGAAATGACTCCAAGACATACAGTAACCGCAAAAGCAAGATGATGCTGGCACAGAACAGAAACGATACACACTTTCTGTGTATAAAGATGTGTATTGGGGCTGAAGGGGGAGAATATATTTGCATATTTGTTTGTATTTATACAAAGAAACTTGGAAAGATTCACAAGGAATTCCTATGTAGCCACGTGAGTGAATCACTTATTCAGACAAATAAAAGCCCAAATGTTGGCCCTGAGGTGAATGTTTTCAGCATTCTTAGCGATGCCTCCTCCTCGAAGGCCTGCCCGGCCTCCTCAGCTCCTCCTTCCCAAGCCCTTTCCCTGCCTCGCCGGCTCTTGCTCACAACCCCCAGTGCCTCTCTGGCTCCGGGAATCTGGCAGAGCAACCCAGCCCTCTCAGCTTGCATTAGGGCTCAGAGAGCTGAACGATCCAGACACGGGTCATACCCAGGGACACAGGGGCAGTGATCCAAGCCACGCACCAGGACATCAAAGCAAATGACTTCTGACAAAAGCCAGCCTTACTAAACACAGGCGAAGGAGACATTCTTTGGAGAACAATTTTGTTAACAGTTTAGGAACCTTAGAAGTGATACAGTAAAACTACTGTAAATCTGTCCTAAAGAAGGAAAGAATATTTTTATTGTTGTTGTTGAGATGGAGTCTTGCTCTGTTGCCCAGGGTGGAGTGCAGTGGTGCCATCTCAGCTCATTGCAAGCTCTGCCTCCTGTTTCAAGCAATTCTCCTGCCTCACCCTCATGAATAGCTGGGATTATAGGCGTGTACCACCATGCTCAGCTAATTTTTATATTTTTTGGTAGAGACAGGGTTTCACTGTTGCCCAGGCTGGTCTTGAACTCCTGGCCTCAAGTGATCCGCCCACCTTGGCCTTCCAAAGTGCTGGGATTCCAGGCAAGCCACTGCGCCCGGCCCCAGAAGGACTCTTTTTAAAGGGGAAAAACTCTAATTTCACAGCAGCATCCTTGCCGATGGTAAGGCAGGAAGCTGTCTAGATGTCCAACGGCAGGAGAGTTAGGCCTGGGGAGGGGGGGGTTGCAGCTCATATGGGTGAGGGGTCCAGCCAACGTCACCCTTGGAAATTTCTTCAATCACCCATAAAGTAGGACATTTGGGGTTTAACATGATAGTCGTTAGCCGTGATAAGACTTTTTTTTTTTTTTTGAGACTGGAGTTTCACTCTGTCGCCCAGGCTGGAGTGCAATGGCGTGATCTCGGCTCACTGCAACCTCTGCCTCCTGGGTTCAAGCAATTCTCCTGTCTCAGCCTCCTGAGTAGCTGGGACTACAGGTGCCCACCATTACGCCCTTTGTAATTTTAGTAGAGACAGAATTTCACCATGTTGCCCAGGCTGGTCTTGAACTCCTGGCTTCAAGTGATCCTCCTGTCTTGGCCTCCCAAAGTGCTGGGATTATAGGCGTGAGCCACTGTGTGCTTGGCCCATGGTACGGAATTACTGTCATACACACAGTAATGTGTCTTGTATACACTATGCAAAGTCTAATTTTACAGGTTTTTTTTTTTTTGAGACAGGGTCTCACTTTGTTGTCCAGGCTGGAGTGCAGTGGTTCATTCATGGCTCACTGCAGCCTCGACCTCCCAGGCTGAAGCTATCTTCCCACCTCAGCCTCCTGAGTAGGTGGGACTACAGGCGTCACCACGTCTGGCGAATTTTTGTGTTTTCTGTAGATATGGAGTCTTGCTCTGTTGCCCAGGCTGGTCTTGAACTCCTGGCCTCACGTGATCCTCCTGCCTTGGCCTCCCAAGGTGCTGGGATCGAATCACTTGTGCCTGACCCAGTATTTTGTTTGTAAAGATGGGGTCAGCTGGGCGTGGTGGTGCACGCCTGTAGTCTCAGCTACTCAGGGGACTGAGGCAGGAAAACCTCGTGAACCCAGGGGGCAGAGGTTGTAGTGACCTGAATTCTGCTACTGCACTCCAGCCTGGGTGACAGAGGGAGACTCCAGCTCAAAAACAACCAAAAAACACAAAACACAGGGGGTCTCCCTGTCACCCAAGCGGCAGTACAGTGGCGTGATCGCAGCTCACTAGTCTCGACCTGCTGGGCTGAAGCGATCCTCCTGCCTCCGTCTCTCAAGTAGCTGGGACCTCAACTGCGTGCACCACGCCTGGCTCCAGTATTTAGAGTGCACGTGTGCTGTTGAGTTTACCGGGGGGTCTATGCAGAGTGTGACACCATTGCACTCATTTCCGGGGGACACTGGCCATCATGAACGGCGACTCTGGAGACTGGAGTGGTTGGAGGGCCGGGTGGGTGGCCTTCCTTGCTCCAGGCACTGATGCCTGCTCCCATCTATCAGGGAAGTGCCTCAACCCTCCCAGCACCAACGCACCAAACAAAAACATCACCGTATCAGGACGTGGCAGGCCCCTCAGGATTCCCCGATGTTCCAGACGCTGGCCAAACCTGTGTTGCCCTCACCGACGATCCTAGCTGCCGCCGGCATAAACGTCGACTTGACAGTGCGTGGGTAAAACCACGGTCCTGCTGACGTCTGCTCCCACGTAACGATCTCCCTGCATCAAGACGCCAATTTCTGGCTCATGATCCCCGACACTTTACAGTGGAAAATGACCCAGCAAAACAAGGAGGGTGTGTGTAAAACTTGGAGGTGCAAACCCGAGGCAAAGCGAGGTTACCTCTGCACACAGAGGGCCCATCTCAGGAGCAGCGCCCGGAAGCCACGGCAAACACAAACAGCCACGCCTGAACACACCTGGCTGCGTCTGATCGAGGAAGCTAAGCAGGGTTGGGCCTGGTTAGTACTTGGATGGGAGACCAACTGGGAATACCAGGTGCTGGAGGCTTTTGGCAAAAAAACAAAACAAAACAAAAAAAATCACTACATACAAAAATTTTTCCACGTAAAAAAACCTTAAGAAAAAAGTCAAAACAGCAATGACAAATTGGGACAAACATTTACAAAATACATAATACCAGAAGGCTAAGTCCCTTAATATATAGAGAGTGGTTATGACTGAAAAAGAAACTCCATAGCAACACACAGGCGTGGATGTGGCTGAGTTCATAAAGCAACATAAACGCACTTGTAAACAGAAGAGAAACTGCGCCATTGGACTCATCACTAAAGAAATGCAAGTAAAATCAAGCCCTTTCCATCTTTCTGATTTAGCAAAGATAAAAACGTTTGCAGACGCTGCACCAGGAGGATGTGGGTAACATCTGCCTGAGGACGGTCACCACAGCTCTGCCCCGGCAGCAAAGGCCACCTGAGACCCCGAGCAGCCACTGGGGAGCCTGAACTGAACCGCAGTGCGCCGCGGCAGGAGGAAGCCAGCGTCTGCCCAGAGAGGGCGCCGCGTCCAGGTGCAGAGGGGCCGATGAGCATTTGTGGGATGGACGGCCACTGCAAGCCGTGGGCGGGGGCCCCGAGGGACGTCATCTCAGAAACCAACACATCAGGAGATGCATCGAGTGCTACATAAAGTCAGCCACCGCTTGTGAGAGG
>NW_012112586.1:1632107-1639017 GCF_000951035.1 Colobus angolensis palliatus
CAGGAGGCATGGGATGGGGAAGGGGAGTCCGGCGGCTGCTGTCAGAGGGCTGGGGGCCCAGGACAGGGAGGCCCAGTGCTGCCCATCTGTCCCCGCCACACCTCCATGACCACCTCCATGACCACACGTATAATAGATGACAAACAGTCAAACAGACCCAGAAGCCAACCAAGGAGAGAAGGAAGAAACCACGCCAGGGTCTAGCTAGAAAAGGCGTTTCCTCCCATTTTATTTCAGAATACATTTTCACAGAAACATGATATATTTACAAATATACAGGTAAGAGACTGCTGGTCAGAAATCTTAAAACTGAAAATGTCATCAAAAATTAATTTACAAAAGCCACCGAGGGTCCACGGAGGCGGCCAGGTGGATGGTGTGGCCACGTCTGTGTGAGCCTGCCCAGAAGCCCATGCAGCCTCCCAGCTCTGCCTCCGCTGGCCCCGTCTCAGGAGGCGCTGGTTTGCAGGTTTTTGGAAGCTGCAAGCATCGCTCTGACTTTGGCCATGAGATCCTGTGCAGGGCGAGACAGAGAGGAGAACCTGTGAAGACCTGGCCAGACAATCCACGCGGTGAAGAAATTCATCAACGAGCTGGTGGTCAAGACCAAAGACAGTGCTTCTAGCACCGTGGGGGTGGCGGAGGAGCCTGGCTGTGCATGGTGCGGGCCACATGGCTTTGCCCTCGGCCTCACCCAGGGCCTGTGGCATTTTGCCTGAGATCCCTGTCCCGTGCCGGTGTCGATGACAGGAGGGACAGGGAATGAAAATTAGCAAAAGAAAAACCACGAGGCCCCTTGATGAAAGGCTGGGAGTGGGAAGGGGGCACGCCCACTGACCTGAGTGATTTTGCTCTGCACGGAAGAAACGATTGCTGAAGAGATCTGGGCTTCTTTTTCCTGAGAGACCCCCCTGATGCAGACAGAGAGAGAGAGAGAGAGAGAGAGAGCAGAGCTTACAACCGTGTGAAGACGCTGAGCCAAGGCCAACGAACAGCATCTCCACCTCCAAACCCCAGCTCGAGAACTGAGAAGGGCCCACTGCATCTGCTTCCAGTATCCTTTTTTTTTTCCCCAGACAAGAGTTTCACTCTGTCGCCCAGGCTGGAGTGCAATGGTACGTTCTCAGCTCACTGCAACCTGTGCCTCTGGATTCAAGTCATTTTCCTGCCTCAGCCTCCCGAGTAGCTGGGATTGCAGGTGTGTGCCACCACGCCCGGCTAATTTTTGTATTTTTAGTAGAGACAGGGTTTCACCGTATTGGCCAGGCTGGTCTCCAGCTCCTGACCTCAGGTGATCCACCCACCTTGGCCTCCCAAAGTGCTGGGATTATAGGCGTGAGCATATCCTTCAATAAAAACAGGCATCATAAACATGCTGTGTTACATGCATCTGAACTGTGTACAAACTGCAATCTAATGAAAAACAATTTTCATATAAAATTACCTTCAACACAAAGGAAAAAAGGAACAAAGAAAGGAAAGATGCAGCAGAACAGCGGAGCCCTCCCAGAACCACGGCCTTGAGTGGCTGCCCTCGGCCTGTGCGTGAGGCGTCTGTGTGGGGAGCCAACACCCCTGCCCCCAGCGACGCTCAGCCTCCCGCACTGATGTGCATTTGGCCATTATTACATTTTCAGAGATAGGGTCTCTCTCTGTCGCCCAGGCTGATGGGCAGTGGAGCCGTCACGGCTCACTGCATGCAGCCTCCACCTCCTGGGCTCAAGCAATCCTCTCGCTTAGCCTCCTGAGTAGCTGGGATTACAGATGCATGCCACCTATTTTTAGTACAGACAAGGTCCTGCCATGTTGTCCAGATTGGTCTCGAATTCCCACCCTGGCCTCCCAAAGTGCTGGGATCACAGGTGTGAGCCACGGTGCCCGGCCCGATGGACATTTTAGCTCTAAAGTTGCCACCTCTTAGAGATTCGGATCCATCTCAAATGAGCTGAGGCCTCTGCCACCTGAATGGAACGGTCGTGCATCCCATGATTCCTATTTATGGAAGTAATCAATTTAAAGGGAGCAGCTGTTCCCAGATGCCGCCCTCTCTGGTCCCTCCAGGGTGTGGGTGCCTGGGCAGTGGAGGGTGTCTGACTTGAAGTCATTATCACCTAGCCCGGGACTGGGACGCCACATCTGTGCTGCTGCCCAGGTGTGATGCCCGGCAACAGGTTGGCATCATCTGGCCCCGGCCGTTGCAGCCTGGGGAGCTGCTGACAGTTCCAGGTCTACTGGTCACTGCAGAGCCCAGTGTGCCTGGTGAGCATCAGGCACGTGTGTGACACCCGGGCTGCTTGAAGTGGACGGCTCCACTCCTGGGCTCTGCAGGAGGGTCTCCCCAGTACAGGACCTACTCCTCTGAGTGCTCATGGATTGTGAGAAGCCACATCAGGGGGACTTCCTTGCTACAGGGGGTGTGGTTTGGCTTTGTGGCTGGTGCCCCCCAGGACACAGGCAGGGACTCAGGGAGGAAGGGAGAGTCCTGCTGACCACCCCTTGCCCTTCCCCAAAGAGAGCCGCTCGAGGACAGGGGTTACCTGGAGCGCTCCTGGCTGGAGCCCCGACTCTCCACAGGGGAGATGCTGGCTGAGTGGGCCGAGGGGGCCGCGGGCCGGGGAGCTGCCTGCTTGCTGGGTGACACCGACTGAGACCTGGCCTTGGACTTGGTCCGCGACCGGGACCGCCTCTTCTTCTTCTTCTCGTGGGGACTTCTGAAAGGCAAGCGTTTCTGTGAGAGATGCACCTTTGGTTTAAAGGCAGCGCACAGAGGGAGAAGCTCGGATCTGAGCCAGGTTTTGGGTAAGAGTTCGTCAAGGCACAATTCAGGGATGGAACCATTCCAAACACGTGAATTTTTCTTAAAGCAACTTATTTCACTGAACTGATAACTGACAACGCGGCAAATCGATCCATGGGTTTAACAAAAGCCACCCAGCACACTGAAGACGGTATGGTCTCCCTGGAAGCAGCTTTGTCCAAGTTTAGGACCTCAAGTAAAATACTTGTGGTATTTAAGATGTAACCAGCATTTTAGTCACATGCAAAATACGTAAGATAAGCAACCATAGGCAGTTCACAGCGCTTTGCCACTATGTTTCATCAATACAGGCAGTTCACAGCACTCTGCCACTATGTTTCATCAATAAAAATTTCCAAAATGATACAGGAAATTATTAAAGTATCAATACATCAAAGTTTAGCGTTCCTCTTTTTAAAAAAACAGACAGGGTTTCGCGCTGCTATTCAGGCTGGAGAGAGCGGTGCCATCACAGCTCACTGCAGCCTTCACCTCCTGACTTCAAGCAAACTCCTGCCTCAGCCTCTCAGACAGTGGAGACTAGGGGGGCGCAGCTTCTGGTGCTGCTGCTTCCTTTTTCTGAAGAGATGGGGTCTCACTCTGTTGTCCAGGCTGGAGTGGTGCTTCTTTCTGACCTGCCAGTTGCCCGCCGCTTGGTGATGCTGCTTAGCCTCTGGGCACTGGAGCCTGCTCTGTGGGCAGCAGCTCAGCTCTGACTGCTGTCGTTCCCTGTCCTCTTGCTTCCCAGAGTCCACATCACCAAACTGACAATCCTGTACCAGAACTGCTTTCCAGACATGCCGGCCTGCACCTGCCCTTAGCCCATCCTTCTCTCCTGCCTGTAGAGGCCGACCCTTTGGCTTCCGCCTGGTCTAGCTCTATTCCACACCTGAGCCACGTGGCCCTCTTGGCCACTCCCCTACAAACACTTCAGAGAGAGAACACGTACTTGGTAAAGGCAGACAGGCCTGAGCCCTTCCCACGAGGCCCTCCAAGCCCTGACGTGCCCTACCTGGCATCTTCTTTCAGATTCATCTGTAACAGGCGCTGCAGCCTGCGCTTCTGGCCCTGAGTACAGAGTTTCTTGGAGAGTCTTTGCATGGGTCATTTGTATCACTGATTTCCTTCCTTCCTTCCTTCCCTCCCCATCCTTCCCCTCCCTCCCTCCTGTCCTGCTTGCTGGGGCCTGGACAGGATTTCCTTCCTTCCTTCCTTCCCTCTCCTATCTTTCCTCCACCTCCCTCCCTCCCTCCCTCCCTCCCTCCCATCCTGCTTGCTGGGGCCTGGACAGGACAGATCCTAGGAATAGGGCTGCGGGGTCCTCTGCTGCAGAAGCTGCCAGAGGCCTCCCTGGCTCAGCCTCACCCTCGCTATCCACGTGGACCCAAACTGCTCCATCTGCCAACCTGAAGGGGGAACCGTGGTTCCCTGCTGGTGTCTGACTCTCCTGGGGTTGCTATCTGCACAGCTTGCAAGCGTCTGGCCTCCCTTATGATTCTGTGTGCCACGAAGCCCCTTCCCAGCCTGGCCTCTTCTGTCTTCCAGGGAGACCCCCAGGGCCTGTGCACAGGCCCAGTGACCCCAAGCCCTGCCCCTCATCAGGGTCTCCTGACTTCATGCATTTCTTTTGTGCCAACCCCCAAGATCTGGAACATTCTTGCTTAATGGTTGGGGCTGTGCTCACAGTCTGGGGTGCAGACCCCATCAAGGGGCCATGCCCTCTACCCATCTCTCGGACCCCACTAGTGCATGGCCCTGCAGAGCTTAGACAGAGCTGTGGGAGCCAGGGGCCACAGCATGCCCTGGTAGGGACAGCCCCGATATGCAGAGGGGGACTGAGCGTTTCTGTCCGGGCTCCCTTGTGTGGTTCTGGGCATGAGCAGACTGTGTTGATGCCAATGAAGTGACCTAAAGCAGCAGTGCCAGGCCTGGGGCACTCCCACCCAGCTCCATTCAAACAAGGAAGGACCTGCCAGAGGCGGTGCTGGCTGGCAGCTTAAATCCAGTAGCTGGAGGGGCTGTCCCTGGTGAGCTGAGCCCGGACAGATGACCTGGCATCTTCTGGAAGCCTGCCTGACGTGCCCAGTGAGGACAAAATGTTGTAAATGGAGATGCTGCTCTTACTGTTCAATACACCCATGTGGGATCTGCACACAAGTCATTTTTCTAAACTGCAAAATGTTTTGTGAAATTTTTGTCTATGAACACATGCCAGGATTTCAAAGGAAGCAGCAAATAAATAAAATATACACCAGCATGTGACACGTGTCCGAAATGACCTACTCTCGAAATCCAGCTGAGTTTATGTGGCTGCATAATGAACAAAGGGCAGGTTACTAATCCTTAACTGTAAACTGGTTCAATTCTGCTACAATCTGATCTAAGCCCTTGCTGAAGGAATGGAGTAACTCATTCATTTTTTTAAAGCACTGAGGTGCCATTGGGTGAAACGATGTCCTCGGTGCTGGCAAGTGTGCACACCCTGACACCTGGGCCCTATCCACACAGGGGTGTCCCTTCCTTCCAGAAAGTTCCTCAATGCCACTTCAAGTTCGTCTATACCCCTTCTCCACCCTGAGTGTTCCCCACTGCTCTGATTTCTAGGCCACAGCTTAAAGCTCTATGGAAATGAACCCCACACTATGTCTGTATTTGTTTGTTGGTTTGGCTTCTTGGTTTTCTGTTGTTTCTCAGTTTCCCTGTTGTTCAAGCTGGAGTGCAGGGGCACAATCCCTGCTCACTGTAGCCTTGACCTCCCAGGCTCCAGTGATCCTCTTGCCTCAGCCTCCCAAGTAGCTGCGATGACAGGCAGATGCCACCACAAACGTTTTTTTTTAAGTAGGGATGGGGGTCTCTACTTAAAAAAAAAAAAAAAAAAAAGCCTGGAAATCCTGGGCTCAAGCAATCCTCCTGCCTTGGCCTCCCAAAGTGCTGAGATTACAGGTGTGAACCACCACACCTGGCCTGTGTCTGGCTTCTTTTGCTTAGCAAAGCATGTCTGAGAGTCCTCCATGAAGCAGGGTGATCCTCAATTTGTTTCTTTCACCTATCAATAGTATTACATGACAGG
The DNA here is from genome assembly GCF_000951035.1 of Colobus angolensis palliatus. NCBI lineage: Eukaryota > Metazoa > Chordata > Mammalia > Primates > Cercopithecidae > Colobus > Colobus angolensis. The sequence goes on from NW_012112586.1 coordinate 1,637,975, forward strand.
ACGCTACCATCATCTGTTGATTCATTCTCGTGTTAATAGAGATTTGGTTGTTTCCAGTTTTCGGCAGTTATCAATCAAAGTGTTTTTGGTCAAATGTTGACTATAGAGGAGTTCACAGCGAGGAACAGGACAGCTGGGTCAGGGAGTAGGTGTATACTTAACTTTACAAGAAACTGCACATATTTCCCAACCCAGTGTCTGAGAGTGCAGCCGCTCGGCCTGTGCCCACTCTCCCCAGAGCCCGTCCTGGTTTTCTGGGATGGGCGATTCCCGTCCAGTCCTGTCTCACTGGCTTCATCAGCACGGCCCTGACTGGTGACTCATGCCGTTCCACAGCTTTCCATGTGCTTACTGGCTATTTAAGTAGATCCTTTTGTGAAGTCGGCTGGCGTCATCTGCCCCTTTCTTAATTGGGTCCTTTGTCTCTTTGGTACTGACACAGGCTTTTGTCAAGAGATACATGCCGCAAAACCTGCGGCCTGCCTATTTATCTTCTTAACTGTGCCTTTTGAGAGAAGTTTTTAAACTTCAATGAAGTCTAATTGATTTTTTCCTCTTATCAAGAGGGTTTTCCACATCTTAAGGAATCTTTGCCACCCTCAAATTCATGAACATACTCTGTGTTTTCTTCAAAAAGCGTTAATAGTCTGATCCCGACCTGAATTAAATTTTGCAGATGATGTGCGCTGCACCTTTTCCCATTTCAATATCTAGCTGTTCATGCAAGTTTTGTTGGAAAGACTTTCCTGGCTGGGCGCTGTGGCTCACGCCTGCAGTCACAGTATTTTGGGAGGCCAAGGTAGGAGGACTGCTTGAGCCTAGGGATTCAACATCAGCCTGGGCAACATAGCGAGACCCCGTCTCTAAAATAAAAAAAAAATTAGCCAGGCATGGTGGCGTGTGCCTGTGGTCCCAGCAGAGGCAGAAGGATTCCTTGAGCCCAGGAGGCTGCAGTCAGCCGAGCTGAGCCGAGATCCCACCACTGCTGCACTCCAGCTTGGACAACCGAGTGAGACCCTGTCTCTTTAAAAAAAAAAAAAAAA
>NW_012112586.1:1641236-1647979 GCF_000951035.1 Colobus angolensis palliatus
CAGCCTCCGCCTCCCAGGTTCAAGCAATTCTCCTGCCTCAGCCTCCCAAGTAGCTGGGATTACAGGTATGTGCCACCACATCTGGCTAATTTTTATATTTTTAGTAGAGACGGGGTTTTGCCATGTTGGCCAGGCTGGTCAAAGTGCACTCGGCTTCCCAAAGTGCTGGGATTACAGGTGTGAGCCACTGTGCCAGGCCAGGTCTTGCTCTGTAATCCACTCTACAATCACTGCTTTTTAACTAGTCTTTAGTCTTCTTACGTATAATGTAATTATTTTACAATGGTTTTAAGCCTACAATCTTTTCTATGTGTCCCATTTGTTCTTTCCCCCACCTGCCCTTTTCTGCTGTTTCATGAATTTAAGAAAGCATCTAGAATCCTACTTTATATCTTCTATTGGCTTTTTAGCTACATTTTTGTTTTTAGTGGTTGCTCTAGGGAGTTAAGTTATGCATCCTTCAGTTAGCAAAGTCTACCTTGAATTAACATTTCATGTATAAAGAAAGATCTTTACTGCAGCAGTAAACTCCCATTCACTCACTCAACAAAGAGCTGTCCATGTGCCTCGTGCAGTGTTAAGTACTAGAAACTCAATGGGAAAAACCTGTAACTAATCATTCATTGTATTTGCTACAATAAGATAACTGGGACATCTTGTTGAAGTGTGCTACTGTAAGATTTGGTCAATATTCTTGTGAAAAGCCCTGGGTGTGAACTCCCAGGCTCAAGCGATCCACTCAGCCCTCCAAGTAGCTGTGGCTGTAGGTGCCCGCCACTGTGCCTGGCTGAAAAACACTTCTGTGACGTACTCAAAGTAACTTTCACGAATGTTGTTTTATATATATCCACACAGTACCAAATTTTACTCCTAAAAATTCCTCAATACGTCCACATCTGGTTTTCCAAATATTCACTAAAAGGAACCAGAGGTCCTTGAAGAAATGGCAGATTCCAGGGCTGGAACAGGGAAAACGCCCAGTAAACCTGGAATATCCTGTACCAAAAGCAAGAACACAAAGAACTATGGGAGGTGTCAAAAGAACAGAACTGACTTGAAAGGGTTGCCACTGGCCAAATAGGAGACAATGTCACCATCTAATAGAATAATAATAGCAATGGGATTATCACACAACAAATCAAAAATCAAAACCAAAAATGCTCCTGAGTCCATGGTGAGATTGAAACAAAGGGGCAGGGTCTTCAGCTAATCAACACAGAAGGAAGAATAGCGGGAGAAAGTCACTCTTTTGCAGTCAGCAGTGTAAGAGCTGATTCAGGCAGGGGCCACCCTGCCTGATGTGTGCTGAGACAAATGAGGAGAGAGCTGCTGGGAGCAGCAGAGCTGTGCTGCTTCACAGCGTCACCTCCTGGATTCCTCGCTGGTGGGGAGACGGAGGGGCAGATGCAGCCTTAATCAAGTGATCAAACTCAGCATCATGAATGATGGGACGAGTGGACACTCCTGTGTCTCCTGATCGGTGGTGCAATGGGAAGCTAGGCAACGTCGCCTGCGCAGCCAAAACACTCGCCCTGAACCCAGCCACGGGGCACAGCGAGACGAAGCCCGATTGTGGGACCATCTATAGAAGAGCTGGCCTGGAATTTTCAGGAATGTGAAGGTCATGAAATACACACACGAACAAAGGAGGGAGGGATGGGAGTGGATGGGATGGGTGCGATGGGAAGGGGTGAGAGAGAGAAAGCAAATGTGGCAAAATGTCAGCTCTTGAGGAACTGAGCTACAGATTTTATGCATATGGGTGTTTATTGTACAACTGTTTTTGAAAGAGAGGGTTTCACTCTGTTGGTCAGGTAGGGGGTGCAGTGGCTATTCACAGGCACGATCACAGCGCATACTACAGCCCCCAACTCCTGAGCTCAAGTGATCCTCCTATCTTGGCCTTGAAGTGCTGGGATTATAGGTGTGAGCTACTGAGCCCGGCCCCACTGTACTATTTTAAACACTTTCCTGTAAGTTAAAAACATTTTCAAAGAAGTCAGTGAAAGAATCAGGCTATCATCAGTTTACAGAAATGACCCATCAGGGCTGGGCACAGCGGTTTATGCCAGCACTTTGGGAGGCTGAGGCAGGCAGATTGCTTGAGCTCAGGATTTTGAGACCACCCTGGGCAACATGGCAAAACCTTGTCTCTACCAAAAAATACAAAAAATTAGCTGGGCATGGTTCCATGTGCCTGTAGTCCCAGCTACACAGGAGGCTGAGGTGGGAGGATCAGTTGAACTCAGGAGGTTGAAGCCGCAGTGAGCTGAGATCGTGCCACTGCACTCTAGCCTGGGCAATCTCCAGCCTGGGCAATGGGAGTGAGACCCTATCTCAAATAAAAAGAAAAAAATTCAAATCTGGGTAGTGGGCATGTCCCCGGGTCTGGTCTGGTGCTGTCCCAGCGTTAAAGTGACAGCAACTCGGTAGCTGATTACGTGCACTGCACCGCGGTAAGGAAGTGGATGCCCACTCTGAGACAGGGACACAGCCTGGCTGTAGCATTAATATGATTGCTAATAAAACATATTCTGTACCAGGCACGGTGGCTCATGCCTGCAATCCCAACACTTCTGAAGGTTGAGGCAGGTTGATCATTTGAGGCCAGGAGCTTGAGAGCAGCCAGCCAGGCACGGTGGTGAGAGCCTGTGGTCCCAGCAACTCAGGAGGCTGAGGTGGGAGGATGGCTTGAGCCCAGGAAGCAGAAGCAGAAGCTGTGATTACACCACTGCACTCCAGCCTGGAAAACAGAGTGGAACCCTGTCTCAAAAAAAAAACACCCCCCAAAGAAAACAAAACCAAATCCATATTCTGGATTTATAGACTAACTGGGGGCTTATAATTAAGACTACAAAACTGACCAGTAATTACCCACGTATTCACCTCTATTGAGCTCCTAGTGAATCAGTTTAACACTCTACAGAGTTAGGTTTGCAGGTTTAATTCCGTCCATCTGGGCAGGGCAGCTCAGGGCTCAGCTCTGCACTGAGTCTAACCCTTCGCTTCTCTTGAGTGACCTGTTAGCGCTCGGTGAGAAGGTGAGCAGCTCACGCGAGTCTGGCGTCTGAGTGTGCTGGCTGGCCGTCAGGACGCTGCTACTTACAGATACGATCACTACTTGCTCCCACAAGATCTCTCTTAAAGCAAAGGTTAATGTGAAAGGCCTCTTCTGTTGAGACAGAAGGAATTAATTTCTAACCATGCCCTTCATATATACCAAAGGTGATGGTGAATTTCTGACGTGAAATTACTTGTTTAAGGGATGGATTCTAACACTTTAATTTTCATCAGACTGTATGAGAGTAGACATGAATGCTCAGTGTAGGATTACTAAGGAACAAAATGTAATTTATAAACAGAGCCAGTTGTACATGAAACATTTGCTAGAATCTATCTGCTTTACAGTTCTTTTGCTAATTTTTCTGTTTTAAGAAAAAATCGTATCTTGTCAGCGGAGGGAACTGTGGTACTAGGCCAACTGCAGCAGCGTTTTCTTGCCCAGGGTGCTGTGGGGAGGACCTGCTGCGGCTCTCTGCCTAGTGTGTGCCTTGTGGCTGGGCAGTGTGGGTGATGCCGGGGCCATCTGTCCCAGGAGCAGGAGAGTCCCAGTGTGTGAGTGATCCTGGAATGTAAGGCTCGTCCTCTGGAAGGCTCTGGGACCCTGAGTGTCTTGACCCCCGTGCACTTAGCAGAACCGTGTTCAGAAACTCAGGGTTACGGCGTGCCACGCTCCATCCTTCTCTGTGTGGCTCCAGACGCAGACACGGTCCACCCACACAGCCAGGAGGCTGCACCAACTCCACGGGGGGACACAAAACAAGCTCCTTGTGCTTGGAAAGAGTGGAAATGCAGGGCTGGCCCATGCAAGGCACTGGGTGGTGACATCAGTGGGTGAGAACCAGAGGAGGCGCTCGTGAGATGGCACCCTCACGGTCGAGAGGGTAGTGCTCACTGGCGGCACCAATGGAGGTGGCCGTCCACAGCTACTGGAAGCCGGGGCGAGAGGACAGATGGTGGATGTATTTCCTGAAGTGAAAGGTGGAACCTCTACTGAGTGCCAGGCACTGAGAGGTGAGCCTGTGGCACCCTGGGCTGTCAGAGGCCCTGCCAGGTACCACGGCTGGGGCTTCTGCTTGATAAACATGAACGCCAACCTCCCTCCATCTCCTGCTCCAACCAAGACAGGTTCTCCTTAGTGGTCAAGAGGTAAGGGATGGATGCTCCTTGACCTCTAGGCCCCAACAGGACTCTGTGGCCTCTCCTGGGAGCTCCAGCCTGGGCCGTGGTCACAGTCACACAGCACCCAGGCAACTACGGTGACTGTCCTTGAGACCAGGCGGCTTTGGGACTGGAAGCTTGCATTTTCCTTATGTTTGTGCCTTCCTGTCCTCTCCACCAGCAGGTAGAGGGGCAGCAGCTGCATGTGGACCCAGTCGAGGTACCAGCACAGTGGAAAGCTGGACACGAAGCCAGGCCGTGCAGAGCCCCGGGGGGTAAGTGAGCCCCGCCCACCAGACACAGGAGCTCAGTGTGATCAAGTGTCAGCAGGGACGGCCACGCCACGGGGAGGGACTCAGCACCTCCCTCTGGTCACCCACAGCTCTGCTCACAGATACCTGACCTTCAGACGCCCTTTCCGCCCAGGTAAACCTGGCCCGCATCTGGCACCTGTGCGCACACCCCGTGGCCTACCTGGAGCGGGTCCGCTTCCTGCTGGCCCCAGGGCTGCTGCTCACGCGGTAGGCAGTGGGCACACTCCTCTCTTCTCTCCGTCTCTCAGGGGAGTGGGCTCTCCTCCGAGGGGACCGGGAGCGGGACCTGGACAGAGGAGGAGGCAGCGTTCAGTTCTGCGGCCTGGCTGGCGGGACGTGTCATGCTTCCGACTGCCTTGGCAGAGATCAGGCCCTGTCTGCAGAGGCTGCTCCTCAGGGTGGTGCCTGTGTACACTCTGAGGCTTCAGAGAACCCCTGCCAAGCTCCACTCCTCTACCGACAACGAACTGAAACCTCGAATCCCATCTCAGAGGCAGAGATGGTCTCTCTCCCGTTCCACACACTTATCACACCAAGGATAAACTTTTAACCAATATACAACTGCAGTGGAGGCTGGAGCTGCTTCAAATGGTCAGTGGCAACCAATTCCTCACAAGCCACGGTCTGAGTATGCAATCTACGACCACCTCAGGCTGCCGCTTTCTCTTCCTTCCTCCTGCCTATGCCCATTTTATCTCCCTATACACTTCAGCTCACTGACGTTTCCACCAGCATGAGGTAAGAAAAGGCAAATCAGACTCTAGCAACTCGGGTCTACCTGTCTGAATACCGGCAAGAAGAAACTCAACGGTAACGAAGCTAGAGGCCTACCTGGAAATTTCTCCTGTTCACACTCATCTTACAGTCTCTCGGCACAGACACTCAGGAACAGGCTGTGGGGCACTGGCACGAAGCCTGAAACTTTCGATCCAATTCGGAAATGCCAGTCTTACGACAGTTTCGGCTAACTCAAGTTTATGAGATTTCACAGATGCAAAGCCACCCATGAACACTGACTCCTCCTCCTCCTCATGTGCCTGGAAAGGACTCATTCCTCTCCTGTGGTGACACAACGCACACATGGCCACGAGGACCCTGAGACCCGCGCCCCTCCGGGGTGATGCTCCTTAGTGGAGGCCCCGTAGCGATGAGTCGGGACCTTCGTTTTAGTTCTTTGTTCACTCAGGAAAGCTACTATTTTGGGAAGACCTGCAATGAGCACAAATCTGGAAAAAAAACTCCATTTATTTCCATTTTGTTTCCATGACAACTCATGCAAAACAATATAAAGAAGAGTGGTCTGATTTTGTCATTTGAAGAAGTTCTACATGGAATCATTTTCACGACAATAAACCGCACACGCCACAGGCTATGCTTCTGCAGATCAGCTCGGGATCACTCAGGCCCTGGCAGCCTGGAGAGCCAGGAGCAGCTATCCCTTAACTGACAGAATGGTTTTGATTTTTTTCCCAGACCTTTCCTAAGATTGACAGAACAGATGATAAAGGCGAGGTTAGTTAGACACCTTGACATTTTACCAGGTTTTCCCTCAAAAGAACTCGCGGAGTCAAATCTGCTGGTGGCTGAGGCTGCCTGATAACTTCCTGGCTGGGCTGCCGCTGTCACCGACACGCTGCTCTGACAGGGCTCCGCGCACAGCATCCCTAGGGAGGCTGAGGCTCTGGGACACAGAGGCACACACTTCACATTCAGAATAAAAGGTGCTGGGCTGGGCGCTACCAGAACTCTGAAAAAACCTCTGTTTATTCAAAGCTATAGTGGCTAGGGAATGCTTACACGTAGAATTCTACAATAAACTCAATAATCAGGAAAAATAAGTTAGTTTGTAAGGCCTGCAAATTCATAAGTTTGAAATACAATACCATTTTGTAGTGGCTATTAGTAATCGACTTCTTTAAAGGGAAGTGGCTGTTACCAGTAGATTTTCAAGTTATCGGGGAAAATGCCCATCTCAGAACGAGGGGGTTACATACCATCAGACAATGCTCTAAGTTTGACTTTAGCTAAAGAAGCTTTAATGCTTTTTATTCTGCTAATTAGGCTTCTCACATTGATACCACAACATAGTGCAAGAAACAGGAATTCCATTTTATAAGCAAATCATCCATATAATGTGACCAGAGGCCTTCTTCTTCTTTTTTTTTTTTTTGAGACGGAGTCTTGCTCTGTCGCCCAGGCTGGAGTGCA
>NW_012112586.1:1648029-1653440 GCF_000951035.1 Colobus angolensis palliatus
TGCTCTGTTGCCCAGGCTGGAGTGCAATGACACGATCTTGGCTCACTGCAACCTCCACCTCCTGGGTTCAAGCGATTCTCCTGCCTCAGCCTCCTGAGTAGCTGGGACTACAGGTGCCCGCCACGTCGCCCGGCTAGTTTTTTGTATTTTTTAGTAGAGACGGGGTTTCACCATGTTAGCCAGGATAGTCTCGATCTCGGGACCTCGTGATCCGCCCGTCTTGGCCTCCCAAAGTGCTGGGATTACAGGCTTGAGCCACTGCGCCCGGCCCAGAGGCCTTCTTAAAGATGAAATGGCCTGAATTAAACACTTTCAAGCATAACGTGACTCAGTTTTTTTTTTTCTTAAAAAAGCATAATGGTTTGCTTTCAAAGAAACATAATGAGACTTTTTTCAATGATAAAACTCCAGAAATTTTATCTGAATGACAGTGGTCATATTTATAAGTAGCCTCTTTTCTCCAACATGTAACCATTTAATCTACTCCATTTCCTCCATTCGCGTCCTTACCCACGGCATTTCAGTCACGGAATAATCTGTGCAGATGACTTAGCAGCAAGGGTCTGGCTCTGCCACAGCTGGAACTTCCAGCAGCTCCTGGAATAATCTCTGCAGATGACTCAGCAGCAAGGTCTGGGCTCTACCAGCAGCTCCCGGGGCTTAATTTTTCTCAAGTTGAAACTGGATCTGATTTCACATGCAATTCCTCGTGTCCCCAGCCCAGTGACAGCCGCTGCAGCTCCCCTCCTTCCTGGACTGCGCAGTGCAGACACCCTCTGGTCTTATCTGTGTCTGGCTACGATTCACTTTGATTCACTTTGCAAGTGATGGGAAGACGGTCCTCACCTCAGCATGATCAACACTACCATTCGCGAAACTGCAAGCATCTGGTTTCCTCCTTTAAGGAGCAGGATTAGGAGATGAGTCATCGTGTTGACTGATTTGCTATGCAGTTTATCGTGGGTAAAAAGGGCAATGAGGAGCCACAACTTTTAACCTAAAGTGGAAACCCAATGTCGCCTGAGTCCCTTATGAATGCTAAACAAGACTCCTAAGAAAAGTCTTCCAAATCCATCCCCCGTCTCCTTCACCAACCCCAAGTATTTAGGGAGCTAATTTCTACAAAGAAATATATATATATATTTTATATATATTTTTTGAGATGGAGTCTCGCTCTGTCACCCAGGCTGGAGGGCAGTGGCGCAATCTCAGCTCACTATAAGTTCCACCTCCCGGGTTCATGCCATTCTCCTGCCTCAGCTTCCTGAGTAGCTGGGACTACAGGTACACGCTGCCACACCTGGCTAATTTTTTGTATTTTTAGTAGAGGCAGGGTTTCACAGTGTTCGCCAGGATGGTCTCGATCTCTTGACCTTGTGATCTGCTCACCTCGGCCTCCCAAAGTGCTGGGATTACAGGTGTGAGCCACCGCACCCAGCCAGAAATATATTTTTATCATATAGGTCTCTACACTAGAAGATATCTTAAAATGATAACATGCAGAGATCTATCTAGAACTCCCAGAAGCCCAGGCTAACTCTGAAGGTGTATTCAGATAAGTAAATGAACACAAGAGACCATCTTAGCAAAAGTTGTAAAAATAAACTTAGTTTCAAACTGATACTTATTAAAATTTAATTTTAGGTTGTAAATGAACTGCATGAGTACTTCTTCATTCCATTAAGATAGAGAACCAGATATGATATCAAAATATAAATGAAAACAGAAAACAAGACAACAAAAGTATTTTAATCTTTTTTTAAGATGGAGTCTTGCTCTGTTGCCCAGGCTGGAGTGCAATGACACGATCTTGGCTCACTGCAACCTCCACCTCCTGGGTTCAAGCGATTCTCCTGCCTCAGCCTCCCGAGTAGCTAGGATTACAGGCGCCCACCACCACACCTGGTTTTTTGTATTTTTAGTATTTTTAGTGGTGGTGGGGTTTCACCATGTTGGCCAGGGGGTCTTAAACTCTTGACCTCAGGTGATCCACCTGCATCCGCCTCCCACAGAGATGGGATTATAGGCGTGAGTCACTGTGCCAACCTCAATGTTGATATAAAAGACACTAAATACTACCTGGTCATAACTAGCATACTTTTTGAGAAGTAACATAGTGATTTCCCAAAACTAAAGATTTTTACATGACTAATTTGCCTTTGGAGATCCAAAGTCACCTATAACTTAGACATACTAAATAAATAGGACTTCAACCACAGGAACAGTATAGCCATTAAATAAATATTCATTGTGCTGTAAGAAGGCTTTCTAATCTTAACTTTCTGCATTTTACATAGAACTTTAGTAATTTAATATATACAAAAAATATATTCCATAGAGCACCCTACCACAATTAGAAATATTAACAACTGTGGTATTCTACTGTGGGCTGGCAGCAGTCATTAAAAATGATCAATTAGGTCTGTTCAGGCCCAGGTGACAAGTCTGATGCATTCCGAGTGCAGGCTGTGTTTGTTAACAGTTTCTTCTGTCTGACAACAGCAGCATTAACACTTTCCATACTTTGGTTAAAATCTCGTTATCTTTTATACTCCAATAATTCATATGGCTGAGGAGACCGCCACCCCTCCCATTTCTAACTTGCATTTTTAAGGCCACTTGGATCCCTGGAAATGATTATTGCTGGCAGAGCTTGGATGGAGGACGGAGGTTTGCAGCCAGTTTAGAAAAATGCAATCCTACTCAAAAAAACACACACTCCCTGTTCCCAGAAGAACTGAGGCAGAATTCCACAAGAAAAGGTTACGGTGAGAAACCATCAGCTGCTGCTTCTTCTTCTTTTGTCATAGAGAACATGTCGATCAGGCTAGATTCAAACTCCTGGGCTCAAGGGATCCTCCTGCCTCTGCCTCCCAAGCATCTGGGGCTTGACTAGCTTGTTTAACTCATGTCCTCGGACTCCAGAACCCACGGCACTGCTGGTCTCTGCACCCAGCCATGCCCTTGGCCCTGTGGAGGGGAACAACTGCCAGGGGCCAGCACCCACGGTAGAACTTGCTCAACAATCCAACATCTGGAAGGTTTTGTTTTATAATACTCTTATTTTCATTTTATAATAAACTTGCACTTTGCCTTCATATTTTGTCTCAGTTGCAAGATCGAATGCTTTTTAATCAGTTATTTAACTAAAATTAACTAAAAGTATGTAGATACTACCTCCTCAGCCATGGAGATTAATTAAAAATTTGGGTGTTCTGAAAACACTTTGCTCTGTTGACACTGTAAAATATTTTAAATGTAGGTCGAATTAAAATTGGTAGCCTACCATCACAGTAGAAACCATACTCAGGTAATTTTTACCTTAATTTTTTCTTTTAACTGAAAGTTACAAACAAATGAGTAGGGTTTGGTTTCTTGGACTTGTCAGCAATGAATACATAAAAATAATATAAAGATATATTTTTATATAAAGTAATATGCAACTAAAGCTATTCTAAAGTAAATTATTCAAGAATATGTAACTCTAAATCTATTCTAAAACAAATCACTCAAGTAATATGTAAAATGACCTTTTCTCCTATAGTCGAGTGAACAAAAAGGATACACAGCCTAGAAACTTGAAATTCCAAGTGTGAGGTGAAGCCTTTCAGCTCTGAATATACCAATGTGGGAAGAGCTGGCGGCCACAGCATCATCTGTCCTTGGAAGTGAATGGTAGGAGTCCCGGAAATATCAGATGCCGCATCGCTGTGTTTGCAAAAACTCCCCACATGAAAGCTGAGCTAATTTCTTACACTAAAGAAACACTGTGAACAGCTCTTACAATGATCGGTCCCCAAGGCTTGGGATTTAGGAAGGAATTATGCTTTCTTCTGAGCCTGTAGGAAAGGAAAACTGGGAAGAATTTTACTGAATATGGTTACTAGGAGGGCTTGCTTATGCCTGTCTTCAGCTATGTAATGTCATAAGAAACATTTTCAAGTGGGAAATTTTTTATTTTAATCTTCACTTAATTGCATTTAGAGGCAGGGTCTTGCTCTGTCATCCAGGCTGGAGTGCAGTGGTGTGATCGTAGCTCACTGCAGCCTCAAACTCCTGAGCTCAGCGCAAGCAATCCCCCCACATCAGACTCTATGCTTGAGCTCAGGAGTTCGAAGCATGCACTGCCACGCCTGCCTAATTTTAAAAAATATTGTGTATACTCGGGAGGCTGAGGCAGGAGAATGGCTTAAACCCGGGAGGCGGAGCTTGCAGTGAGCTGAGATCTGGCCACTGCACTCCAGCCTGGGTGACAGAGCGAGACTCTGTCTCAAAAAAAAAAAAAAAAAAAAAAAAAAAATTTTGTAGAGATAGGTCATCACTATGTTGCCAAAGCTTGTCTCGAACTCCAGGCCTCAGAGTAATCCTCTCATCTCGGCTTCCTAAAGCACTGGAATTATAGGTGTGAGCCATTGTGCCTAGCCTCAAATGAGAAATTTTTAAAAAGCTTTGATATATAAGCTCCTGGGAGCCTTCAGAAATTGAAGATATGTTAGCAAAACTGTTCATTTGATTAGAAAATAGCAAGGTTTCTTTTTTGTGAGTGTAAGGGTATGAAGTGATGAAACATTTAAACCACTCACAAAAATGCAGAGTGAAAGATCAAACTGATTTGTCATAGAGTCAAATCCAATTTCACTGCAGAGAAGTCAGTGTAAATGCCTGTCAAACTTTAAGTGTTGGCTGGGGTAAAAATAAGGAAAGCAGGCTGGGCGTGGTGGCTTAACGTCTGTAACTCCAGCACTGTGGGAGGCCGAGATGGATGGATCACCTGAGGTCAGGAGAGAGAGACCAGCCTGGACAACATGGTAAAACCCCATCTCTCCTAAAAAAACAAAATTAGCCGGGCGTGGTGGCGCACACCTGTAATCCCAGCTACTTGTGAGGCTGAGGCAGGAGAATCGCTTGAACCCCGGGAGGCAGAGGTTGCAGTGAGCCGAGATCACGCCATTGCACACCAGCCTGGGAAACAAGAGCAAAAACTCCGTCTCTAAATAAATAAACAAACAAACAAACAAATAAATAAAGCATATTGTTTTTAGGATATATTCAGAGACGCAAATGTGTAAAATTATACTTAAAAAGCCCATAGAGCGCCTAAGGCATCTGTATTTTTCCCATGGAAACGTTAAGAGCTAACAGCAATTCCAGAAGAAAAACTAGACCAGCACAGTCAGTGCCGCGCTACAGAAACTGAGAGAGCCAGTCAGTGCTCAGCAACAACCCGAGGTGTAACGGGGCTCTGAAAACAGGGCAAGCTGTGCCAGCCTCCCATAGGCTGGCCACTGTTTTGTTTTTAAAAAATGGTTTTCACCAAGATGTAAATTCTGTGACTCTTAAATGTTTTTACATTTTTAATTTCTGCTCCCAGAAATGTTAACCTGCTTTCTGAAAAACTGGCTCCTTACCAG
>NW_012112586.1:1654298-1677731 GCF_000951035.1 Colobus angolensis palliatus
ACCGCCCTCTTCACACACACCCACGCTGCCCTCTTCACACACACCCGCGCCACCCTCTTCACACACGCTCACCCGTGCTGCCCTCTTCACACACGCTCACCAGTGCTGCCCTCTTCACACACACCCGCGCCGCCCTCTTCACACACGCTCACCCGCGCCGCCCTCTTCACACACACCCGCACCGCCCTCTTCACACACGCTCACCCGCGCCGCCCTCTTCACACACGCTCACCTGTGCCGCCCTCTTCACACACGCTCACCCGCCGGCCCTCTTCACACACGCTCACCCGCACCGCCCTCTTCACACCCACTCTGCACACATGCTCACCGGTGCCACATGAAGTATGTGCAGAGTGTGGCACCGGTGAGTGTATGTGCAGAGCAGGGAATCCAAACCAGTGTTAAAGAGTTCTCCTGTCTTGCAACTTTACACATTTGAGAGAAATTAGCATGGGAAACTTCACTTACACGAATAAAACAAAAGACCCCCCAGCACACCACCCCTTGAATCTTTCACACAATCAGCACACCACCCTGTGAATCAAGGTCCTGGTAGGCTTACTTCCAGGACCCATTAGAATTTAAACAAACCAATTTTTAAAAACCTGGCAGTAGTTAAGTATAGGCCTGCGCAGTGGCTGAGGCCCGTAATCCCAGCACTCTGGGAGGCCAAGATGGGTGGGTAACCTGAGGTCAGGAGTTTAAGACCAGCCTGGCCAACATGGTGAAACCCTGTCTCTACTAAAAATACAAAAATTAGCCTGGCGTACTGATGGGCGCCTGTAATACCAGCTACTCAGGAGGCTGAGTCAAGAGAATCACTTGAACCCAGGAGGCGGAGGTTGCAGTGAGCCGAGATTGCACCGCTGCACTCCAGCCTGGGCGACAAGAACAAAACTCTGTCTCAAAAAACAAACAAACAAAAGTTAAGTACAAAATAAACAAAAAACTGAAAAAGATCTTATTTGGACCTGCAGGGCACACAAGCACACGCATACACACGTCTGTTCAATGAGAGTGGCACAGATTTTAAACTTTCTACCTAGCTCTACTGGGTATCCTGTGAAGGACACGGGGGTCACGAAGACACCAAAGGTGCTGCCCCCTGCACACCCACCTCGACCGCCGCACTGTCCGATAGGCACTGGGAAGAGAATGCTTTGCTTTTGAGTGTGATCTAGACCTGGACTTAGATGACGAATGGTACTTGGGAGAACGTGATCTTGTTCGAGATCTTTTTTTGTGCTTTTTCTTTTTCTTTTCTTTCTCTTCTTCTCTCGGTGGATCTTTGCTTTTGCTCGAAGGCCTATCGGGTGGTTTAACTTCTAAAGTAGGCAGAGATCTGCCTCCAGTCAGTAGAGGGCAGGGCGTAGTGTTGGATTCCTAAGAATAAAAGGAAAATCTGGGTGTTAACAGGGAAAACAGAACACTGAAGATGTATATTTATAAAATTTCAACTTTGGGCCCCTCACACCAACAAACACAGCAACCATCCCTTACAAAGACCCGTCTCCTCCTGTAGCTATCCAGAGTGACCTCCTTTTCACCTACCAGGATGCAAAGGGAGAAAGGGAACCCCCTCTGGTTCCCGAGCCTTTCCACAGGCAGCACTCCCTTCCCAGCCCCCAGGCTGTGGACAGCAGGAGCCAATAAGAGGAGCACAGTATTAGAGATGCCATGCTGGAAAAAAATACGTTTCTTTTTAATAGTTTTAACTACCAGAGGAGAGATTCCTCAAACCTCCAATATTAGGTTTTTAAATGAATCTCTGCACTACTCTGACAATAATTTTTAAAGAAGGTCTAGGTTCCCCTTTGATGTTTTAAAACCTCTCCATCTGAGTGTCACATACATGCAGAAGAGCATACGAATCTTCAATGCATCCTGACACATTTCCACCACAGCGTATCGGAACCAGGTCAGGAGACAGCACCCTTCAACAGTGTGGGCCTGCAGCCTGGCCCTCTTCCCCAGAAAGCTCACTCTCTCCTCAATTCACGTTAAGTGAATTTTAAACTACAGCCATTAAACATTTCACACCTTTAGACACAGTGAAAAAATCTGCAATTCATCATTTAGTGCCTCAAAGAAATTCAGGTTAGGTGCTGGGGTGGGACCTAATCTCCCAGGCTGCCCCCAGCTGCTCCCCAGGGAGAGAGCTCCAGCCCAGCCTGTGGTACAGTGTGCAGGATGGCACAGTGTGTGCAGGACGGCGTCTGTGAAAGGCAAAGTGCTAACGGGGCTTCCCTTCCTTCTTTCCTCTCCCTAGGTCTGCCGTGGCAAGGCCAACTGGCTGAGGGAAAACAAACACTGTAGAAATGATTCTTCTACAGTTATGCTTCTTACTTTGGTTTTGAGATCAAAAGCAATTCAGCGGAGCCCTGGTGGGGCAGGCCCCAATTTAAGATGAGATTCCACTCGAGCTGGCTGCTTTATGATGGCACTGTGATTTCCCAGTCCTCTGTTCAGCCTCCTTGCTGTTTCCGTTTACACCATGCTCTCTGATGCCCCTCCCTGGTTGTGGGCGTGCTGCAGGCACGAGGGCAGGGATGAATTCGGGATCTGATGGCCCTCCCATTTGGCTGCTACCAAGTTCACCACTACCAAGTTCATCTTTACGGCTCTGCCTAAATTATCTCCAGGGACACTTTGGTAAAAAAAAAATCCATTTTACTGTGGGAGAGTTCTTATCAAAAAGGTCTTTCTCATTTGAAATTCTGTAAGTGTAACAATATTTTTCTGGTCTAACTTTTAAATATTTTATTGTTTTTTGGTTTGTTTTGAGGCAGAGTCTTGCTCTGTCACCGGGGTGGAGTGCAGTGGCGTGATCTCAGCTCACCACAACCTCCGCCTCCCGGCCTCAAGTGATTCTTGTGCCCCAGCCTCCTGAGTAGGTGGGATTACAGGCATGTGCCATCATGTCCAGCTAATTTTTTTTTTTTGTTTATATTTTTAGTAGAGAAAGGGTTTTGCTATTTTGGCCAGGCTGGTCTCATACTCCTGACCTCAAGTGATCTGCATGCCTCAGCCTCCCAAAGTGCTGAGATTACAGGCGTGAACCACCGCACTCAGCTAAAATATTTTATTGCTTACATAATTCTAACACACAAACGTCCAATGAGAAACCAAGCTCTATATCCAAGAACACCCACTCCACTCTGGCATTAGTCAGGATTTGCCCATAAGCAATGCTAAATGATCCTTTAAATTAAAAAGACAATACATAAAAGCCACTAAGCTTTACAACTTCAGAGGCTCAACATCCCAGCTGTGGCCTCTCCCATACACACTGACAGGGCTTCCATTCTGCAAACAGCAAAGAACAAAGGTTTGTGAGCTGAGCACATCCTCTGAGGTGAGCCCTGGGTGGGGCCAGAGAAATCAGCTGAGGCACTAAAAAAATCCCAATATCCACGGACTCTAAACCAGGAGAAAGCAAGCCAGCCCCGGGGATGAAAGACGCCACTGGGGACCTCAGCACGGGCACCTGTGAGTGTTTGGGGACGTCAGAGCTGCTGCAGGTCCTTTTAGTAAGGCCCGGGATTTCCCCAGGAAAACAAAGAGAAAGCTGCGGAGGAGAGCCGAGACACACACTCCACCCTCGAGTGAGGAGTCTGTTCTGTGGCGAGAAGGAAGGGAAGCACGTCTTTGCTGTCTTTTTCTGGTGAAGAACTCTCCTCATTTACTCTCTCTCACAAAATCACTGCACTATTTTGGCGTGTGACTGATAATACACGGCGTTAAAACAGAGGGGAGATGGAAAAACCCGGTCCCTGGCAAACGTCTGTGAAAGACAAAACCAAACGGGCACGAGACGCCATCTGAGGCATAGTCAAGACAAACAGGAGTGCGAGGAGTCAACTCCCCAGCTGAGTTTCTACTCCTATTTTTACTGCCAATGATTTGAACCTCTAAACTTTTTTTTTTTTTGCCTTTATCCTAACTAATGCCTGTCTTTAATAATACTTGGCCGGGCGCGGTGGCTCAAGCCTGTAATCCCAGCACTTTGGGAGGCCGAGACGGGTGGATCACAAGGTCAGGAGATCGAGACTATCCTGGCTAACGTGGTGAAACCCCGTCTCTACTAAAAAAAATACAAAAAACTAGCCGGGCGAGGTGGCGGGTGCCTGTAGTCCCAGCTACTCCTAGCCCAGAACTGGACTAGGGAGGCTGAGGCAGGAGAATGGCGTGAACCTGGGAGGCGGAGCTTGCAGTGAGCTGAGATCCGGCCACTGCACTCCAGCCTGGGCGACAGAGCGAGACTCTGTCTCAAAAAAAAAAAACTTATCTCACCACCATGGTTAAAGACTAGGGCTTCATTTTGAGGCGAGGGGACAATCTGAATCAACACTTTCAAATGTCACTTGTAATGAAGCCCAGTTCTATTTATTCCAACAACACGGTCATCCTTCACCACAAAGGTGAAAACTAGAGCTGCTGCGAGCTCTGCCAGGCTGAATTAAGATGGTCTGTGATGCTGACATTGCCGCTTTTTTCAGCTTCAAGTGCTAAAAGTGCACAAGGACTGATGCCAAACACAGCTTCCCAGAAACCACAGCTGCCTTTGAGATGCAATTTTAATATTCCAGCAAAAATGATCAAAAGCGAAGTCATGTTTGAGTGTGGGGGGCAGACATACGTTGGTTCGGGTAGAGTCGAGGACAAAGCAAAGAACTTTTGAAAAATGGTCATTTCTGAGAGCATTAAAAGCTTCCTGCCTGCCACTTTCGTAACATTGGAAAACAACATTGATTAGTCCCCCTTTATCACAATGAAGTATTTGGCAACAAATTAGCACATGAACTAGCAACTACTATTTCCTACTGTGGCAAAACAAATTGCTCCAAAGCTGACCAACTGTGTATCTGATTGTATTGGAAAATAAAAGAAATCTTATTTGTGAAGGGCGTTACATTACCTATGAAATGGGCCAATCCCACGGACGGACGGTGAACACTAGAGCGTCCTCTCCATCCCTCCACCCAGCCCCACTGCCCTGCCGTCTCCTGGCCAGGTGCGCCTTCCCACCGCTGCCCCCACTCTGCTCCAGCGCCCCGCCCCGCAGCCACACTCTTTCAGCAGAAATGCAGCTCTCGGCTCATGCTCACTTATTCTGGCGTCCCAGGTTCTCTACAACTGGCCTCCCATTGTCATACCCGTTCTGCCTGAGAACGTGTCTTCCCGAGCGGGGCCACCAGTCCTTTACCACTTGTGGGTCTTTGGTCCTCGTGGGTCCTCACTATTCTGTAAGCTCCTCAAGGCCTTGCCTGAGCCCTAGGTCCCGGAGCTGCCACTCTCCTCCTGGCTGTGCTGTCCTGATGGAAATGCCCATGTGTGCACAGCAACAGCTCAAATGCTGTCACGGTCACTGGTGAACAAGCAAGCTTCTAATGCATATCCCAAAGTGCCTCAGCACCTAGCACACAGCAGATTCAGCAAACATAGGCGGGTTTCAGTTCCTATTTCCTTGTCAAACTCTTACTGGAATCGTAAACTTGGCAGGATCTGTAACTTGAAGACATCTACGGGCTGGGTGCAGTGGCTCATGCCTGTCATCCTGGCATCTTGAGCGGCCAAGGCGGGAGAACTGCTTGAGGCCAGGAGTTCAAGACCAGTCTGGGCAATATAGCAAAATCCCATCTCTACCAAAAATACAAAAAACATTTAGCTGGGTGTGGTGGCAAGTGCATGTAAGTCCCAGCTACTTTGAAGACTGAGGTAGGAGGACTGTTTCAGGCCGGGAGGTCAAGGCTGCAGTGAGCTGTGATGGTACCACTGCATTCTAGCTTGGGCGACACAGTGAGACTCTCTCAAAAAAGAAAAAGAAAAACATTTGTGGAATCCAGGAAATCATCCTGCAATCTGTTGCTACTATGTAAATGACTGCATGACAAAAGGGGTTCAGTGAAGACTGCCTTCTCTTCATCCTGGATTAAGAACACATACTAGGAATGAAGAGAGAATAGATGTGATATGGACAGGAGGCAGGGAAATACTGGCGAGGGCTTCACACTCAAGCCTGGACCCATGGCCCAAAGTGAGAACTATCCCTGTTTTCCCGCCTGAATGTTGCCTTTTGGCCTGTTCTGCCCCCTATCCTGTGCCCATAAGAACTCCAGACTCCAGACTCAGGGGACACACACAGAAGAGAGACGCGTCTGAGCGAAGAGAGGATACGAAGCAGCTGGATGTCGGAGAGGAGTTTGGCTGAGGATGGCCAGACTCCAGGGGAAAACTATCTTCCTGCTGTAACCCCTTGTCAGCTTCCCTTTCTGCTGAGACCACTTCCACAGCTCAATAAAGTCCTCCACATTCATCATCCTTTAATTTGTTCGTGTGACCTGATTCTTGCTGGACGCTGGACAAGAACTCAGGTACCAAGAGGGCAGGGTGTAAGGGCTGTCACCCTGGCCCTCCAGAGCTGATTAACACTCAACGCTGACTGTAACACATGCTTTCTGGGGCTCCAGGGGTCACAGACACCCCCTCCTGGACGGCAAAGCTAAAAGAGCATTGTAATGTGCTTGGAGGATGCCGTGAGGCCAGCGCAGAGCCTGCTCCCGCTAGAGAGGAGCGTTCCTTTGCTCTGGTTCCCGCACTTGTCCGTTCATGTGGTCCCTCCTGTAAGAGACTGAGTGGCGGCCGAGTAAACGAGCCATCCCCTTCGCGAGTCCTGGGAAGGGGTCGAGGGAACTCTTCAGTCTCATATGCAGGTTTATATGCACTATTTTTGCATATGCTTTTATAAATTTTATACTCCACTTGAAAAACTTAGAGTACTGCCAATATCTTTCCATGCCAATAGGCACATTTTAGGACATCATTTACAACTGTATCTGAATACGTAAAATCACCTCTCCTAACAATCAACGGGACTGAACAGGAACACATACCAGAAAGATCGAGTACAAATGGGAATTCAGCACGTCGTGAAGAAGGCTCTGAGCCACTGGGAAAAGATGCACGACTTACTGAATGTGTTGCATCTAGCGACATGCTCCTCAAATTGAAATTAATTCCAAGCGTGGCAGGTCAAAAACGTACCAGAGCAAAAAAAGTTTGTGACACTGATGACAAACAGCTAACATGAAGCAGCACAGACAAAGAAAGGGCCCTTCCTGGGCCCAGAAGAAACACAGGCCCAGGCTAAGGGAAAGTCAGTTCAAAAGACAGCCGACAATGCCAAGAAACATCAGCAAAGTGGCCGGGCGCGGTGGCTCAGCCCATCATCCCAGCACTTTGAGAAGCTGAGGCGGGCGGATCACGAGGTCAAGAGATCGAGACCATCCTGGCCAACATGGTAAAACCCTGTCTCTACTAAAAATACAAAAACTAGCTGGGCATGGTGGCACCTGCCTATAGCTCCAGCTACTTGGGAGGCTGAGGCAGGAGAATCACTTGAATCCGGGAGGCAGAGGTTGCAGTGAGCCAATTGAGCCGAGATTGCGCCACTGCACTCCAACCTGGAGACAGAATGAGACTCCGTCTCAAAAAAAAAAAAAAAAAAAAAAAAAAGACATTAGCAAAGTGACTCACTATTACTTCTCATTAAATATGTAAGTTAAAGCAGATGCTGCTTTCCCGCCGAAAGGCTGATGGTGACCAATGCCGACAGAGGCATGAAGAAACAGTTCCCATACTCCATGGGGGCAAATAAAACGGCTACAATCCCTTCAGAGGTCAGCTGAGCAGTATCTCAAGTTAAAAAAGGAATTCCATGGTGAGGATTTCCCCCATGAGTGCGCTCACTGGAGTACACAAGACGCAGGACACAGATCGGCTGATCGGCATTGTTCACAAAGACAGACCTGAGACGTGGCTCACATTTCCCACAGCAGGGGAGGGGCACACACAGAGCGGGTGATTTACAGGTAAACTACTTACAGTCATTTGGTCAATAAATATCTACCAAGTGCCTGTAACACACCAAACACTACTGTAAGCATTGATAACAGAAGGATCTCTACTGTAAGTGAAAGATAATGTCAGAAAAATACGTAGGGTATGATCCCGTAACTGTGAGGTTTTACATCTCTACATACATGAATCGAATTGAGTTTTTCCCCTCAAGAATTCACAGGAAACAAAGGGGGGCATACACACGACGGAGCATCATTCAACCGTAAAAAGGAAGGGGGTCCAAGGCGGCTGCCGCATGGCTGGACCGGAGGACACCACGCTAGGTGAAGTCAGCCAGGCACAGAAGCACAGACAACGCAGAATCCTGCTCACACGTGGTCCCCAGGAGTCCCGTTCAGAGGCTGAAAGCAGGTGGGTGTCAGGGCTGGGGGAGGGGAGAGCGGGGAGTTACTATTTAATGGCTAAAGAGTTTTGGTTTTAGAAGATGGACATTCTGGGAATGGATGGGTGGTAACGGTTGCACAGTGTGAATACACTTACTGCCAGCATAAACGGCACAGTTAAAAAAGGTAATATGGTAACCTTTATGTTAAAAACTCAAACTACAGAAGGGAGAGAATTGAGAGGAATTTTAAAAAGTGCCATTTCTACAGGAATTAAAAAAAATACACAAGAAGGAAAGGACCTTTTCTCTTGTATACCTTTCTGTAGCATTTAAACTTTAAAAATCATATGTATACATCAGTTTTACAACAAGCAAAGTAAAGACAGGGAAGTGACTGTCCTTCAGGCACATAAGCTGCACTGTGGCTGTTTTTAGTTAACTTTAAGGTGACAGTAAAATTCCTGCCATGTTACACCAGGTCTTGTATAAGGGAGTGTCCTCATGTCACCCTGCAGAGTCAGCCCGAGCGAGCCATGGCTCCAACAGACCTGGGGGTGCCATGAGCCTCCTGGTGCTGATGCGCCCTCAGCCACGCTGGCTCCCTCACCCAGGGTGTGCGGTGGCCAAACATGGTTTTGTCTCAAGTCCTCTTGGACTCCGAGAATTTTACAACTACATAGCTGGGTCAAATGTCTCAACATGAGTGAGTAAAGTAGATGCTAGAATACTTAGTAAAGTCAAGGGTAACCTGTCCCAGAAGTTGTTTTAGGCTAAAAATATTTTTGAGTTTGAATTTTATTTATGACAACTGCCAATTTAATTACAAGTATTTTTGTTTCAGAAGCAATTAAAGACATTTATCATCATCTGCTACAACCATTACACTTTTGTTGAAATGGCTTGGTAGCTGTAATCTGCACACACACACACACACACACACACACATCCAGGGAGAGCATTCTAGTGATTTAAACACTCGTTTCTATGTTCTATAGATTCAAAAACCAATGCTTGCAAACAGGAGAGGTGAGAGAAATGTACGTATAAAAATAAATAGGATAGATCGAGAACATCTTGGCTAACATGATGCATGATGAAACCTCGTCTCTACTAAAAATACAAAAAAATTAGCCAGGCGCGGTGGCGGGCGCCTGTAGTCCCAGCTACTCAGGAGGCTGAGGCAGGAGAATGGCGTGAACCCAGGAGGCAGAGGTTGCAGTGAGCTGAGATCACACCACTGCATTCCAGCCTGGGTGACAGAGTGAGACTCCGTCTCAAAAAAACAAATAAATAAAATAAAATAAATAAATAGGACAAAGGCCTAAGCTGAACATATCTTGTGTTTATAAGGAAATAATTCTGGTTGCTGTGATGTGGAACTACAGCAGATTGGGAAAAACTGGGTTAGTGATAAATTATCGTTGTGACTGAATTTCACTGGAAATTTTATTACAACCTACAGACACAGTCATGTAATATAATTGGTTAAAGTATTCTCACAACTGTCTTTCGATGAACCCCTTTATCCACTGCACAAATGATATCAAAACATGATAACCCATACGCCACTGTAACAGGTCCCTTCCTTTCTTAAATTCCCTTCCCTTCTTGCCACATGCATATTTTCATGGCTGTAACCACAGAAGTGGATGTATTTTATATTGTGCTTCTCTTGCTTATCACATCAGAAGCATTTTCTGTGTGGCTACAAGCGTCCTCATGATCATTTTTGTTGTTGTGTATTTCATCCCCTTATTGCTGCAGAATATCTTCTTTTTTTCTTTTTTGAGACAAAGTCTTGCTCTGTCACCAGGCTGGAGCACAGTGGTGTGATCTCAGCTCACTGCAGCCTCCATCTCCCGGGTTCAAGCGATTTCCCTACCTCAGTATCTGGAGTAGCTGGGACTACAGGCGCGCAACACCATGCCTGGCTAATTTTTTGTATTTTAGTAGGGACGGAGTTTTAACATGTAGGACAGGATGGTCTCAATCTCCTGACCTTGTGATTCACCTGCCTTGGCCTCCCAAAGTGCTGGGATTACAGGCCTGAGCCACCATGCCTGGCCATCCTTTTTTTTTTGCTCTGTCGCCCAGGCTGGAGTACAGTGGCGCAATCATGGCTCGCTGCAACCTCTGCCTGCCAGGTTCAAGAGATTCTCCTGCCTCAGCTCCTGGGTAGCTGGGGTTACAGGCATGCGCCACTATGCCCAGCTAATTTTTTGTATTTTTAGTAGAGACGAGGTTTCACCATGTTGGCCAGGCTAATCTCAAACTGCTGGCCTCAGGCGATCCACCTGCCTTTGCCTCTCAAAGTGCTAGGATTACAGGTGTGAATCACCACACCCAGCCAAGAAATCCTATTAAAGCTAAGGAATGACCACAGATCCTTTTGCCATAACTGGCTGAAGTGAGGAGGCAGGAGGCAGCCCCGACTCTGAAGAGCTGTGGAAAGGCTGTGAGATGGTGTCCTGTGGGGCTGCTGGGGGTTCCCATCTTCCCTGAAAATGTTCATTTCTGGGACTGGCAAGTTGAACAGCTCAGAAGACTGGGCACCACCGACCTGTGGAGCTGAGGCTACAGTGGGTGGCCCGAGCACTCAGGAATCAGGGGCAGGAGCCCACTCTGTGGCATTCGGGGACTTGACAGGGTCTCACACAGACTCATCTTCTCTGCTCCTCTTATCTAACTCTCCCCTCCCTGCTCATCATATTATTTCTGAGGCCTCCTGCCAGATGTGAGGGGATTTCAGACTGACTCCCAAAACAGGAAAGCTGATTCAGCCTTCCGCATCATTTCAAAAGTCTGAGCCCAGAATGTTGTTTCCACAGAAAAACAAGCGGAGTGACTTCAGGCAGAGAATCAGTTTTGAATAATGGTTCTGGACTCTTAGAAATGTCAGCATAATTAAAGTGAAAGGCTCATTCTATACTATGGGAAAAAAAGAGCTACAAAAGCCATGTGGGGCCACTTGGAGCAATGTGACTGTGGCCTGCAGAGGAAGTGATGTGCCATCAGCGGGCACTCTGCGTGCGGCACTGTTTCCCAAAGCCCCTTCATGGGTATTCAGGGTACAGCGATCACTACGTCTGCAAACGACTCTCAGAGAGGGCGAGCACGCGTGGGTCAACGTGCCCACATACAGATGAGTGAGCATGCGCATGCAATAGCCTGGGCACTGGGGGCATCGTACCATTCTTTCCAATTTTTTGAAGGTTTGAAAACTTTTCAAAAAGTAAAATTCCCGGAGTTACTACCTTTTTTATTCTTTCCAACTTTTATTTATTTCATCACCCAGGCAGTGAGCACAGTAGCAAACAGGGAGGTTTTTCATCTTCACCTTCCTCACTCCCTCCCTCCCCACTCAATGAGGCCCTCATGTCTGCTGTTCTCTTCTCTGTGTCCATGTGCCCTCAATGTTTAGCTACGACTTATAAGTGAGAACATGTGGTGTTTGATTTTCTGTTCCTGTGTTCATTCATTTTTTTTTAGGAGACAGATTAGGTTGAGAAAGATTTTATAAAAAGATTTTTTAAGTGCTCTTGAAATAACATAAAACCACAACTTTTTAGCTACTGTCTAATTGTAGATCTAAACCCATTCTAATATTATAGTTCAAATGTTAAGTCAGCTTTTAATTCATCTACAATTATAGGACTAGTTACTGAAATGCCCAGCTTTGTCATAGTTTATTGACACAAAGACAATACTCCTTTAATCCTCAAAGGATGTGTCCTACTCTATTAATTTTTCTTACTTTAAAAGAGTTATGTCTCCAAAATGCTCCTAAAGTCCCCAAAGAATTTCTGGATATTCTTGTAGTTTAAATACAAAATGAAATTCAGAGACAGAACTGCTATAAAAAATCTAAAATTAAACTTAAAAGATTCTAAATTGATGTGACTAAAAAAAAAAAGCAGCGTTTTTGCTGAATACGATTAATTATTGTATGCTGCTGCTGAAGGCATCAGTGTTTCCTGAAGGCCTCTGGTCTCAGACACCCATGTGAGCAATCCCCCTGGCACAGGAGACTTGTAAGACAGCCATGTGATGACCCCCACGTAAGGCCATATCCCTGCTCACACCACTGAGGAAGGAGCCATGTACTCCCGGAGTCTGTTCTCTTAACTCCCTCTTCCTTTTTCTCTTTAATTAAAGTGCTGACATTGATACAGACTGTGGCAAAAGGATTTCTGCCCTAAGTGTGAGCTCAGTACTGGTGTTGCCGCAGAGGCGGGGCTCCAGGGAAGTGTGTCCACCACATTTCCCCAGCAGGACCCATGGGAGTGACTCCCCAGGCCCTCCTGCCCACCCCATAAGGGCAGCTGTGAAGCAGAGGCTCCCCCGAAATCGCAGGCAGTATTTGCTGTTTATGTGAATGTGCACTTACGGGGGAAACTCTTGTCAAATTCTTAGATTCACAGCTATAAAGCAAAAGACAGCCAACCCACGTAGGAAGGAAGAGCTGGGGGCTCACATCCCTCACTCAGGCCAGAGACTAGGGCAGCTGGAGGGAGACACATCCTCCCTGCTTCTACATACCAGGCAGCCCTGCGAATACCAGTGTGGGATTTCTTTACTATACCTCAACACTGAAAGGACTCTCCTCAATTTTCCCAGCTTCTGCTTCCGGCAGAGGATTTTTGAGGGTCTGTAAAAATAATGCCGCTTTCCTTTTACGTTCTGCTTGAAGCTGTTTCTCTTTTGACTCCTTAGACGCCTGGGCCAGCTTTTCCCGGGCAGCAGCTGCGAGGCGATCTTCCAGCTTTTGCTTTGCTTAAGGAATAAACAAAGAAAAAAGAGAAGTTTAGAGCAAGCAGTATTCTATCTGATCTTCATTTTCACAGGTGGCAAAAGCGCCATACGATGCAGTCAGTGAAAGTTTCTGAATAGGTACATACATCGGACAAATCAAATTTTGAAAGAATTAGTTTATAACGTGCCTTTTTCTGGATATTTTACTTTTAGAGTTAGAAGGCTGATGAGAGAGACTCTATACTAACGAAAGCTGGAATAATGAAAACCTCAGAATGGCTCTCAACATATATCCAAAATATTCACACCAGGCAATGAATACTCTATGAGAAGTGTTTTATTCCAAATGGTCCGACAGTTGGTTAGTTTACACACAGGAAGTACAGATTCAGATGTACAGGCATGAGTACAAGTTCGCTTAGGGAGAACACCACAGCACAATGGAAGTTCTTGATGGTGGATTGTGGTTGAAAAATGGCCTTTTTTTTTTTTGGAGACAGAGTTTTGCTCTTGCTGCCCAGGCTGGAGTGCAATGGCACGATCTCGGCTTACTGCAACCTCTGCCTCCTGGGTTCAAGCGATTCTCCTGCCTCAGCCTCCCAAGTAGCTGGGATTATAGGCGTGTGCCACCATGCCTGGCTAATTTTGTGTTTTTAGTAGAGACGGGGTCTCACCATGTTGGCCAGGCTGGTCTCTAACTCCTGACCTCAGGTGATCCACCCGCCTCAGCCTCCCAAAGTGCTGGGATGACAGGCAGGAGCCACCACGCCCAGCCTGAAAATTGGCCTCTTTTAAATGTTGCTTGATCTGAATGTGTGTATACAGGAAAAGCAATTTAAGAAAATCAGTTAGAATAGATAACAACCACAATGCAGCAACCATTATTTGACTGCTTTAATGCAGAATAGAATTTATTTTGGAGTCAGGATGGGAAGACTATATGCTGTCCCCATGCTGCCAGCAGTGTTGGGGTGAGTGTGGTGGCCACGTGTGGCCCATGAAGATGAGCTGCAGCCCGAAAACCAGCTGGGTACACACTACCTTCAAGGGCCCAATGGTTCTGTCGGGAGGCAGCCCCACGAAAGGCGTCTCCTAGTTTGGTTCCTGAGCTGGGAAGCAAGGCTGAGCCTTTGACCCTGGGGCTGCCAGCCAAGCGCAAAGTGAGCCTCCATTAATGCATTTCACTGTGGCGCATGAGGGCTAAGACGGCCAACTCAGCTTCTTCGAAAACAAACTGCCAACGGCACTGCATTTGAGGTTCAGTGAAGAGCAGAGCTCATTCCTCTCACAGAGAATGTTTCAAAACCTCAGACATGTTACACAACTCCCAAATGGGCCTGATTTCCAAAGGCTTCAGATTCTAGTTGGCAGCCTTGAGATTTTTTGGCTTAGCAGATAAATCTTATATTTATGTATTTCCTTTCTTTCAAGAAGTTTAAAAGCTATCAACAAACCTTGCTTTGCTTCTAGCTCCTCCTGGGTAAGTTGAGGCTTCTTCTCCTCAACAACTACACAGGGTGGGGCAACTGCTGGGTTAGTGTTTGCAGCACTACTAGAACTTTCTTGGCCTTCTTTGCTTTCTTCATCATCATCACTGTCATCATCTAGCTTAACACGATTTTTTTCCAGGGGAAGCAGATCATTTTCTTTGGCCTTGATTGCAAAGCTTATTGGAGCAAAGGAAGCTATTGAGGAAAGGTGAGAATTACGATACATGTTACAGAGTGGAAATCTTTGCAGGCCCTGCTACCCACCTGAGCACAGGCTGCTGGGAAGGGGATGACCAGCATGGAGCCACATCATACACAAGGTCTCTGGTGGGACGCCGTGCCGTCAGAGCAGACCTGGACAGATGTGCACTGCACGGCACGGGGCTGGGGCAAGCCCCTGAACTGTGCTGTGAGAACGGTACTGACTGGGGACTGCATGGCAAGGGCACACTTGCTGATGCCAGGGCAGTCACCTGCAATTTTAAATGGCCAATTCTTGTCATTTCTCTCTCTCTTTTTTTTTTTTTTTGAGACGGAGTCTCACTCTGTTGCCCAGGCTGGAGTGCAGTGGCACCATCTTGGCTCACTGCAACCTCTACCCCCTGGGTTCAAGTGATTCTCCTGCCTCAGCCTCCCGAGTAGCTGGGACTACAGGCGCCGCCACCACGCCCGGCTAAATTTTTGTATTTTTAGTAGAGTGTTAGCCAGGATGGTCTCAATCTCCTGGCCTTGTGATCCACCCGCCTCGGCCTCCCAAAGCGCTGGGATTACAGGCGTGAGCCACTGTGCCCGGCCTCATTTTTCTTTAAAAAAAAAAAAAAAGCTCACAGCTCAGCATATATCTAAATTTGCTTCAGGAGGCATATGATGTGACTCCACTATAAACAGGTCTCTTTCAAAAATTTCCCATGACATAAAACAGCCTTTTCTTACAAAGCAAAAATTACAGAATCCATGCCTTTATTCAGCAAACATTTTTACCTGCTTTTTGACAGGCATTATGTTAGACCATTTTCCACACCTGTAAGAAAATTTCAAACCCAGCGTAACAAAAATTTAGAAGCAATCCCTCCTCCTAGAATATCCAGAAAGTTTAATTTAAGGGAAATATGGAGGCCCTGAAGAAAAAAATCATCTTCCCTGCCCCACCACTCAATGAACACAGAGTCCCTTTCTCTTTCAGATGCTGTGATAAATGGCTCTTGACAAGAGCTAACTGGTTGCAGTAAGATACAGTATTTGAAAATACCATTAGTTGTTATTTATGAAGAATATTCAAGTAACCCACAATGAAGGGGATGCTAAGTGCACCGCAAACCAGGTGACTGAGAGGCAGCTTCTGGAAGGGATGCAACTTGTTTGTGATGCCGCCTCTACGGCACGCGGTGGACCACCTGGCTGGCCCCCGGAGGAGGTCCTCTCGCTTTAGCATTTTACAGCTTCAAACCCGTGTGTGATGTGAAGTAGACAGTTAAGTATGTGATAGCCTGGACCCTCTGAAATATAACCACTTTTCATCAGCAACTGCCTCAAGGGACAGGGCACACACCAAGATACTAATACTGGGAGAGCAGTATTTTATAACGTCAAAATAAAAAGGAGCAGGGCCGGCAGCTGAAGCCAGATGATGAGCACGTCTGTGGGGCATGAGCGGTCATTATGTGATATTCTGTTTTCACACATGTTTGAGATTTTCCATAAGAAAGAAAAAAACTGGCCAGGCACAGCGGCTCATGTCTGTAATCCCAGCACTTTGGGAGGCTGAGGCGGGTGGATCACAAGGTTAGGAGTTCAAGACCAGCCTGGCCAACATTGTGAAATCCTGTCTCTACTAAAAATATACAAATTAGCTGGGTGCGGTGGCGGGTGCCTGTAATCCCAGCTACTTGGGAGGCTGAGACAGCAGAATCACTTGAACCTGGGAGGCGGAGGTTACAGTGGGCTGAGATCACACCACTGCACTACTCCAGCCTGGGTGACAGAGTGAGATTCTGTCTCAAAAAACAAAAGACAAAACAAAACAAACAAGGGGCTAGACTAAAACATATCACAAAATGATTTAATAACAATTATTTCCAAACCATCTCCCCAAATTAGAAAAATATGCAATCAACAAATAAGAGTATTAAGATGAAAGCTTCTGGAACACTTTCTAGTGATGCTCATTTCATTTCACATTTTATTTTCTTAATTTTTTTTGAGACAGGGTTTCACTGTATTGCCCAGCCTGCAGTGCAGTGGTGCAATCATAGCTTATTGCAGTCTTGACTTCCTGTTCTCAAGCAATCCTCCTGCCTGAGCCTCCTGAAGTCCGGGATTACAAGCATGAGCAACTGTGCCCAGCCTCAAGTAGACTTTTTTTTGCTTTTTTGAGACGGAGTCTCACTCTGTCGCCCAGGCTGAAGTGCAAAGGCACGATCTCAGCTCATTGCAACTTCTGCCTCCCAGGTTCCAAGCGATCCTCCTGCCTCAGCCTCCCGAGTAGCTGGCATTACAGGAGCTCGCTACCATGCCCAGCTAATTTTTTGTATTTTTAGTAGAGATGGGTTTCACCATGTTGGCCAGGCTGGTCTCCAACTCCTGACCTCAGGTGATCCACCTTGTCCGGCCTCTCAAGTAGACATTTTAAAGCTAGTATATATACACACCAAACACAAAGCCAAAACCACAGCTGCTCACACTAAGAGTGGCCTATGGCACATGGCCCACAGGCCTCCCTTACTCAGCCTTTACAGCTCCACAGGACGGACACTGAGAGGCTTCCCATTTTACAGATGGGAAAACAGAGGGTGAAAAGATGGTACCTCAGGTCAGGGCAGGGAATCAGGAATTACTTCTTTATGTGGAATTTTTCAATCACAAAATTGTTGCTTCTGCCTAGAATCTTCCTTGCAGATCACATGACAGCACATGGAAAGCATGTCCTACCGCTTCAGCGAGTGGTCTCACGCTGCATTCAGAATAAACCCAGTTCCTTCCCAAGGCTACCATGTCCCTGCGAGACCGGGGCCATAGATCCACGTTTGCACTGCCCCTCACCTCTGCTGCCGGCCTGCCCTCTGCCTGAGAGCTGCCTGCTCTTCTGTCCCTTTCACATCCTTCAAGGATAAGCCCCTACGATGCCTCCTCAGACAGGCCTGCCCAACCTCTTTCCTGCACACCACTCACTATGATTTGCATTCAGGTGATGACAGTCCACTATCTCCCAGGCGGTGGAGGACGGGACCCAGCGGGGACAGACGCACGGCTGACATAGCATTGGGCACCCCTGAGTGACCCTCCATCTTCCGCAGCAAATGGGTTTCTGCTTTTTAGCTAACAACCCTTACTGCTAACTTCTGACTTCAAAAGTAATATACATTTTCCATGGGAAATTTTGAAAACATATGAGCGAAAAGATCAACTGCAATCCCAATACGGAAAAAAATCATCTGAACATCATCTGTGGATCCTCGGCCGAAGAGTACAATGGTGCATGTGTGAAAAACGGGGGCACAGCTCCTCGTTTCATAACCTGCTATTTTCACTTAATAAGCAACTCCTTTTTTTTTTTTCTTTGAGATGGAGTTTTGCTCTTCCACCCAGGCTGGAGTGCAGTGGCGCGATCTAGGCTCACTGCAACCTCCACCTTACAGTTTCAAGCGATTCTCCTGCCTCAGCCTCCCAATTAGCTGGGATTACAGGTGCCTGCCACCACACCTGGCTGATTTTTGTATTTTTAGCAGAGACAGGGTTTCACCATGTTGGCCAGGCTGGTCTCAAACTCCTGACTTCGTGATCTGCTCCCTTCGGCCTCCCAAAGTGCTGGGATTACAGGCATGAGCCACTGCATCTGGCCCCAGCAACTCCTTTCTTTACTGTGTAGACATGTTTCCGTGTCAACTCAGACCACTTAGACAGCAAAAAGTAGTATGGACATGCCAATTCACAATTTACCATAACTGCTTCCAAGTTTCTTTTTTTTATTTTAAAAAACAAACATGCCCTACAATGAACATCCATGTATAGACATCTTGGTAAAACACGTTTCTAGGAGTAGGTCATTTTCATTTAAAATTCAGTCCATATTACTGGGTTGTATCAACTTACACTTCAAAATCAGTACTCCCACTGCCCACAGCCTATCATTGTTACTTTTTTTAAACTTTATCAATTTGAGAGGCAAAAAATAAAAACCTGTTAATGAGGATACATTGAAAAAATATATTTACTGGCCATCGATTTTTCTTCTTTTTGGAACCATCTTTTCATGTCCTTTGTCTATTTCTCTAGGTCAGTGATTCTCTTTTCTTATTGATTTATAAAAGCTCTTTCTATAGTAAGGATGTTAACCTTCATTTTTATGTGTTAGCAATTACTGCCATTTCTGTATTTCTCTTTTAACTTTATTCAGGCCAAGCCCCCATTAAACCTACTAATCTTTCCCCACGATTTACGGCTTCAGTTCTTAGACACTTCTTTCCAGCTCCAAAATTATTTCAAAAAATTACCTTTATATTTTTCTACTTTTCTGGTTTTATTTTTTACATTTAAATACTGGATTTATATGGAATTATGGTTGTCAAATATGTGATGTCTTATTATTTTTCAAAACGGAGAGCCTGTTTTTCCAACATCAATTACTGTTATACTAAAGAAGTTTCATCATAAAAACGTGAGAGAATGTTGCTGCTTTCTCGGCATCTGAGAAAGCCATTCATCTGTTAATATGATAAACTATACTAGAAGATCTTCTCATTTTGTGACATACTGGGATTCCTGCAACAATCCTACTTGCTCATCACTTATTACTATTTTCATACATAGCTGAATTCAGTTTCATATCTTAACATCTACACTTGTAAGTGATCGTGGTCTACAGATTGCCAAGCTTTGAGAGCTTCATTCTTTTCCATCTTTCTTAATGCTCTGGAGGGGCTTTAATGACGTAGGCGTTCTATTTCTTGAGGGTGAATTAACTTGACCTTTAATTTGTCTTGGCTGACTGCCTGGGTTTAGAGGTATTTCACTAACCAATTATTTTCAAAATTCTTTCAGGTCTATAGATCTATGTCAGTTCCTTATTTATGAAATAATTTCAGCAACTCATGTTTTCTTAGAAAACAGTATTTTTCACTGATTTTGAAGTTCATTCAAATTTGAATATATGTTCTTCATATACTTTAAAGATACCTATAATTTTTTTCCTCTGTTACACACGCTGGAACGCAGTAGCGTGGTCTTGGCTCACTGCAACCTCCGTCTCCCAGGCTCAAACAATCCTCCCACCTTAGCCTCCAAGTAGCTGGGAGCACAGATGTGTGCCACCAAGCCTGGCTAATTTAATTTTTTTGTAGAGACATGGCCTCACGATATCGTCCAGGCTGGTTTCTACCTCCCAGGCTTAAGTGATCCTCCCACTTCACAGCCTCTGTGAAGAGCTGGTGCTACAGGCATGCGCCACCATGCCTGGCTACATTTTTTGTAATTTTAGCAGAGACGGGGTTTTGTCATGTTGCTCAGGCTGGTC
The DNA here is from genome assembly GCF_000951035.1 of Colobus angolensis palliatus. Taxonomy (NCBI): domain Eukaryota; kingdom Metazoa; phylum Chordata; class Mammalia; order Primates; family Cercopithecidae; genus Colobus; species Colobus angolensis. The sequence continues at coordinate 1,674,295 of NW_012112586.1, forward strand.
TCGAACTCTTGGACTCAAGCGATCTGCCTGCCCTGGCCTCTCAGTGTGCTGGGATTACGGGCGTGAGCCACCACACTCCACAGCAATTTATTTCTAAGCAATCTTTTCCACGTCTGATTATAAGTAGCACAAGTTTTATAATATTTTCAGTTTTGTAGAATACAAATTAGAGACTTAAAGATTTTTCTCCTGTTACACAGAAGTCTGTTTCAGAGATGCCCATATGCCTGGAGGCTCAGCTGTGTCTCCCGAACTTCGGAATCTCTGTGGGCGCAATGACATTTCTGTCTCCGCATCTATTCAAAGAGAGGCTGGCCTGTGCTTTTGAGAACTGAGAGTTAGCATGAGTTTGTCAGATACTGAGTAGATCTCTGTTCAAGTGTCTCAGGCTTGGGTGGATGGAGACGGGAAACTTCTGGGTGTGCTGTTTTGTCTGCCAGGTGCCAGGACAATCAGGGAGGTGTGGAGAAGGCCATGCTGGTTGGCAGCAGCCTTGTGTGCAGGGCTGCTCCTCTGCGAGCCCCACAGCTGGCAGGGGTCAGGCGCCTTCCCTGGGCTCACAACCCCTCTCCACGCTCCACAGCTGGCTGTGTCAGGCGCCTTCCCTGTGCTTACAAACCCTGGGGCAGGAGGCAGGTTCGGGCTGTGGTTTCTTTCTGGGGTGTGAGAAGCGATGAGGTACTGCTGCCTCTGGGATGCTCCCAGCTTGTTCCAGCCTCCTGACCGCCCCTCTGTGGCTGACGGTCGACTCCCCTGGGGTCAGTGCCCTGAGTCTCAAGGGCACTTCTCTGCGAGCTCCAGGTGTGCTGCCTTACCCTGACATACAGACAGTACCTCCCTCTGCTTTCTAGAGCAATAACCATTTTCATCCTCTACTTATTACAATCCTTTGTTATTCCAATGAGAGTCTGCGGTGGCTGGGAAGGGTGAGAGATGGATCATTTGTGCTCAGGTAACCTCCTGGAATGAGAGGCCCAAAGACACACATAGTGAATTGCCTAGTTAGCGGTTCATCCGCACGGATTTGGTTTCGCTGAATGATCATCATTCTCATACAGCAAGGCATCTTTATGCAAAGGATGGTCCTCTTACCACCCCAGCCTACTTCCTCAATCTCTCGTCTCCACTCTGCCTTTCCTTCTGACCCAAGAGTTGTCACCTCACCTCACTGCCACACCTGTCACACTCCATTCCAGGCCACCAATGCAACCAGAAATCTCTGAAGTCGCTCCAGTAGCTTAATTGTATCACAAAGTCACCAGACTGGATAAAGTTATTCTGCTGACCTAAAACCTGTCAGATGTGCTGGCCCCTCCCCCACAGGGCACGCCTGGACAAGATGGCCAAGGCTCCTTCACCAGCTACCCCCCCAGTCACTGCTGACTACCTACCACATCTCAGCATGGGGCCGGGCAGCTCGCACCACCGGGCTCCTGCCTAGGGCTGCACCCCCGCCTCGGTGCCTCCCGTTCCTCTCGCAACACCAGCTGAACGCCTCTCCTCCACAGAACCTCCCTCCCGCGGGGGGAGCCCACTGCTGCTCCACACGGGCTTCCATGAGGTTCCTGGCTACGGGGCCTGCTCTGGCCTTTGCTTCTGTCTGCTTTTTAATTGCAATGGCTTTTTATTTTTACGTGCATGTGTGTCCTGCGACATGAAAGTCTCCCTCCAAGAACATAATAAAGTAACTGAAATCGAGTGAGTGAAGTATTGCCTGGCCTGCTTTGACAAATAAATAAATGAATTTCACTGGTACAACAGTTTGCAATATAAACAGCTTCAGAAGTCCCAGGGAGTACGAAGGATTATTTGAAACTTTCTGCAAACGTCCAGTACACTGAACAGACTGTTAGACACATACCTAAGGGCTGCTCACACCCACGTTACCTCCAGTGCCACGCTAGGCAAGCACGCCACAGCGCAGAAGGCGGAGGTTTCGCCGCAGAACCCGCGGGGGCCGCCAACCCCAACCCAGCCTGCAGGTGAGGTCGCCGAGGATCCTGCGCTTGCCGACTTACGGTGGAACGTGCAAGGCCAACATGCAAGTGGCAGCATACCTTTCACCAGCTTCCCGTCCGGGACGGTCTTACTGGATGACGCCTCCTTCTTCCCGCCTGAGCCTGCCCGTGCTCCCACCTCGGCCGTGTCTTCAGGTGCGCCGTCCTCCCCAGTGTCACTCGGCTTCTCAGGAGCAGAGTCTGTGGGAGCCTCTTCTGGTGCGGATACAGCCTAGAGATGAAACGTCACTATAAACTGTCAGCAAGAAATTATACAGACATTTTCAAAAAAGAGAGATGTATACAGTATGTATGTTTCACTGGACAATGGCAATTGTACATTGCTGCCCAAGCAGCACTGGGAACAGACTTCCAAATCCAGATCTGCTATTTTTTCTTACAACAGAATGTATCAAAGAGGAACAGATTTCCTCCTGTCTGAAAAAACACTATACTCTTTGAAGCCCTAATACTGCCTTGGGAACCAATCTTCGGTACCTTTTCTTTGGACGCTGATTACTGAGAATTCTTTAAAAATACCAAATTATCCCCATCACCTACAGAGGAGTCAGTTTCTTTCAGTGTGGGCCATGCCATCGGAGATAAAGGTCTGAAGAAATCTCCTGAGAAGCAAGGTCCATGTCATCTCTTCACCAAAACTGGCTTTACAAAAATGTCAGGGTGTCTGTATAACTGAGAAGAGCAGAGCAAAGGCAGAAGACGGGGCTGTGGGACAAAAAGCACTTCCAAGGGCACCAGCACCACACCAGGGACCTGGTGAGGGGGAAGGGCGTGCAGGAGGAGGCAGAGGCTGTGCTGCAGGACATCCCCAGCACCAGCTGGCCAGGTGTGAGGCGCCCACACACACAAACACACACACACACACACACACATATATATATATATATATATATTTTTTTTTTTTTGAGACAGAGTCTCACTCTGTTGCCTATGCTGGAGTGCAGTGGCGTGATCTCTGCTCACTGTAAGCTCCACCCCCCGGGGTCCATGCCATTCTCTTGCCTCAGCCTCCAGAGTAGCTGGGACTGCAGGCGTCCACTGCCACGCCTGGCTAATTTTTTGTATTTTTAGCAGAGACAGGGTTTCACCATGTTAGCCAGGATGGTCTCGATCTCCTGACCTCATGATCCGCTCGCCTTGGCCTCCCAAAGTGCCGGGATTACGGGCATGAGCCACCACACCCGGCCATATTTTATATATTTCATACATGTTAACACAACAGAAGCAGGGTACCCGGCTGTCAGGAAATGTAGCTAAAAACTGTAGACAGCCAAAACATCGAACAGCTGAAGGAACAGGATTTTTTTTGTTTAGAATGTGCTGGACAGGCCGGGCGTGGTGGCTCAAGCCTGTAATCCCAGCACTTTGGGAGGCCGAGACGGGTGGATCACGAGGTCAGGAGATCGAGACCATCCTGGC
>NW_012112586.1:1677986-1685698 GCF_000951035.1 Colobus angolensis palliatus
ACAATCATCAATACTGTGAATGTGGGCAGACGCTTTCAACAGATCAAGTTCCAGAGCTTAGGGGGACATGAAAGATGGAGTATGCCAGACATACATTAAAGAAAGGTGAAGAATCACCTAGCCCTTTCACCTGTAGGAGAATAAACAGAAAGTGACTTCTGATCCAGAAGGCAGAGCCACTTGTAACAGCTTCACAGCCTCCCTGTGTTCAGACACGTACCTGCGTGCTATCGCCCCCTTCTTTCTGGAGGAAGAACTGCTTCTTAAACTCATAATAGGCATTATACTGGTGCCATGGCTGCAGGAATTCAAATCTGAGCAGAAAGAGAAAGAAAATGGGTCATTTACCAAGATAAGCACACTGAAGTAACAACAGGCCCTGTTCTCCTAGCTCTTTACTGATCTCCACAACCCCACAAGGTGGTTACTATTACAGCCACTCATAGACGAGGGAGACGGCACACAAGGGGTCGAAATCGCTTGCCCAGGGTTACACAGGTCACACTGCAAACTGACAACATATTTTTAGGCTTTACTAGCACTGAGGCATGGGACATTACTTGGTTTTTAAAAAGAAGGGTTTGTGTCTAGATTTTTAAGGCAGATTCTTGAAAACCATGAATTAAAGGTTTTTATTTTAGGTAGCTTCAAAATTCTTACTTAAAAAATGAGACAAACAAAAAACAGGTAACATAATTTAAAAACACCACCCCAAGTCTAAGCAATTTAACAAGCCAATTAAAAAAGGTATTTATCTAAAGACATTGGTTGGGTGTGGTGGCTCATGCCTGTAATCCTAGCACTTCGGGAGGCCGAGGCAAGTGGATCACTTGAGGTCAGGAGTTTGAGACCAGCCTGGCCAACACAGTGAAACCCCGTCTCTACTAAAATACAAAAATTAGCTAGGCGTGGTGGTGCGCGTCTGTAGTCCCAGCTACTCGGGAGGCTGAGACACGAGAATTGTTTAGGCCCAGGAGGTAAAGGTTGCAGTGAGCCGAGATCACGCCACTGCACTCCAGCCTGGGTGACACAGCGAGACTCCATCTCAAAAAAGACATTTGAGCCAAGAAAAGGATTAAAAATACATAAAAAAAAAAATTCATTCTGTACCTACATTTTTTAAAAAAGGCTAAACGAAATCCCCAAATGCCATATACCTAACATATAAAATTCTTCTTCTGACCTTTGATCATTCTTGGCACGAACACTGGTCTCGAACTTCAGGCCATTCCTGGCGACGTACTCAGCTAGCTTGTCAATCACAGGCTGGACGTCGGGGGGCGGGGGGATGATGGCGGCCACGGGGGCAAGTGCACTGTGGGAGAAGAGTCTGTGAGGGCCCTGGGCCTCAGGGGCTCGCCAAGCTCAGTCCTGGCTGCTCGGAGGTCCTCACCGCCTCAGATGTCCAGAGAGACACGTGAGTTACAAACAGTGTATAGGGGAGGCTCTTGTTGAAGGTGATGCATACGACGGAAACTAAAGTCAACTAGACAGGATTATTGTCAAGAGTGAAAATGGGGATTTTAGTGATAAAAGGTGCATTTTTCCTACTAATTAACATTTCTCCCCAATCACAAGCTAATTCTTAGAAATAACCAAGAGTAAGTTTTTTTTGTTGTTGCTGTTATATTTAAAAAAAAGTCAGCAAGTGTGATTCAGCTTCCTTCATTTCCTGTTTGACCTGCTCAGCATGACCAGAAAGAGTCGTTTTTACAGAAACTCCCATGTTTCATTACATTTCCCAAGAGCCTCCTTTCAAGGTGGGGCATTCCAGGCCCTCCGGTAAAGCGCCTGTCTCCTACTCGTCCCACGAACACGGGGGGCCCTCGCTGTTGGAGAAGCTAGGGCTCTGCCGACGGCTTCACAGGTTAACTAAAGTAGCTGCCAGGCCCCTGCAATGGCCAACAGCTTGGGAAAGACTCATGAAGCACCCCAACATCACCTTCCTCAACTTTACGAACCTGCATGTTTTGCAAACAACTGCAGTTTCACTGCATACTGATTTTGCCTAGCACAGCTCAACTGAGACTCTGACACAAAGCGCAAGAACAGATGCTGGAGATCTGGGATCAGCGTGCGACATGAAATGAACTCAACTTTGTAAGAGGTTTAACTTCAACGCTAAAAAGTTTGTGCTACGACCATTTCTGTTTTCCTGTCAACTTTGTAACTTGGGGATTTGGAATAATAACTACTCAGATAATGGGGGCCCCTGTATGTGATCCAGATTACAAGCCCCCCATGGAGACACAGACGGCTCCAGTGACTGCAGTGCTAAGTGACCCACACAGCAGGCGCCGGTGGATGCTGTGCCTACCTTGTGGTGGTGGTTGTGGAGGTGGCCCCGCTGCTTGTCTCGGCTGTGGTTGGGGGCGGCGGTGGTGTGGTCCCGGGAGGCGGTGGGGCAGTGGTCGTCACTCCAGGGGAGTTAGACACGGTCACACCAGCAGGAAGGGTGCTGTAGTAAGTGGCCACGTCGATTCCAGGAGGGGGCGGCGCCAGGCAGTAAGTGCCATCCGGTAGCATGTAGTAGCTGTAATACATGGCTGCCACGGTCGCTGTGGAGACACATTGCCCGGGAGTGAGCGTGGCCAGCGACAGACGGGTCCGTGAGTCCACAACACAGTCACAAGAGCCCGTCCCCCGGCAAGATGCAGCCTTGCTTCTGCTCACTTCCAACCATGCCGTTTTCTAGATTTTTCTGATACAAAATGTCTGTGCAATACGCAATTTAAAAGAACCAGGCAAAGCCACAACACACATCCAAAGACAGATGGAAAGTGAACGGCATGAGGACATTCAAAGCCACCAGATGTGAATATTCTCTAGACAAATTTTTTTTTTTTTTTGAGGCGGAGTCTCGCTCTGTCGCCCGGACTGGAGTGCAGTGGCCGGATCTCAGCTCACTGCAAGCTCCGCCTCCCGGGTTTACGCCATTCTCCTGCCTCAGCCTCCGGAGTAGCTGGGACTACAGGCGCCCGCCACCTCGCCTGGCTAGTTTTTGTATTTTTAGTAGAGACGGGGTTTCACCGTGTTAGCCAGGATGGTCTTGAACTCCTGACCTCGTGATCCGCCCGTCTCGGCCTCCCAAAGTGCTGGGATTACAGGCTTGAGCCACCGTACCCGGCCCTAGACAAATTAATGTTCTCCTTAACTTCAAAATGTGCAGGTTGGGAACAGTCTCCTCTCTAGCGGCAACCAGTCACCCCTTTGTTCACATGGCCACCAAGGCCACCGAAGCTCCTATATGCACATGTGAGGAAATGCCTGTGGCAGCTCCCTGCGCTGACATCAGCTTTCATTCTCCAGGCACACTGCTCCCTCCGTTCACACGTTAATCCGGAAACTACCCCTCGGTAAGGCAGGTGCTCCTGGCAACCCCGGCGTCAGCCCCCAGCCCCAGCAACACATGCTGTGCGGGAATTTATTCAGTAAATAAAAGTTCCCAGGCTCACTGAGGCTGTGTCTGGACCTCTCCATTGCAGACAGTGATGTACGCCATCTTCCCACCTATTCTGTGCACACATGCAGGTATCTGTAGGGCAATGGCACGCTGTCTTAACAATGAAAAATCCTGTACATTTATCCTTTTTGGGGCTAAATGTTCAGAACCATGAATCACACAAGATTCAATGATTACTTATGAAATTTAATTTCCAGTCCTGTTGTAAATAAGCAAGTAGTTCTGACTACACACAGATTTAATTTCCTCTTTATTAGGAGATGGTAAAAATATTTTTCTAATTAAGAACTTTTATCTTCATTTTCAATTAATTCACCTTAAAACGATAACACTGAAAAACAGTGAAAGCTTAACCATGGTTTCCAGTAATGTATGCTATGCAGAGAAACATTTCAGAAGTACAATTTAGACTCTCTTGACCTTTCTGTCTTAGATTGGCAAGGCAGCATAATTCCTACGTACTGTAGGCATATTCTCCAGCTGCTAATGACTTATTTAAATTAATTATACATGATGAACTCCTAAACCGTCGCTCTCTAGCTCCATGTTACATACCAACCACCAGGACACAGAAACAGCAATACTCCAAATTTTCAAAACAAGATAAGTGGGCTCAATGTACTCCACGTTATTGTCTACACAGAAATATCTGAGTACCATCTCTGAGAAAAGGCTGGGGGCAGGGATGAAACCCTTGGAAGTCAATGGGAGGAGGCTGACAGCAGGGCAGGCACCATCTCTGAGGCTCCTGTAGCCTCTGCACTGAGCACAGAGTATGTGCTGGACCGACGAACTGACCTGATAGTCCAACACAGGCTTTCCTATCAAAATCAGGAATCCAAATATAAGCACGTGCTTCTGTAAGAGACAATGTCGTCCCTGGAAGAGGGGAGCTGCTGCTTCTATCCACTCCCTGCTGGAGCCATCAGGCTACTATGTATGGGCCAGGGTGAAGCCAGCACTCGAGGGGAGACAGCGCAGTCCACTGTGTGCTTGGCTCTGGGGAGGGCTGGGCGGAACTGACCCCACTACTGACTGGCTACTGTTAGGTCTCAAGCCTCCCACCTCAGCAGGAAGGACGGAAACCCCATGTTCTGCCCTGGACAGTCAGTCTCATCCCTAAAAAGAAGCCCAAATATGTTTTAAACTGGGGCCACAAAGGAAGGGATCTGAATTCATAAAAACAAACAAAACAAAACAGTTTATAGTTATTTCAATTAGTAGTACATATTATGCAACTCCAACCTGATACCTGCATTTTTTATGTACCTGTGTAAAGTGCAATCGCCCTGGAACACAACAGAGACGAAGAAGTTATTTTCAAAGCTAAGCACCATTTCTTTGAAAGAACCCGCAGACTGTTAGACTATATGACCTTCCTGAGCATTCCATCTTGTTAAATAAAAACGAAGTGTTAAAAAAAATTGCAGTGCTGGCAAAATGGCAGACTACTCAGAGACTCATCCACTACAAACGTCAAAACCGTTGGCTAAAATATAATGAAAAATTTAGGCTGGGTGCAGTGGTTCACATTTATAATCCTGGCACTTTGGGAGGCTGAGGTGGGAGGATGCTTCAGGCCTGGGCAGTATCGTCAGACCCCAACTCCAAAAAATAAAATAAACTAGCTGGGCATGGTACACACCTATCGTCCCAGCTACTTGGGATGCTGTGGCAGGAGAATGGCTGGAGCCCGAGTTCGGGGCTGCAGTGAGGTGTGATGGCACCACTACGCTCCAGCCTGGGTGATAGAGTGAAGCCTTGAGCTGAGCTCACAGAAAGAAAAAAAGGCTGTCTCTAGGTGTAAAAATGAAACAAATCCCCAAATCTGAAAACACCTCCAGGGACATCCCAGCCTGGGTCCACAACTTGCTTCAGAGGCTCCACGCAAAAACCACCCAGGCTGACCATGCTCTGGGCACACTCTTGACCCAGACCCAGATTCTCACGAAGCAGAGCTGTGAAGCCGAGATACGCGCAGCCTCTGTGAGCCGGGCCGCTACTAGCCATTGCTGCTGTGACCTCTTTCCTGTGATTCTCTCCAAGGTTTTAATCAAATTTGAAAATCGTCCTGTTTCTCAAAAGGACTCCAAGAGAAATAAAGTATGTGCCGTTCAATGAGATGAAAACACTCATCTGTTGGCAGACGGTGGAACGCGGGGCGTGTCCTGTGGCACTGCCATGCTCCGAGGCGGCCCGGGAACCAGCGCCGCAGGGGTTCATGAATTCTGCTACACTGCTCTTTGGTTGCCTCTCCCAGATTCCCATTTCGTAGGGTGTCAGGGATGTGAAGATCTGAGGGAGGACATCAGATCCATCCTTCCCCAGATGCTGTGGCCCTGGTGGGAGGCAGGACGGGCACAAGGCATCTGGAGCAGCCCAGGGCCAGTCTCCTGAAGGGCTTCTGCCGCTTGCCCAGCCCGCCCCTTGCCCTGGTTTCTGGTCCCCAGGTCTCTGTCCTTGGCACGGCCTCACAGGGTCTCTGCCTGCCACGAGAGGCCCCTTTTCAGCTTATCTCCAGTGCCACCTCTTTTGGGAAGCCTCTGCCTCCTTGGCAGACTCAGGGGGCCTTTGCTCTGAGCTCACGTGGGACCTCACGTGGGACCCCATGCACAATGCCCTAAGGCGACTCCTGCGCCACCAGGACTGGGGTGCAGCTATGGCCCCAAGGACTCCACATCTCCAAATAGTGACCACAAAATCTCAGCAGCTCGTACAGCTCCTGGCACGAGCAGGCCCTCAGTAAGTGTTTAAGGAGTGAGTTCATGCCAGCTGGTGGCACAGCCTGGGCTGCTTCTAAAATGCCTCAGTGCTAAAATATCCCGCAGTGACCATTAGGCTGCTCGACACATGCCCCACACAGTGCTCACAGAACCCTTCAACTGGACTGAAGCCCTTTCAACTGACTAGCAACTACAGGACATAGGGATTTTGTACACAGCCCCTTGTATGTTGTATACAGCAATTCTCATGAACACTAAACTTTAAGAATTTCTGGACTAGAATAGGGTGAGAACAGAATTAGAATCTACAAGCTGGGCTGTAGTCTACAAACTGAAGTCTGGGCTGGCAAAAGTCACATCAGTTTCACAATAACTGTGCCACCACTAGTCATAAACGGGGGCGGGCACAGCGTGCCAAGGGGCTCCTGCTGTCCTCAGGCTGCCACGACACGCAGGGAATCTCCTGGGCTTATCGTGAGGCTACTTCCCAACAACCTCACCATACACTGACAACACCGTGAAATGGAAAACAGGTTACACTGGATCCAGCTCTAACCTGCCAAACATCACGGCACAGCCTCACCTGCCTTAAATGTGCTCAGGGCACCTACAGTAGCTGATGGCTGGATGAAATCATCTAACACGAAGCCTATTTTATAATAAAGCTTTTAGCATCTCAAGTAATTTACTGATGCTCTACTGAATGCAAATTGCATTTGCCCCATCATCAAGGTGAACCCTCAGTAAGCTGGGACCACATATATCTTGTTAGGTTTGTTGCTGTTCTCGGGATTTTATATTGAATTTCCCAAAAGAGGACTAGGTTTTAAAGTAAGTTAAATGCTGATGTAATGTTACTCTAATAAACACTATGAGTACTACGAAAGCCTACTCCAAATAAATCCAAGAAAGAATTCCAACAGGTACCTACACAGTCCCTAAAGGCAAGTGTAGCTGTATGACGAGAACCAAGCTGCTTAAAAGCCAGAAGCACATTTGTAAGTCCTTCTTCCCCAGTGCTGCCTCCTTTGAAACGAGCAGCGCTACTTAACACAGGTCAGAGAAATCTGCCTAATTATCTCCCAAGGCCCCTCTATTCAACTGGCTTCTTGCAAAAACCAGAGCCAGTTTCCTGGTATCTCTGCATGATCTTAATCTCGTGTAAATTCAACAGACAGAACAGAACTCCTGTGCTGAGAAGGTTCTTAGAGAGGAGGAGACTGGTGAGCAACCACCTTTCTGGAAGAACTAAGTCAGGGAGGATAAACAATGTGTGTATTAAGAATGAAAACAGGGCCGGGTGCGGTGGCTCAAGCCTGTCATCCCAGCACTTTGGGAGGCCGAGATGGGCGGATCACGAGGTCAGGAGATGGAGACCATCCTGGCTAACGTGGTGAAACCCCGTCTCTACTAAAAAATACAAAAAACTAGCCAGGCGAGGTGGTGGGCACCTGTAGTCCCAGCTACTCGGGAGGCTGAGGCAGGAGAATGGCGTAAACCTGGGAGGCGGAGCTTGCAGTGAGCTG
>NW_012112586.1:1685758-1687358 GCF_000951035.1 Colobus angolensis palliatus
AAAAAAAAAAAAAAAAAAAAAAAAAAAGAATGAAAATAGGCTGGCCAGGGTGGCTCACGCCTGAAATCCCAGCACTTGGGGAGGCCAAGGTGCAGGGATCACTTGAGGCCAGGAGTTCCAGACCAGCCTGGCCAATGTGGTGAAACCCCATCTCTACTAAAAAACACAAAAAAATTAGCTACTTGGGAGGCTGTGGCAGGAGAATCACTTGAACCCGGGAGATGGAGGCTGCAGTCAGCTGAGATCAGAGACAAACTGCCTCTAAAAAAAAAGAATTAAAATAGTTAAGAGTTCTATGGAGATAAGTATAGATATTCTGAAAAAACACACCTGAGTAAGCCCGTGTTTTAGCCAGGCAAATGTCACTAGCTGAGCATATCTGAGAGGCAGCAACAAGCCAGCCTTCCTGTCTCCTGGCTCTCCAGGCATCCAGAGCCAGATGGTGGCCTCGCTGCTCCCACAGCCCCAGGCTCTTCCTCAGCACTGGCCATGCCTCTATCTCCTTTCCTGGATCTCTAAATCCTGTTGACAGGGACTCTTCTAAGTTCAATGGCTTTAAATTCTATTTATACTTGATGGCTGCAGAATTCACATCTCCAGCCCTGAGCTGAACTTGAGCTTGTGCGTTCACCACCTACTCAATGTTCCCACTGGGACATCTCATCCATATTTCCAGTTGAATGTGTCCAGAACAGAGCCCCTGATTTCTCCCATGCCTCTCTTCTGTAGTCCCGCAACACAGGAGGTGGCCACACCCCTCATCCATCCAGTTCATCTGTCAGACCCCATAGCTGATGCCCCACGATTCAGCTCTGCGTCCTGCCCTCCAGCTCTAGCACCTCCTGCCCTCCACGCGCACAGCCTCTTGGCTGCTGCCTGCCCCGGGGGTTTCCACCCTCGCCTCCACAGTTTCTGTCTGAATCCCTCCCACGGTGACCTCTCTCAACCAGGGTCAAGCTAAGTCCCTTGTCTGGGAAGCCCTCCTGCAAACCCACTTGCCCGCTTCTCCCACCTCATGTCCCGTTGCTGTCCCATCCTCGACCCTGCACATGGTCATTGCTGGGCTCACCTGCACTTCCTCTGGTCTCTGGTCACAGGAGGCCTCCCCGACCCATGATGCCAGCACTGCTGGCCTCCCCAGAACCCTGGTCCCCTTGTCACGGCCACTTTCTCCATCGCTCTTGGTCACGTGTCCACTATCACTGTCTGGCTCTGCCTCCAGAACACAGGCTCCACGGCAGAAGCAGCTTTGTCCCCTGTGTTCCTGGCATGGCAGAGCATGATGCAAATCGCTCAATGCCTGTACAAGTTACACAGCAGAGAACGGGAATGAGCATGGCATGAGCTTTTTGTTTTTTTTTTTGAGACGGAGCCTCGCTCTGTTGCCCAGGCTGGAGTGCAGTGGTGCAATCTCGGCTCACTGCAAGCTCTGCCTCCCAGGTTGATGCCATTCTCCTGTCTCAGCCTCCCCAGCCGCTGGGACTACAGGCGCCTGCCACCACTCCCGGCTAATTTTTTGTATTTTTAGTAGAGACGGGGTTTCACCATGTTAGCCAGGATGGTCTCAATCCCCTGACCTCGTGATCCGCCAGCCTCAGCT
>NW_012112586.1:1687668-1689615 GCF_000951035.1 Colobus angolensis palliatus
GGGGGGGACACAGAAACCCAGCTGTCAATTTCACCAAATGCACATTGAAAACAAACAACCCACACACCAGAGAAGCTGGCTCCACCTGGATCTAGCAGCAGCAAATGAGGCATCAAAAGTCAAGACCTGCTTAAAAGATGGCACCATTACGTGAGTCTACACTACAACAGCGCTATAGGTCCTCAGCGAGGAAGTCAGCACAGCTCCATCTGAGAACTGCCTCTCAAGGGTGATGTGGACTTGCCTGCATTCCCTCCCATTCTTTCTCCACACGCACACTGACTTCTCAGATATACAGAGTGGGCTGCGTTACGAAGACGATGTGCACGTTCCCAATACTTACCTGAGATCTCTCCAGTTCAGGCTAATGGTTCACCAGTATATGCAGTCATCTGTAATACTATGCATGTACATGTATTAGTGTGTCATACAGAACATGCAATATGCAGCAAATTTCCCAGACCATAACCGATGTTCATTTATTTCCATTTAATTTTCAAGCTGGATTCTAGGAGGACGCCACTGAGAGCGGATTAACCCTAGCAGTGCTGGTGAGCCAGGTAGCCGCCTGATCTGAAGCCCACAGCCTGACCTGCTGCCAAGAGCCACTGTTCCCTGCAGGCTTATTCGGCTGCTGGATCAATGTCAGAATACGCTGTTTTCATGGCAATTCCACTATTTAATGTAAAATTCTACAATACTTCCTTTTTTTTTTTTTGAAAAAAAAAAAAAAGGCCTTACTAAAAGTTTTATTACCATCTGAAGATGCAGATCCCTGAAAGGGGTATTTTTAGTTCCTTCAGACTGTGGCAGCCTGCTTGATTTGAGACTCTTACTCTGCTTGCGGTTAGAGTGCTGCCTCATTCACAGTGAATACCTGCACCCCAGGAGAGGTTCAAATTCTATGCATGGAAATGTCAGGCATTGACAACACAATTCAAGAATAATTGTTTTTATTACTGAATTCTGCACTCTCAAGAGTGAGGAAAGTGCCTAATACACCCAGGGGATGTTAGAAACCTTCAAGGTCTTCTAGAAGTGAATGAGAGAAAACAGGGCTGAGAAACTCTTTCTCCTTCTGCAAGTTTCTCTTTTCCATTCAATTATCTCCATTCTCAAGACTTCTGACTTCATCTCCTGAACTCAGATAATTTTCAAGAATTCCTAAAAGACCCCTTCTGGCAATTGTTTGTTTTAGGCAGGGTGGTTACCTATTAGCTCTCTATAACATAAATCTCATATTGCAAGAATAAAAATAGTAAAACAAACCAAAAACTCCTTAAGATGTAAGCCCACAGTTTTTAAGAAAATATGACTTCCTTCCCATCCTCCCAAATACTTAAAAGCATTTATTATTTGGCTCATCACACATTGTGTCCAAATATTTTCCAACTGAGATAAAACAGTGATATGGTTTGGCCGCGCTCCCACCCAGATCTCACCTTGATTTGTAACTAGCACAATTCCCATGTGTCGTGGGAGGAGCCTGATGGGAGGTGACAGAATTATGGGGGTGGGTCTTCCCTGTGCTGTTGTCGTGTTAATGAATGAGTCCCACAAGATCTGACAGTTTCAAAAACAGGAGTTTCCCTGTACAGGCTCTCTTTGCTTGCCACCATCCATGGAAGACGTAACTTGCTCCTCCTCGCCTTCTGCCATGATTGTGAGGCCTCCCCAGCCACGTGGAACTGTTAAGTCCATTAAACCTCTTTTTATTTTTTCTTATTCTTTTTTTTTTTTGAGACGGAGTCTGGCTCTGTCGCCCAGGCTGGAGTGCAGTGGCCGGATCTCAGCTCACCGCAAGCTCTGCCTCCTGGGTTTACGCCATTCTCCTGTCTCAGCCTCCCCAGCCGCTGGGACTACAGGCGCCTGCCACCACTCCCGGCTAATTTTTTGTATTTTTAGTAGAGACGGGGTTTCACCATGTTAGCCAGGATGGTCTCAATC
>NW_012112586.1:1689727-1735824 GCF_000951035.1 Colobus angolensis palliatus
CCAAAGTGCTGGGATGACAGGCTTGAGCCACCGTGCCCGGCCCAAACCTCTTTTTCTCTACAGTCTCAGGTATGTCTTTACCCACAGTGTGAAAATGGACTAATACAGTAATTTGGTACCAGAAGTGGGGGACTGCTGAAAAGATAACCCCAAAATGTGGAAGTGACTTTGAAACTGGGTAAGAGGCAGAGGTTGGAACAGTGTGGAGGGCTCAGAAGAAAACGGGAAAGTTTGGAACTTCCCAGATATTTGTTGAATGGCTTTGCCCAAAATGCTGACAGTGATAGGAACAATAAGGTCCAGGCTGAGGTGGTCTGAGATGGAGATGTGGAACTTGTTGAGAACTAGGGCAAAGGTGACTTGTTATGTTTTGGCAAAGACATTGGTGGCATTCTGCCCCTGCCCTAGAGATTTGTGGAACTTTAAACTTGAGAGAGATAATTTAGGGATCTGGTGAAAGAAATTTCTAAGCAGCAAAGCACTCGAGAGGTGACTTGGGTGCTGTTAAAGGCATTCAGTTTTATAAGGAAACAGAGCATCAAGGTCTAGAAAATTTGTAGTCTGACAATAGAAAAGAAAATCCCATTTTCTGGGGAGAAATTCAGGCTGGCTGCAGGAATTTGCATAAGTAACCAGGAGCCAAATGTGAATCCCCAAGACAAGGCAGAAAATGTCTCTAGGACACGTCAGAGGTCTTCATGGCAGCCCCTCCCATCATAGGCCTGGAGGCCTAGGAGGAAAAAATGATTTCGTGGTCCAGGCCCAGGGTTCCTGTGCTGTGTGCAGCCAAGGGACTTGGTACCCTGTGTCCCAGCTGCTCTAGCTATGACTAAAAGGGGCCAATGCATAGCTCGGACTGTGGCTTCAGAGGGTGGAAGCCCTAAGCCTTGGCAGCTTCCATGTGGTGAGCCTGCGAGTGCACAGAAGTCAAGAACTGAGGTTTGGGAACCTCTGTCTAGATTTCAAAGGACGCATGGAAATGCCTGGATGCCTAGGCAGAAGTTTGCCGCAGGGGCAGGGTCCTCATGGAGAACCTCTGCTAGGGCAGTGCGGAGGGGAAATGTGGGGTTGGAGCCCCCAAAGAGAGTTCCTATTGGGGTACTGCCTAGTGCAGCTGTGAGAAGAGGGCCACCATCCTCCAGACCCCAGAATGGTAGATCCACCAACAGCTTGCACCATGTGCCTGGAAAAGCCACAGACACTCAACACCAGCCTGTGAAAGCAGCCGGGAGGGAGGCTGTACCCTGCAGAACCACAGGGGTGGAGCTGCCCAAGACCATGGGAACCCACCTCTTGCATCAGCGTGACCTGGATGTGAGACATGGAGTCAAAGGTCATTTTGGAGTTTTATGATTTGACGGCCTTGTTAGATTTTGGACTTGTACAGGGCCTGTGCAGCCCCTTTGTTTTGGCCAATTTCTCCCATACGGATGGCTGTATTTACTCAATGCCTGTACCCCCACTGTATTTAGGAAACAACTAACTTGCTTTTGATTTTATAGGCTGATAGGCAGAAGGGACTTGTCTTGTTTCAGGTGAGATGTTGGGCTGTGGACTCCTGAGTTAATGCTGAAATGAGTTAAGACTTTAGGGGACTGCTGGGAAGGCGTGACTGCTTTTGAAATGTGAGGATGTGAGACTTCGGAGGGGTCAGGGAGGGGCAATGATATGGTGTGGCTGTGTCCCCACCCAAATCTCAGTTTGAATTTTAATACCCACTATTGCCACATACTGTGGGAGAAAACTGGTGGGAAGTGAGTGAACTGTGGGGGCGGGTCTTTCCTGCGTTATTCTCGTCATAGAGTTTTATGACATCTGATAGTTTTAAAAACATGAGTTTCTCTGCGCAAACTCTTTGCCAGCCACCATCCACGTTAAGACCTGACTTGCTCCTCCTTGGCTTCTGTCATGATTGTGAGGCCTCCCCAGCCGTGTGGAACTGTAAGTCCATTAAACCTCTTCTTCTCAGTCTCGGGTATGTCTTTATCAGCAGTGTGGTATAAACTGTAAGGCTATCCGTATCACAACACAGAATGGTTTCCAATGATCTGTTCATGGGTTCTTATATGCCAAGACCTACTTGAGAAAATCAACACTTAACATGCAGTCCATCACAACCACACTGTATTCTGTTGCAACTTTCAGACGACCTAGTATCTTAAAAAAAAAAAAGTCCCCTAACAAGAGAAGACTCGTTTTGACATCACTGAATTGGATTTGGGAAACCCGAATGAATTCTGTAGTGATGCAAGATTATTCCATTTGTCAAGCTGGGAAACTACCAAAATGAATCTGTTTTGGGCATTTAACCAGCTATTTGGAATTTTAGCCCACTGTGCTTAAAAGTCACCTCTTTTTGGCAAATAAAACTTTCCTCTAGAAAAAAAAAGGCCTGTCTCTAAACATTACTTCCCATTTTCATCAGTGACCCTCAAAGTAAAAAGTTTTCAATTTTTAATGCTGTATTGAGGTTCTGAAGACTTCTTACATAAAAATAGTTGTGGGTACAGACAGCAAGTGGCTGAAGTGGGACCTGGGCCCCACCACGGAGAGAAGCAGGCAGAAATGCCATTGACCTGCAGTGGGGATCCTGCCAGTGAGGAGAAGGGGGCTTGTGGACCGGGGGCCCTGCCTGACAGACATGCTGTGATACTCAAGAACGCCTCTCCCTGTGGGTCCCTCACTGGGGGAAGGAAATCCACTCTAGGACATTTTTAGAATCTCACAAAAGACAGCAGAGGACAGGTCTTCCCAAGAAGGCTGTTGGAAGGGAAGACAAAGGAGCTAAGAGAAGGTGAGAGAGCATCAAGGAGAATCCACCCATATCAAGAACACACAGGCTCCCACACCAGGGAAGGAGGAGCGCCAGATGGCATGAGACCCCGCACACGCCCCCAGGAAAAGCAGCACAGGGAAACAGCATGGCATGTGAATGGCAACTCAGGCTGAAGAAGCACGTAACCCGAGGAACCTCTGAGCTCTCTGAGCCACAGATGAATCTGGGAAAACAGGAATTCAACAAAGCACAAAAACAAGGTAACACAACCACATGCAGTAGAGGGGGAGGCTGTGAGGCAGGGTCCAGCAGATGCTCTCCCTGTTCCTGTACAGCCATCAGCAGAATGGTGTTTACTAGCTTTTTTCTCTTTTGAGACAAGGTCTCGCTCTGTCACCCAGGCTGGAGCACAGTGGCACAACCATTGCTCCCTGCAGCCTGGAACTCCTCGATGCCCTCCCTGCTGCCAACCCTCACACCTCACTTTCCCCAGCAGCCAGGACCACAGGTGTGCGCCATTATGGTCACCTAATTTTTAAATTTTTTTGTAGAGACAGTCTCACTGTGTTGCCCAGCCTGGTCTTGACCTCCTGAGCTCAAGAGATCCACTCACCTTGGCCTCCCAAACTGCTGGGACTATAGATGTGAGTCACCATGGCTGGCCTGGTTTTTACATATTTAAATGGTTGAAAAAAATACAAACAAAAGAATAATATTTTATGATGTCAAAATTACATGAAATTAAAATGCTAGGCCAGGCACGGTAGCTCACGCCTGTAATCCCAGCACTCTGAGGGGCTAAAGCGGGTGGGTCATGAGGTCAGGAGTTCCCAGCCTGGCCAAGACAGTGAAACCCCGTCTCTACTCTAAACATACAAAAATTAGCTGGGTGTGGTGGCAGGCGCCTGTAATCCCAGCTACTCGAGAGGCTGAGGCAGACAACTGCTTGAACCCAGGAGGCGGAGGTTGCAGTGAGCTGAGATCGTGCCACTGCACTTCAGCTTGGGAGACAGAGTGAGACTCCATCTCAAAAAAAAAAAAAAAAAAGAAAAAACAACAATAAAAAAAGTGAAAACCCTCGTATCCATCAATTAAGCTTCAGTGAAGCCCTGCCACACACACGGGTCTACGACCATCTGCAGCTGCCTCCACACCCCAGGGACAGAGCAGGGGCTGCATACAGGCTGGGCAGCTGCAGGGCTGAAGACATGCACCTTTATATAGAAAGGCTGTGGAGCTTTGCTGTAAAGCTTAGAAAACCAGCTGAGCATCCAAACAATACCGTTGCAGAACCAATGGAATTTAAACTGCAAGGAATAAATAGACATGGCGGAAAAAAGTCGCTGACAGGGAAGACGGACACAGTTCTGCTGAGTGCCAAAGAGAAACACAGAAGAAAGGTGACTCGAACCAAGAGGCTGCGTCCTTCAAGCAGAGACACCAATGCATGGGACAGACGGGAAAGGTGCTCGAGGCACAACAGAAAAGAGCTTCCTGGAAATGAGAACCGAATCTTTGACTGAAAGGTGTACAATATAGTCCCTGAAAAATGGGAAATCAAGTTAATAAAATTTAAGGGCAAAGCGAGACTTCCTCAGATGTTGGGTCAGAAAGAGCATCCGCCTCCCAGGGCAGGGTAGGGAAGACAGGGCTGGCCTCGCCCTTTCCACAGCAGCGTTCAGTTCCACTTCTGAATCCCAGGCAAGCGACTCGGTGCATCATTCCCTGCAAATTGCTCTTTATGTTACAAGGCAGCCGAGAAAGATGTTCAAGCATGAAAAAACTCAGAGAGCAGCACAAGAGCAATGAATGCAAACCAACCAATGAACAAACCCAAATAAGCAGTCACGACCCACCCAGCCGCCCTGGCCCACCCTGCTGTGCCGTGGAAACGGCATCAGATGCCAGTTCCCAGAGACCTGAGAGGCCCACAGCATTACCTGAGAGTTTTATACCCAGACAAGCTGTCCTGTTCACATAAAGGTCAAACGCAGGCATTTTTCAAGAGGCAGAAATTCATGAACTACAGCCCTTGTAAAGACATACTTGTTTATGAAATTCAAATGACCAAGAAAAGATGAATTGAATAAATAACTCAAAAGGAGAAGCTATGGGGAAAAAACAAATCCAGTCAACCATAAAACTAAAATTAAGCAACTGGGGACCAGGCACAGTGGCTCACGCCTGTAATCCCAGCACTTTGGGAGGCCAAGGCAGGCAGATCACGAGGTCAGGAGATCAAGACCATCCTGGCTAGCACAGTGAAACCTTGTCTCTAATAAAAATACAAAATACAAAAAATTAGCTGGGCGTGGTGCTGGGAGCCTGTAGTCCCAGCTGCTTGGGAGGCTGAGGCAGGAGAATGGCGTGAACCCAGGAGGCGGAGCTTGCAGTGAGCCGAGATTGTGCCATTGCACTCCAGCCTGGGCGACAGAGCGAGACTCCGTCTCAAAAAAAAAAGCAACCGGGGAATAACAGAAAGCAAATACTATCTATAAACTCTCATAATATAAAAATATTTCTATAAAGGAACCAAAGTCAAAGTCATATATATATAACATATTAACTGTCCTATTCACTCTTCAATATATTTCTGTATCAGCACATTCAAATCAATCTTACATTTTAAATGGCTACACAACTAAGCAGCTCTCATATCCCCGTGGTGACAATGCAGCAATGCACACGGCACAATGTTTCTTTCAGAAGGCAACTGCTCGGTCACTGGTAATCCTTTGAACAAATGCATATACTTTTTGAACTAGCTGTATTTTCTAAGATTTTTATCTGCATATAGGATTATACCGTGTTAGTGCTTAAAAGCAGTAAGTAATTGGCAGGGCACAGTGGCTCATGCCTGTAATCCCAGCACTTTGGGAGGCCGAGGTGGGTGGATCACTTAAGCCTAGGAGTTTAAGATCAGCCTGGGCAACATAGCAAGACCCTCTAGAAAATTCATCTAAAAAATCAGCCAGGTGTGGTGGCACATGCCTGTGGTCCCAGCCGCTCAGGAGGCTGAGGTGGGAGGATAGCTTGAGCCTGGGAGGTTGAGGCTGCAGTGAGTCAAGATCATGCTATTGCACTCTAGCCTAGGCGAAAGAATGAGACTCTGTTTCAAAAAAAACCAAAAAAACAAAAAAAACCCCCCAAAAACGAAGAGTGTTCATTACAGTATTCAAATAGCAGAAGTAACTGGAAATCACAAATTATCAAATTATCAATTAATGGAGGGCTATTTCATAATAAATCTATACGACAGGATACTAGGCAGCTGCTACAGCGAGGAGAGAGAGATCTACAAGCGCTGTTATACAAAGATGTTCGATAGATATTAAATGCAAAGAAAAAGTTGAAAAACTCTAACAAAAATCAGGAAAAATATACAGCTTTAAAAAACATCTACAATGACAACCTCTCAATGTTCTCCTGACCTTTTTTCAGAACTGAATTCTTTAGGCATAAAGGAAATTTTCATCCGAAGTTCCACAGTTACTTCACTTTTAGATTGCAGGCTCTTCTGTTTAAGTAAAATTAAGTTTATTTTCACTTTAACGTAAGTATTTCTAGAGACACAGCCAACATTTTAATTGATATTCGTGCATAAAGATGATCTTTGTGTTTCACAGATAACAAGCTTCTTTCTTTCCTTTTTATTTAGCACGATTACCTCAGTCTTTTCCACTTTGCTAATGATGTTCACTAATGGCTATTTCTGGATGGTGGAATCTTGGGTAATATTTTTGCTTTCTTTCTTCTTCTCTTGACATACAATAAAACCATTTTAAAAAATGGGTTTGGAAAGTAAGAACTTCAAGGTCATGATTTGCAGAAAAAATATACCATAAACAGCAAAGACACATTTAAAAAACCAGGACCAAGCTAGAAAATATCTATAGTAGCCAAGTGCAATGGTTTAATTTCACTGCAGATATTTATAGAATAAATATTAAGAAAAACTGAGTTGGCATTTTATTTAAAAAACCATAGGCTATCACAGTGGGCAGTATTTCACTATTACTGCCGCCTGCATAATTAATTTTATTATTTATACTCTTCTGTAAGGATTTATAGGTAAATAGCAGGAGACAACTAAGTAATGAAAAATAAAGAGCATGAAAAGTGGTTCATTGTCAGGCTAATTAATACATGAAATAAATTGTTAGTTTTACACATCCATATTTAATGAGCTTCTAGGAAAACCATTTTATATACATATATATATGTAAAATTCTGCTGGACTTTAAGGAAAAAAATAGATGCTTTTCTTCCCAGGCTGCCAAAATGTAGGAAAATCTCTATCAGGAGGAAGTAAGTAAGAAAGAATGACCGAGTATATCCTAAAGTAATTATTAAACACCAGGCCATATGAAAGCCAGAAAAGCTTAGTGACCCAACAGCCCCCGTGAGACACAGCAGTACTGGGCATGCAAGTCTTCACGGGGAAAAGGATGTCACAGGGACCGCTTCCGCCTAAACTAAATACACTGGGCAGATGAAACACCTCAAAATTATAAAAGCACGTATTATTAAAATACAGAATTGTAAGGAATTAATTCAGAATACTAGTGTAGTCTCAAAATAAGCACCATGTCAATCTGCATGTTTTGAGGTGACGAGTCACGCTGAAATATTCAAGCAGCACAAACGGGCAGGTGAGACTGCAACCTCACCCTTCCAGTTCCCCCTCTGTGCTGGCCACTGGTCCTTCTCACCTGTCCTTTTAGGTGCTGATACAGAAGCACGTACAGACACTTCCCTCCCCTTCTGACGTGAACAGACCACCTCGTGCTGCCCTCCCCTTGAGTCACCTCGTCTCCATCCTCAGGAAGAGGCATTCCGGCGGGCAGCCCTGCAATACTCGGGTCCTGGCTCACCCCCAGAGCCCTGCAGCCCACTGCGAGCGCGCACCAGAGGGACTCCATTAGTCCTCCACCGAGGACGTGGTTGTCTCAGGCTTTTGCTACTACTAAAATCGTACTCTGATGAATATCTAGTGGCTACATAGCCATGTTCACCCACACGTTAGTAAATGAGAGCAGACATCCTGGGTTGGAGGCATGTGTGTTTCAGACCGATTGCCCGCTGGCCCTCCACATGTACCACATCGCTGGTACAAATCTACACCCCCACCAAGAATAAATGCCTGTCACCTTTTCTTTCTCTGCTTAAGTGACAGCTGAAAAATGGCACGTCATTGTAGGTTTCCTCTGCATTTACTTAATCTCTATTATTAAGGTACCCAAACTTGCATATACAAAATAACATTCTAACAGCCTAGAAATCTTCGTCTTCTCCTAAGTCTTAGACCTGCAGAGCGTTCTGTGTGCCTGTGAGTGCGCTCCTTTCTACTGTAATACGAAGCCTCCCATCCTAACACATTCGCTGCAGCTGAGCTGAACCAAAGCGCTGGAGTGGTGGTCACTATACGGATTTCAGGCTCTGCGGTCGACAGACACAATGTCTGTGAGACGCAGTGAGGGTGAGCCTGTAAAACCGTACGGGCTTTTTTACCTCTGTGATTTATTCACACTGAAGATCATTCTTCTACTGGACTATCAGAATTTTTTCCTATTTGATTGTAAAAGCTGTTTAGACATACAGGCTTTTTTTTTTTCCCCTCAAATTTTTTAAAATTAGTTGAACATAACTGCGGACTGAAAATAGATGATTCTTCATTCTGCTGAAGCATCCTTACTTTCCTAAGAATTTCCACAACTGGCATTTACATCTGGAAGTGACTCTGATACTGGGTAAAAGTGAGGCTTTAATGTGATGTTTTCCAAATAGCTCTTCGTGTCTTAGAACATCCCTTCCTGTTAGCTTGGTGTTTCCTTTTCTCTGTCCTTATTTTTATTTGGATCTGTTTCTGGGGACTCATTCATCCCCTCCCACTGCAGGGCCTGTGGATTTCTGTGCTGGTGCCGCCTTGTTTGAGACACATGCAGAAGCTTCCTGGCTGGACTGACAGCTCCATCTTGCTGGGTTGGCCGGTGCCATGACAAATACCAGGGTAGAAGGGGCATCTCTTCAGAAGCCTGGGCCTTTTTGCTTTTAACATTAGAGTCTTTCTCTTATTTTTTCCAGTTAAACTTACTGTAATTACGTTTGATGAAAATTTATGCAAACGTAAAACTTGAGTGAGAGATGAGAATGATCATTTCTGTGAAAATGAAGCTGAATACTTTGAGAAGATGGACAAAAAGTCACCTGCTTTAAAAAGCCATAGTGCAACTTGAGGAGGGAGAAGTAACCATCAAGTCCTGGAACTACTGTAAGTCCAGCATCACTTTACAGAAACTCAGACTGGAGGTCAGGGCTCTGCTGGCTGGGTGCAGCTCATGTGAGGACCACAGGACGCCAAGACCAAGGGAACAGCACGAGCTGAGGCCCAGCATATGTTCATGGTTTGGGTCCACACACAGCATGTGTAGACCTGTTTTAACCGCCTATTTTGCTTAAAGCGCCAACTACGAGGCTCGAGAGACCTTCGGTGGCAGCATAACACTTTATGATCACATCGACCCTCTATCATTTGTTTCTCAACCTCTCCCTGGGGCTCACAGGAGCAATGGGAAACCTCCCAAACGTTCCAGAATTAACTGGTGTCCCATTCAGAATGCGACAGAGTGCTTCTGCTATTTAAATTAATACCCTAATGGTACAAATGGGAAGACTGAGGCCTACAGAAGCAAAGCAAAGGGCTCAGCGTCATCCAGCCACAGCAGAGCCCAACTGCAAAGGCTGTCCCGGGAAAGCGCGCACAAATCCTCCGTCGCGGGCGTGTAGGAAGGAGGCACGGCCCATGCCTACGACGGCTCTTTTCGCTCGGGGAGGTTGTGGGGACTTGATTTTTCAGTTTTGTCATTTTCAAGTTTCCTTTGTCCCTCAAACCCAAATACTTGTCACTGCTTCCAGCCAGGAAAGCCTCTCGCCAGCTCTCTGGAGAGTCCGAGTGCCTGTGGCCACGCGGCTCCACTGCTGCCTCCCACTTTTGTGACTGTGTGGCAACAGCTCGCTGCTAAGGTTATGTATGAGCGTCACCTTCATGGGCAGTCGCCTCCGGCCTGACCTGTCCCTCTCTCGGAGCAGGCCCCCCTCACCGCCCCACCCCGCCCCCACGCGCCATGCCAGCTGAGGTGGTATCTGCGGCTGCGGCAGCAGCGTCGTCATGTCTGAATGCCTGCTCCTCAGCATACGTGTGTGCATACACGTGCGCACGGACAGAGAGCTCGTTCATCTCACATGTCAGCTGGATCCAAGGTACCTGTGCAGGTGATTTCTCCCAGGAAGCACCAGGTGCTTTTGGAACTTCTGCTCTTCACTTTTCCGAAGTTACTCGGTGAATGTTCCTGGGATCCCCGTGGCCCCTGGATCGAGGTGTAGGGAGCATGCTGGCCAGTAAGACAGTCCCAGCCTTTGCCTCACAGACCTCCAGGTCCACAGGGCATTCACACATGCACAAGCACACACGACTGTGTAACTCAAAACCGTAACAGGCTCTACAACAGAAGTGTGGTAACACAACAATGGGGCCCCAGCTTATAAGCGGGGAGTGCGTGGGGCGGGGTGGCTGCCTCTCTGACCTCCTGGTCACTCTCTGTTTGATCATAAGTCCTCTTCTCATTTCCCCTGCACATCCATTTTAAAGTCCTCTTGGCTTAGATCATGGCTAGCCCAGACACTCATTCTTGTCTTCGTAAGAACCCAAAGTCTGTAACTTTGTATTCTAAGTGGTGGGAAAAACAGGAACCCAGCGTGTGGCCTGTCCTACGTACGAGCCACACCCAGCCCAACATCAGCCTTCAAGTCCTCGAGGGCGGCAGGAGCCAGCGATGAACACGCTCTCTGTGCCAGGGGCCACCTGGCGGCCACCATGGCAGAGGCTCTGAGCTTCCCCAGCCTCTGCCACAGGTGTCACTATCACCTGAGCTGTCGGGCCTCAGTGCCACATGGTGGGCACTCACCTAGGACAGGAGCAAAGTTCCTGAATGGTGGTGGCAAGCCACGCACGGGGCGCTGAGCTGCTCCCATGTGTGTGTTTAGGGTCTTGTTTGTATCTAGGAGGTAAGTCAACTGGAGACCATGCCCTGGAGGACGAAGCTGCACGGGGAGTGAAGGGGCAGGTGCCAGGATCGAGGCCTGGGAGGGCTACTGCGCTGTGGCAGGAAGACAAGCCCGAACACACATTCTGCACACCTCAGGGCCCACTCCTGCCTGTCCCCCTACCTCACCAAGCCTGTGACCCCAGGGCGGGGTCCTCTGTCCCTGTCATGAGGAGACTGTATGGACTGCTGTTTCCTTCTGGGCTGTCACAGACGCTGTGACAGGCCTCTTCCTCTCTCCAAGAATACGGCTGCAGTCTGTGAGCCCCCAAGAAACACAGTGAAGAAATCCCCCTAGAACACGGAGCTGCGCCCACCTCCAGCCTCGGCTCCACCGCTCAGAGGCGAGGAGAAAGCCCTGCTCCTGTGGCCCTCTGAGCACTGGGGCAGTGCAGGCGGGGCCCTGCCTGGATCTCAGGATGCATGCTGTGCTTTATGATCGTGAAATTTCCTCCTACAAACGACAAACTGCCGCTCCCTGCAAAGCTGGTAGGAAAATCCTAAGACCCTCAATGTGAAAGGCACCGTATAGGCCTGCCAGTCCACTCCTGGCTCCACAGGTCAGGAATGGGAGGAGGAGATGGCAGAGATGCACACGAGAAAGTTCTCGCAGGGCAGGGTGAGGAGCTCCTGACGATACGCACCTTCCCAGGAAGTCCCAGGGAGACCGCGCCATCCCCAGCCCACTCTCATAGAGCTGATGTTTCAAGTCTATGGCCAAAACGTCCTTTGTCTTACAGTTGGCAGTGGTTTGAAACGCGGGTCACAGAGCTCTGCTTTCATCGTGGGGCATGAGTCTCTGCAGGCTTTAAACCACGCCCTCCCTCACACGCAGTTCCTCTGTCCTCGGGAAAAGTAACTGGGTGCTGTGGAAGCTGACGTGCTTGACGGACACTAGCCCCACCCCTTTCCAGACCCCACGGGGCCCCAGGTTTGCCCCAGCTGCGAGTCTCCCAAAATGTTATCAGTAATGTTAGTAATTTTCCAGATAGCTTTCTCTCCAGTATCCTACTATTTCCCCAAGTGCAAAGCCCA
The DNA here is from genome assembly GCF_000951035.1 of Colobus angolensis palliatus. Lineage (NCBI taxonomy): Eukaryota > Metazoa > Chordata > Mammalia > Primates > Cercopithecidae > Colobus > Colobus angolensis. The sequence continues at coordinate 1,701,641 of NW_012112586.1, forward strand.
CAGTTTAAGTCCTCTTCTGAAAATTACTTTAATGTCTCTGACGGTTGTGCCTTCTCTGTAGAAAGCTGGCTGTTTAATAAACAAACCCCTGCATGCCCAGAGCATGGAAAATCACACATTAGAGATACAGGAATAACAGGCTGTATACAAAACCCCGTGGGACAGCACTTCTATGAACACACTGGGTACATCAGGGGGAGACGAGGAGCAAGCCAAGAGCAGCCAAGGGCAGCATAACACGCAGACCTGCTTCTCAAGCTCTCCTGAGCAGGGCTGGGTGGGCCCAAGACAGAAAGGGGCCCCTCAAACCTTCCTCTGTGCTGGCTGAAGCAGGAATTTCAAAACAGTCCACCAACTTCATACACGACATTCACAAAGGCTCGTCAGACACAGCCCATGAGTTAAGGTCTTTTCTTCAAGTAGCTCAGAGGCCTGAGAAGGAACTTCGGGAGATCTGTACAGGCCTGGGCTTGCCACAAACTCAGGTCAAGGCACAGGCTGCTCTTGTCCTCACTGTCACAGCATTTCAAACACGACGGTTATTCTATGAACTTTGTATTTTACCTTGTTTCTTAAGTATAATGGCCACATGGCTGGGTGCAGTGGCTCAGCTTGTAATCCCAGCACTTTGGGAGGCTGAGGCCGGCGGATTCCCTAAGGTCAGGAGTTTGAGACCCGCCTGGACAACATGGTGAAACCCCGTCTCTACTAAAAGCACAACAATTAGCAGGGTGTAGTGACGAGTGCCTGTGATCCCAGCTACTTGGGAGGCTGAGGCAGGAGACTTGCTTGAACCCAGGAGGTGGACGTTGCAGCGAGCCGAGATTGCACCACTGCACTCCAGCCTGGGTGACAGAGACTCCATCTCAAAAAAAAAAGTAAAATAGCAATGCATACCCAAAAACATTAGGAAAATGAAAAAAGTATGCAGAGAAAAAAAATCAACCAAATGCCAATCTGAGAGGTAGCTCTGAGCCTCATAGTTATTTTTTGCACAGCTCTCTTCAGTTTATTATTTTAAGCATAGTTGAGATCCCACTGCATTAATACTTTTGGAAACTAACTACATATAATGAATGTAAAAATATTATCTTGAACTTTAGCATGACGGAACTCAACCCAAAAACTATGACCAGTGTTCCCTCTATTTGAACTCTATTTGTAAATAAATGCTATTACCAATGACTGATTACAAACCAATAACCACAGAGTAGTCAGCCCATGAATTACAGGTAGTTCCCTAATCATGACAAACCTGGGTAAAGCAATGACTGCTGTCTCCACCTGCAACTGCCAACAACCCGCCACACAGGACCCCAAATTCCGCAACAACTTCACTGAAAACCCAGGAAGGTGAACACAAGGTCATGAGGGACTTTCATCCACGAAACTTCAACAGCACACAGAAGCATGAGGCAGGCAGAACAAGATACTCAAAGGGTAGCAGAGGAAGACGGCGGGCAGAGAGGCGTGTGTCAGTGAGGCACCCTGGAACCTCTGCAGATTCCGCAGCAGCCGCACAGCCCGGGCTTGCATGGTACTGGAGGACCCTACTACTGCCACGCCACAGCCACTCATCCCATAAGGCTGAGCGCCTGAGTACAGGTTTATACTGATTTCTGCTGGGTTTTACAGTGATTTAGAGCCAAAGTTCTAGCTCTTGGCTCTTCTTGGAAACTGGATGAGGACACCTCCCCCACCTTCTGAGCCTCCAGATCCAAGATGGGTGGGGCTGTGGTAGTGGCCCCGAGTGCTCATGGAGGAGGCTGTAGGCGCTGTGCTAAGTAAGGGCTCTGACCCATATGGCTGACGCAGGAGCGTGTGTCTAAAACCCACAGACCCTAACATCAGACACGCGTGCTTTCCCCAGCCTCCAGGCACCCAGCCGCCTTACTCTCACATGTGTGTGTCCGCTCCTCTGGCTGTGTTGAGGGGAGATCATGTTTCAAAACAACGGTACTGTATTGAGGGCAGGAGAGGGCGCCCCTACTGGAGCACGTGCAGTCCGGAGGGTGGGGTGGGGCACCGTCAGTGCCCAGGGTGGTGGTAGTCAGGGGCCTGAACAGACTAAGTCTGGGGCTCCTGCAGAGGCTGTCATGGCTCCTCAGTGGTCTTGGGCGCCAACAGCAGGTGGGGAGAAACCAAGGTGTGTGGGCTCTGGTCACCCTGGGGTGAACCCTTGGGAATGTGCCCAGCCTTCTGACCCAGACAGCTCACGATGCGGCCCCAGCATGCCTCGGTTCAGATCACGTTCCCCCTAGACCAGGGGATGCTGTGTGTCACAGAACGGCCACTATCGGCCAGCTCCACCATCCTGCCTGGCCCTGCGGGGTCTGCACGTAGCTGTTCTACTAGTGATTAACACGGCAAATAATCAAGGTCAGCTCGCCCTGAATTTCTAGTCCTCTGCTTTGCAACAGCTTCAGGGATCTAGTGGACGTGCACGGACAATGCATGTGGCTCAAGCAAACTCAACGACAGGCTTGGAAAAAGGAAAGGAGGAAGCAGAGGGATAGTCCCTCAGTGGGCAGGCATCCCGGGCAGAGCCCAGCGCCCCATGATGCCAGGGCAGCAGCTTCATAGGCTGCCAAGTGGGGCTCAGGACTTAAAGGTGTGCGGTCGTCTATCCAAAAATTCATGCAGTGAGGACTGGGCGTTAGGAGTGATCTACAGAGCACCTCAGTTAGCTGGCTGCCTACACCATTCAACACGCACCTCTGTAGCAGTAGAGATGATCTTTGATTTAAATATTCAATGAAATTTGATATGACTTGATTTAATCATTTAAAGACAATCTCAGCTTTAAAAGTTTTTTGGGGGGACACATGCAGAAAGTTCACTCAAATAACTAATCTTTTAAAGTCTAAAAACGTTTAGTATATGCTAGTGCTAAAAGGGAAAAGCGAAGAACACAGCTGTGATGTTTACAAAAGATTGTCCCAAATAAAGAGGAGCTCATGTTTTAACAACTCATCTCTGGCTGAACTGAAGAATATAAGCTTTACAAATGGAGTCAGGGAACCAGATGTGCCTGGGAAGCAGACTCAGCAGGTGGTTCCTCGGTTCTGCTAAAGCTTCCTCATTCCGTATTTAACCTCTGAATAAAACAATTACAAAAAGACATGACGCTGGAACCAAGGCCAAACACTTTCAAATGATCTCCTGCATGGACCTTCAAGACTTACCTTCGATTAATACCATAAAATAATTGCAATCAGTGAGAAAAAGAAATGTAATTCCTTTACATATGCATATAATATGCTGTCTTACACTGCAAGGCTTTTTTTTTGGAGAGAGGGTACTGCTCTATCGCCCAGGCTGGAGTGCGGCAGTGTAATCACAGCTCCCTGCGGCCTTGACCTCCTGGGGCCAAGCCATCCTCTCGCGTCAGCCTCCCAAGCAGATCAGACCACCATGCCCAGCTACTTTTTTTATTTGTTGTTGAGATGGGGTTTTAGTATGTTGTCCAGGCTGGTCTCAAACTCCTGTGCTTAAGTGATCCTCCCACCTCAGCCTCTCAAAGTGTTGGGATTACAGGCACCAGCCACCGCGCCTGGCCTGCCGTGGCCTTTTTAAAGAAAGCACCTGTGTTAGACAAAACTATGCGTCTCCCATTCTCCCTGCTCTTAACAGCATTTGGCTTCGTTTAGGGCAGCAATGTGTTTCACGGAGGCCCCACTGCCCAGCCTCTGCTGCAGGTGGGGAGACCACGTGACACCACGTTAGCCACTGAGAGGTAAGGGAAGCCACTAGGTATGGCTTGGGGGGAGATATTTAAAGAAGGGCAGAGCCAGGGCCAGGAGCAGCGACTTGAGCCTGTAATCCTAGCACTTTTGGAGGCTAAGGCAGGAGGATTGCTTAAGCCCAGGAGCTCGAGACCAGCCTGGGCAACACAGTGAGACCCCATCCCTATCAAAAAATCAAAATTAGCCCAGAGTTATAGTGCCTGTAGTCCCACCTAATAGGGAGAGTGAGGTGGGAAGATCGTTTGAGTCTGGGAGGTAAGGATGCAGTGAATCATGCTTGCATCCCTGCACTCCAGCCTGGGCAACACAGTGAAACTCTGTCTCAAAAAAAAAATAAAAGAAAGAAGAGGCAGCCAACTACATTTGCCAGTCCTTCCTGGAATGCAGAACTAATGCTGGAACAGGGCAGCCATCTTGCTGACATGGGGCCAAGCAAAGGAAAGCCTCATGGCACTCCCCACTGGGGCACGCGCTGGCTCTGGGCTGCCTGCTTCCAAACTTGCTACACTTAGGACAGAACACTTGGGGTTTAGAGCCCTGCAGCTGGCTCTGTCACGGGCAGCTGAACACAGGTCAGGATACACACAGTGAGTACTCACAGTCTGCCGTGTACTCCACCTGGGAGGGCTGCACAGGCACACCATCTGCGTTGTGTGGGGTGGGAGTGGAGCTGTCAGCCTGCGCCTTACGAACAAGCGCTGCAAGGGGATGATCTGGGTCCACCACCTTCAAGGGCTGAAAACAGAGAAGACACAGCCTTAGCATTCAGTATTCCGAACCACACGGAACTCTTCTGCTACCAAACGCTCACCTCTAGGACACAGGGTACATGCCTCAGAAAAAACACACACACGCACGCACCCATGTAGGTCCTAACTAGTTGTGGCCAAATGCCCCAGCTGGCTGTCTCAGAGGAACTCAGTAAACACAGGCTTTCAATTTCCAAAATAACTATCAAGAAAAGGACAGATGAACAACTAAGTCCAGTTTGACACCAATTAAACCCCATGCAAAACTTCACACTGTTTTTCCTTACAGGAGTTTCTGATTTTTAATCACCAACAGCTTTTCCAGTCAAATCAATCAGCAATCATTCCCACAACAGGTCACCCACACTGCACAACTGCTGAAACTAGATGCTTAACTGCTGAAAACTAGACGCTTAAATCTAGTAGACTCCTGTTTTTTATGTCGCAAATGGCAGAGTGGTGTGAATTAACCACAAGATACTGCTGAGTGGTTTCTTCACACAGATGAGGAGAATTAGAAGTGGAAACATTTATTTAAAAACAATCTATGACGGTAACAGAGGACTTGAAGATGCATACATTCTAATCCTATAAAATCTAATCCTACGATAAAATCACAACTAAATAATTTTCTTTTTTTCTTTTTGAGACACAGTCTCACTCCGTCTCCCAGGTTTGAGTGCAGTAGTGTGATCCTGGCCCATTGCAACCTCCACCTCCCAGGTTCAACCAATTCTCATGCCTCAGCCTCCTGAGTAGCTGGGATTACAAGTGCACCCACCATGCCTGGCTAATTTTTGTATTTTTAGTAGCGATGCGGTTTTGCCATGCTGGCCAGGCTGGTCTTGAACTCCTGACCTCAGGTGATCCACCCGCCTCGCCTCCCAAAGTGCTGGGATTACATGTGTGAGCCACCGCACCCGGACAACAGAACAATTTCCAAGTCTTAACCAACACTCTACTTATTCTAAGTATCTCAGAGAGTAAAACTGTAATGAAATGATAAAATTATGAGCAAATGCTCATGAATTTTATTAGATAGGTAAGAAACCAAAGAAGCAGATGCTTTGTCACCCAGCTAAAAACAAAAATGCAAATACACCTCAATGATGGTAAAATAAGATACAACTGTAACACACGAGAATGACATGCTTCCAATTTTCCAAAATTACGTTAGCAGTTTTGTGGTGCATAAAAAATACAGTTCAACAATGAGATAAAAACCTTCATCAGCTCTTCAAGGCGGTTACACTTCTTGGAGGCAAAGAGAGAGGGATGCAGGTAATTCCCATCTTCTTCATCATCATCATCTTCATTGTCAGAGCTGACTCCTGATTCTGAAATCAAAATCACATTTCAAGATTTTGGTGTTTGGTGAGAAAAGAAGTACAAATTAATTATGCAAAAAATTAGAAGCAGCCAAAGGTAGAGCTTCTTGGTTATCTGTCCAAAAAACACTATTCGTAATTTTTCCCTAGAGTCACCCAAATTGTTGAGACGAAGCCCAGCTAGAAAGGACTGTGACCTTTGGCCATTTGGTGACTCCTGCCAACACTGAACACCAGCTGGTCTGGGGCTCTGTATGCTTTTTTCTTTCTTTTTTTTTCTTTTTTAAAAAAAGGGCAAAAATTGTACTAATTTATGAAAAGTAAAATAACAGCAACAGAAATAAACTACAACAAACCTGAAGATGAGATCTGCATTAAGATTTATACAACTGGGCCGGGCGCAGTGGCTCAAGCCTGTAATCCCAGCACTTTGGGAGGCCGAGACGGGCGGATCACGAGGTCAGGAGATCGAGACCATCCTGGCGAACATGGTGAAACCCCGTCTCTACTAAAAAATACAAAAAACTAGCTGGGTGAGGTGGCGGGCGCCTGTAGTCCCAGCTACTCGGGAGGCTGAGGCAGGAGAATGGCATCAACCCGGGAGGCGGAGCTTGCAGTGAGCTGAGATCCGGCCACTGCACTCCAGCCTGGGCGACAGCGCGAGACTCCGTCTCAAAAAAAAAAAGATTTATACAACTGATTTGAAACTTATTTTGGCTGAAGAGAACAAAATTCAGTGGAAGGGCCAGGCACAGTGGCTCACGCCTGTAATCCCAGCACTTTGGGAGGATGAGGCGGACGGATCACCTGAGGTCAGGAGTTCGAGACCAGCCTGGCCAACATGGTGAAACCCTGTCTCCACTAAAAATACAAAAATTAGCCGGGCGTGGTGGCACATGCCCATGATCCCAGCTACTCGGGAGGCTAAGGCATGAGAATTGTTTGAACCCAGGAGGCAGAGGTTGTAGTGAGCAAAGATCGTACTCATGCCACTGTACTTCAGCCTGGGCAACAAGAGTGAGACTCTGTCTCTAATTAAAAAAAAAAAAATTCAATGGAAGATATATGTGTGTGTGTGTGTGTATATATACACACATATATGAATAGACTTGTCAAAATACCATCTTTATTCAAAATACAGCTAACTGGCTTTTGCAGTAAGAACTCCAAAATAGAGACATTGTTATAAAAATAATAGCTTAAAATAGATAATCCAAGTAAAATTTTCACTTTTGTGGCCATGTATAATTGAGCTATACAGCCCTGAACACTGTGGTATATGAATAATCCAAGAGAGGGTATAACTGTTTTCTCTCTGAAACGTTAAGTGGGCAAAATGAGGGCAAAAATTTCCCACCCAGATGATTATGTTCTGATAGCATCACTATTTAATTACATTTCATTTATCTATAAACTACTAACCAAGGATTTAACAAAGGCCCACCAGCAGAAGGGGTAACGACCATGCCTTAGCTGCAGGATTTCAGACACCTTCTAGAAATTCAAGTCTGGCTCTCAACCACGCACCTGTAAGAACGTATGTCTTCAAACTTCCCAGAACCACTCCCTGCCTGCCACCCCCACAACGCAGGCCCAAAGTCTGGACGGAACAGACGCAGTGGGACCTACTTTTTTTCTCGTCACTTTTGTTTTCCGCCAGGACGGTGTAGCGTCCGTCTTTCATGGCTTTCTGGATGAACTTATAGTAGGGGTTGAGGTAGTGGTCGAAGCGCAGGAAGTCAAACTGGGAGTTCCGGGCCTGCTTGGCCTTCAGCATGATCTCAAACTGCGCTCCCTGTCTGCACACGAAGCTGGCCGTGCGCTCGATGATGGCGTGCATTTTAGCAGTTGGTGGCTACGGGAAAACACACACATTCACATCACCCATTTGTGCTCTTGTCCACCGGCCACATGATTTCATTAAAACAAAGAAATGACTCTAGCTTTACTGTCAACTTTAAGAGATACGAGACTTGAAGCTGGAAGAGCCAAGGCTGTTCAGACTCCTCATCTCCAAATCTCGTTAGGATTTTGCAGGGGAGAAAACTCGCCAGCTGAGGCAGGCCACTCCACCGTGGTACAGACCCATGGGAGGCAACCTCTTTTTGCACCAAGTCAACATTTTTCTATATATCAGGGGTCTTTAAGTTTGGTTCTATGATGGAATTCAGGGGGTTTGTGAATCCTTTGTGCATGCAAATTTTACAAACAACCATTTTTCTAGGGAGAGGATACACATTCCATGGTTCTCAATAATCAGAATCACTGCTCTTTCCTTTTTCTTAGCGGGGACTAGTTCTCACAGCTTGGAGGCTCCCTCTTAAAAAACAGCCCTCTGGACATCCAACAAAAGCCACAAGAGTACATACACCATGTCTTGTCTTCTGCACCTGAGCCCTTCTCCTCAGCCTCTGCACAGTTCCTGGCTCACTGCCATTCCCACTTAAAAGCAGTATCCCAAGCTGAAGACCACCTAGGTGTTGTCTGGCCAGAGCAGATAGGACACTCCAGGCACTCCAGGTGAGTGTCTTCCCAGCATCAAAGCCCTCCCTCATCCTTTCATGTGCTGCTAAGGAGTCACTTCGACGACCCTCACACTCTTAGCATTTCCTGCCCCCAAAAGGATCTTGTTAGACCAAAGGCTGAAAGCCACACATCTAAAATACTTTTCATATCAACAAAGAGATTAACACTAGGAAATTACTTGCAAATAAAACTGGCAATTATTCTCATCAAAAATGGATGGTTAAGAATTCAGGGCTTCATCCTTCATAAAATATAAATGGCTTAGTTCTCTAATTTAATTTTTGAACTAATAACATCCTTCACACTTAAAAAGGATAAATGTCTACAATTAGAGTTATTCATTAATCCCCAAATAATTTAAATTCCATGTTAAAGGCCCATTGTGTGCATATGGATCATGACTTGGATTTTCAGTAGCTTTAGCTATTCATTGTTAAAACAAAATATTCCATAAACACATCAATAATTAATGATCACTTCATAATAACCACCCTTAAAGGAAAATATGATGTTCCCAGTTGAGGCTTTATTGACCAAACCAACTTGTTGATCTAAAATTTCTTAACAGTTGGCCTATTTGTTATATAATATTACTACTACCATGGTTAAAAAGCAACGTGTAGGTAATTTTACAAAAAAACAAAACATCTTATGAAGATATTTCAAGGTTGGCTACCAACCCTGAATGAGATTAAAAAGTACCTGGTTTGGAAAAAGCAATTCTTTACTTTCTTTATTATGCAGACTTTAGGTAAATCATTTTCCATTTAAGAATATCATGATCATTCCTACTACACAATGAAATTTAAAAAATACAGTCAACATATAAATATGCATATGTTACAATGGCCTGAGAAAAGGAAAACTGTTTTTCGAATTTAAATCCAGTGGGGAAGCCTTCTGTTTAAGGAAGCTGACGGAGCTCCGGAAAGGGTCTAACACCTCCTCTCCCCCTCCCTGGAAATTCCATTAATGTGAATTTAAACTCCAGAGGAGGCATGGGAAACGGGAGAGAGGTATCTACAGGTCAGAAAACCCACACAAATGTACGGTTTCCTAACAGCTTTGGAAAAGGTTTGAGCTCAGACCCATCGGGGAACCAGGAAGGAGGTGGCATGACATGAAGACAGGGAAATTAGCAAGGAACCCCATGGGCAGCAGGGCCAGCCCTCTCCTCACAGGATTAGGGGAGAAAAAAAAATCAAATACCTGCTTTGCCCAGAGCCCTAAATAAGTATCAGATTGAGCCAAAATTCAAAGGCAAAAATACAAATACAGAAGTACGGCCAGGCCTGGTGGCTCACACCTGTAATCCCAGCACTTTGGGAGACTGAGGCGGGCGGATCACGAGGTCAAGAGATGAAGACCATCCTGGCTAACATGGTGAAACCCCGTCTCTACTAAAAACACAAAAAACTAGCCAGGCGAGGTGGCGGGCGCCTGTAGTCCCAGCTACTCAGGAGGCTGAGGCAGGAGAATGGCAGGAACCCGGGAGGCGGAGCTTGCAGTGAGCCAAAATCACGCCACTGCCCTGCAGCCGGGGCAACACAGCAAGACTCCGTCTCAAAAAAACAAAAACAAAAACAAATACAGAAGCACTAGCAGTAAATATAGGAAGATATTTTCAAACTCTTGCGAGTGGGAAAAGTCTTCCAAAATAAGCTTTAAAATTCTGAAGCCATAAGGAATAGAGGAACATATATCACTCTATACTTCAATTCTGCACAGAGTCGTACAATCACTTACAAGACAAAGCGTGGGGAGAAAACACCTGGAAGACACACTGGGGACCAAGAGTTACTGCTCATCAGACGTCAAGAGTCCTTACGAATCCAAACAAAAGGCCAATCACTCCACAGCAATTCAGGAATAAATCAACATTTTTTCCCTCCCCACCCACCTTCCGTGACAATATAGTACCTAAATTATGATGAAATAACACTCTAATCTGCACAGATTTGATAAAGCTTAACTTCAGTGGTTCAGCGCTCTGCAGTCGGTCCCTTGGCTGGAACCCCAGGCCTTACTCTCACATATCTAACTTAGGGCAGTTACTCTTAACTTTCTAAACCTTACCATCTGGAAACAACTGTATCTGCTTCGTAGAGTTATTTTTGTATTTTTATTTTTTTGAGACAGGATCTGGCTCTGTTGTCTAGGCTGGAGTGCAGCAGTACCATATCAGCTCACTACAACCTCCACCTCCAGGGCTCAAACCATCCTCCCACCTCGGCCTCCTGAGTAGCTGGGACTACAGGCATGTACCACCATGCCTGACTAATTTTTTTTATTTTTTGTAGAGGTGGAGTTTCACCATGTTGCCCAGACTGGTCTTGAACTCCTGGGCTCAAGCGATTCTCCCACATCAGCCTCCCAAAGTGCTATAAAGAGAGGCCTTTTTATAATATCATTAGACATGAGCTGCTGCACCCGGCCTGTAGAGTTACTTTGAATATTAACTGAGAGATACGCCTAAAGAAGCACTTAGTACAGTGTCTAGTACACAGTAAGTGCTCCATAAAGGCTGGTTCTATGTTATTAGTCATTAACAGAGTAAATGTTGCACCTAACAGCAACTATCAAATCCTTCCCTGCTTTTCTTCTGCCCATAACGTGTGTTGGAGCAAGCACATTTCCCTTGGAACCATGCCCTAACAGGTCTGGGACTACAGGCATGCACCACCACACTGGCCTGTTATTTTTACTTGTTTGTAGAGACGGGATCTCACTATGTTGCCCACGCTAGTGTCGAACTTCTGGCCTCAAGGGATCCTCCCACCTTAGCCTCCCAAAGGGCTGGGATTACAGGTATGAGCGACTGTTCCCAGCCTGGGGTGCTATAATTTCTAACTACTTCTTACTCTTCATCCAAAAGCCTCAAGGATCCTGTCATCATTAGGTTCTAAATCAAATTAGTTTAAAAACCAAGAACCTCCTAAAGTACCTGCTGTTTTTCCCAATCACTCCAACCTCGTCAGTGAGTCAAACCATGTCCTGCCCCTGAGGCAGCAATAGTCTACTTAACCACAATTCAACAATTCTGAGGCCTAGTCACCAAAACACCTTATAATTCAGACACTTCTGTTTTCTACATTTTCTCCACTAACATGGACACCATAGTGTTTAATTTACACAATGAATTACTGCCAAAAAATCATAATAATTATGAGAATGAAATACTGACACTACCACAAAGTAAATGAAAGATGCAAATGAGAGACTCAATCACTCAGTTTCCACACAGTCAAAACAACATTCAAGAGGCCTTTTTATAATATCATTAGAAGAAACTCTAATGATAAGATAGCAATTTGCTACACACTAAGACTTACTTTGCTCTCCAATGAGTGACAAGTGTGTTTGATGTGGCAGACTATCAAGAGCTTAGTGATGCTTAGTTTGGCTGAGAACACAAAGCTAATTTTTTTTTTTTTTTTTTTTTGAGACGGAGTCTCACTCTGCCGCCCAGGCTGGAGTGCAGTGGCCGGATCTCAGCTCACTGCAAGCTCCGCCTCTCGGGTTCACGCCATTCTCCTGCCTCAGCCTCCCAAGTAGCTGGGACTACAGGCGCCCGCCACGTCGTCCGGCTAGTTTTTTGTATTTTTAGTAGAGACGGGGTTTCACCATGTTAGCCAGGATGGTCTCGATCTCCTGACCTCGTGATCCGCCCGTCTCGGCCTCCCAAAGTACTGGGATTACAGGCTTGAGCCACCGCGCCCAGCCTATTAAATATTTTAATAGGAATTAAGGCAACAAAATTCTATTGTACCTTTATATTTAAATTTGAATAAAAATTTAAAAAATCTTTAACACTAAAAACAAAATTCCATATAGTCAACTTCACATAAACTTTTTAGCATTAAATATTAGATGCAGCACTTAGCATTTAATAAAAATGGAGTAACTGATTTTTAAAGCTTCATGTTAATGTGTCATGCATAATAAACATATTTCAGAACAAACAGGAATACGACATATACTAATACATGGAAAATATAGTCATACAAGTCTCAGGATATCCGTTCTTTGGGTGATTTCAGCTTTAACTATAGCAAATCATCCACTAGAAATGGAGAAACAAATCAGCTTTAACTATAGCAAATCATCCACTAGAAATGGAGAGACGAACAGACGGTAACGGAGTTTGGATCTGTGTCCCACCCGAGTCTCCGTCGGACTCTCATCCCCAACGCTGGAGGCGGGGCCTGGTGGGAGATGAATGGATCACGGGGTGGATCCTTCATGAGCAGTTTCGCACCATCTCCTCAGTGCTGCTCCCGTGATAGACAGTGAACGAGCTGTTGTGAGATCTGGTCATTTGAAAGCGTGCAGCACCTCCCTCCTGCTCTGGACACGCTAAGACATGCTTGCTCCCTCCTCACCTTCGGCCATGAGTTAAAGCTTCCTGAGGCCTCCCCAGAAGCAGATGCTGCCCAGCTTCCTGTACAGTCTGCAGAACCGTGAGCCAATTAACCCTCTTCTTTATAAATTACCCAGTCTCAGGTATTTTTTTATAGCCATGCGAGAAATTACTACCAATACAAGTAGTAATTACACTAGGCAAAATCCAAAAAGCTATTTCACCCATACTTGCAAGAATAAAAGAAAGAGAGAGGATATGTAAAAAAGGGAAGAGAAGGAAAGTGTTGGAGGCAGGAATTAAAAGGGCTATTTTTATATTACCCTTCATCACATAATGAAGGGTAAGAACAATCAAATTCACGCTGAACTCAATGAGACTGGCAGCAAGTGATCGCAGTGGGAGGTGAGAGATGCTCTTTCTGTGCTGAGCTTTCCCGGCATCTGCCATGCAGGTGATTCAGGATATGGGACGCAAAAGAATCGAGAATGCCTGCGTCTATGCCACTTGCAGTCCAGTTACGAAAATGTCCAAGAAAAAACTTCCTGCTAGGCACGAACACTTAAGAGTCCTTCCCAAGTATACACACGCAACAAAAAAGATTTTCAACTTCCCTAGTAAACATATAAAAATCCCATAAAGCATGGTGACTGAAGATGGCATCATAGTTAAGACCATGGTTCCCAGTTGCCATTGATTAGCTAAATTCTTGACGTTCCTAAGTCTCAGTTTCTTTATCGGCACAAGAGGGAGAGTAAACAGCAGCCTCACTTATAGGACTGTTAGCATTAAATAAGATTAATATGCAAAAAGCAGCTTAGTACGTGACTAGAATGTGGAACTCCCTCAATGGATATTCAGAAAAAAAGGAAAAATCCTGGTTTGGGCTTTAACACCTGTTATAACTTAATTTAATGTGACATAACTGAAATAGCAGGAAAGGTCAATGCTGAACAGACAGTAACCAGCTGCAAAGCCCTTAGATGAGGAAAACCAGGGTAGAATTCCCCTTCATCAGTGGAAGGGCAGCCTGGGCCTGGAGATGCCACAGGGACCTAATCACAACACAGAAAACTGCCAAGAAAATGTAACGTGAAGTGCCCCCAAAAATCACACTTTAAGAAGCCAGAACAAAGCAACGTTACTGAAATCAACGCTGTCCTGAGCAAGAGTGCTTTTGCATCTGTGTGTGGGTAACAGCCCACTCGCCACTGATTCTGACTTGGGGATTCAACTATATGGCCGCCGAAACACACCCAAGTCCTCAAGTCCCTAATGCTCCAGTCTAGTTCAAATTTTGCTATAAGTCTTCCCTTTTTCTTTGAGGAAAATAAGTAGGGTGTGATCTTTTTACCCATGAACTCACAAACCATTTTAAAGCATCACATGCCTAAAAAGCAGCTGTAATCATCATTGAGCTTTCCCACAAGCAGGACTGCATCAGGATAATTAATAATGACGACAACTAGTGCTCGTGAAGGACACATACCAGCTCCACGTCAGACGGGACGCTCAATCCTAAGGGGGCAACGAAGGGCTCTTCATTTTCCTCTAAATTTTCAGCCTCATTTTTCTCTGCATAAAAAGAAAATTTAAAAATTCAGAACAATGCAGGGAGGAAGGCACCTGCAGCAAGACGGAAGCATGTGACTGGCTGTCCCTGCTTCTTTACCTTGTTTTACTTCTAGAAGTCATTTTTAGCTTTCTCTTCTACTTACAACGCAAGTGAAACTCACTTTACAAAATTCCAAATGAGGCGGGGCGGGGGGTGGCGGGGGCGATTGCGGTTGCGGCAGGGAGGTGTGGTGCAGCAGAAGGAGTGTGTCTAGGGTCAGATTGCACGGCATTCCCTTGGTATACACAGGGTTCTAGGACCCCTGTGGACACCAAAATCCACACGTGCTCGAATTCCGCTTTTGGTCCATTTGAACCCACATATACAAAGAAGTTGACCCTCCATATATGCGGGTCTCACATCCCTCAATCTGATCCCTGTATGTATGGCTGAAAAAAATCCTCATATAAGCGGACCTATGCAATTCAAACCTGTGGTCAAGGGTAACTGTAGTTAAACTCCTGCCCTGCCACTTGTTAGTTCCAGGATTCTGCTGTTCTCTATTTCCTCACAGGCTGTGAAGTCATCGCATCTACTCTCAGGGCCAAGTGGGGCTCAGGTGAGATAGCCCACCTGAACATCTCTACCATAATCCTCCACACTTGGCAGATGCTCAGTCCATGTTCCTTTTCCCCTCCACATCTCTTTCAGGTATGTATGTAAGAATTTAATTGGTATCACTAAGATTTTTCTCCAATTATTTCTGTGGATTCCTGGCAGCATGACACAACACAAGGTAATCAATTGCTAGATAACTGATTTTCATCTTTGAATTGTAAACTACCTGGGTATAACTGTCAAGATTCCTCCACCCAAGCAAATTACCTCTTTCACAAATAATCAATTATTTTTCCATTTCTGTTTATTCATTAACCATTCACTTAACAAATATTTGTCTACTACGTGGTAGACAAGGTACTACACATTATCTTTCTGTATTCTAAGGTACCTATGTACATCTCAATAACTCAGATGATTACCAGTTTAAAAAGACACACTGAAATGTACAAAAATATCACAGCAAACTTTAAAAAGCTAACTTTTTTAAGGATTTCAATGATCTACTGAGGTTCTTACTTCAAAACAGATGACATTAAAGAAACAAACCTTAAATCTTCATCAAAATAAATGTTTCTATCATACACAGTAAAGGCTCTTGAAGCGATCAATAATTTGCAAAGATCTCCTGTCAAGCCTCATTCTGTGAAACCAAGGAGGAATTTTAAGCAGGTTTCCTGGTATATAAAAACTTGGGTATTCCAGTCTGATCAGATACAAGTTGATTACAACCCCTATTAAGTTACAGTTATTTAACACTGTCCCACCCATTTCTGTTTGAGTCCCCTGTTCTTTCAAAAATCAGCGACAAAGCCGGGTGCGGTGGCTTACACCTGTAATCCAGCACTCTGGGAGGCCGAGACAGGTAGATCACCTGAGGTCAGGAGTTCGAAACCAGGCTGGCCAACATGGTGAAACCCTGTCTCTACTAAAAATACAAAAAATTAGCCCGGCATGGTGGCACATACCTGTAATCCTAGCTACTTGGGAGGCTGAGGCAGGAGAACTGCTTGAACCCAGGAGGTAGAGGTTGCAGTGAGCTGAGATTGTACCACTGCACTCCAGCCTGGGCCACAGAGCGAGACTCTGTCTCAAAATTCAATCGATCGATCGATCCATCAATCAATCAGAGATGAATGAGAGGGCAGAGATTTACTACTGCTTTTTAAAAAGCTCCCTGTAATTAGTAACCCTGTCGTTCAGCTTCAGTAACCAAATGACACACTAAGATTGGAAAATACCAGAAACACCGGTCCGCAGCGATTTTCTGTCGGTAAAATGCCAAGCAGCAGATGTTTCCTCTTTCTCAAAATCGCTTTGGGAATGGGGCAGGAGTGTGCGTTTACAAATGCGACTTTTTATATGCCAAGGTAGACTGCCTTAAAAAAAATAAGTAAGGCTGGGCACGGTGGCTCACGCCTGTAATCCCAGAACTTTGGGAGGCCGAGGCAGGTGGATCACTTGAGGTCAGGAGTTTGAGACCAGCCTGGCCAACATGGTGAAACCCTGTCTCTACTAAAAATAGAAAACTTAGCCAGGTGTGGTGGCGGGCGCCTGCAATCCCAGCTATTCGGGAGGCTAAGGCATAAGAATTGCTTGAACTCAGGAGGCAGAGGTTGCAGTGAGCTGAGATTGCACCACTGCACTCCAGCCTGGGTGACAGAGCAAGACTCTGTCTCGAAAAAATCAAATAAAATAAATTTAAAAGTACAACTTTTACTACATTTTCCTAAAATGAAAAAAATGATTAAAACATTGTCTAGGCAAAAAGCCTTTCCTTAATGTTAAGTTATTCACAAAAATAAAGGCATTTTAATTGAAATAGCCTTTTGGGATGGATGCGTTAAACAGATTTGTTCTATTCTTATATATACCTTTATTTACAAAAAACCCAGCTTTAGTAGCACAAAATAAAAACCAACCATTGCAATAAAAACTCAAATAATCTTTTTAAATTCAAATAATCTTTTGTTTAAAAAATGGATATATAGCAGTGAGGGCCTGTCCCCGCCCCATTATTCCCCTAAAAAAGAGGAAAAAAATGGATATAGAATAATGATGAAAAATTATGAACATCTAAAGGATAGAAACTTGACTGAAAATAGTAAAGATGGCAGAGATGGAGGCACCATCAAATGCTTTTGGCTAGTATCACAAGGCTTTAAAGTACTAACAAACAATACAATAGAGTAATTTTGAAAATCAAGACATATGTAGACATATTGACGGCTCAGGAAAAAAAATTATTTTAACAGAATATGACACTCAATGTGGCTGTTAGTGGTATTGGATTCTATCACAATATGCACGTGTGTGTGTGTGTGTGTGTGTGTTAGGTGTTTCACTTACATTAATGCAAGTTAAACATAAAACGTCAAGCTCTAAATCTTATGTGGGCCCAATTTCCACTAAGGAAATTAATCAGCATATAAGGTAATGTTCTGAGAACATGATTACAGAAAGAAAAGAAGTAACATTGTAAAATACTAAAGAGAATTTTATCTTAAGGGGAAAGCAAACCAAAACTCAGAAGATAAACTAAGTCATGCTGAAGTTCTCAAAATTCAGTAATCGTAACAAACTGAACACTATTTAGCCCAATAATTACACCAAGACAATGGTCCACCAGCGAGAACCGGGGCTGACAAACTCTATAAAATGCCAGACAGTATCAATAAATATTTTTGGTTTTGTTGGCCATATGGTCTGTTTCATTTCTTCAACTCTGCTGTTGAAGTGCGCAAGTGGCAACAGACAATATGTAAACAAATGAGCATTGCTGTGTTCCAATAAAACTTTACTTGTTATTTTCTTTCCAACATTTTAGATCTGTGGTTGGTTGAATCCACAGATGTGGACCCAATAAGCTGACTCTATTTCAACTCTTTATTTGTGAAGTGGTTATAGTATCTATTCCCTCCTTCTGATAAAAACACCACAGATAGAAAGTTGAACTCATGTGTGTGGCTTAGAGATAAGACAACAAAATCACAACTATCCAGAACCCTAGGAAGGAGAGCTTATGCTGGATAAATAAATGGGTGTTTCCTTTTTAGACCTGATAGAACATTTCCAGCGCATCGTAACTTCTGAGGGATGGGTAGGTTTGAAAGTTAATGCAAAAAGTCTTAAGTACCTTAACTAGCCTTTAACTCGGTATAATTACAATTACACTTGAAAGTTTCTCTAAAAGCTCATAAAATAGAGCTGTGCAACAGTAATTCTTGTGCCCACAAAGTAAGGAGCAGGACTAAAGGCAGGGCAAAAGGAAAGTCTGTGTGTGTGTTTGCCCCACATTCTATCATTCCAGAGTGCCGATGGGTAGAACCCTAGTGCAGTCACAGCACGGAGTGGCAGACATCATTTTGCTTTAATACTAAAATGCCATAATTGCTTCACACTTGTTAAAAGATGTGTTACTTGGCTGGACGTGGTGGCTCACGCCTGTAATCCCAGTGCTTTGGAGGCCAAGGCAGCAGGATCACTTGAGCTCAGGAGTTTGAGACTAGCTTGGGCAACACAGTGAGACCCCATCTCTTTTTTAAAATTATTGTGTATTTTATAATAAAAAAATTTAAAAAGATAACAAAAAAGTGTTACTTAAGGAGAAACCAATGAAGTTCCGAATAACAGATTAAATTAGCTCTAAAACTAAATCTCCATTTGATGTAATTCCACTTTACTAAACGTTTGAATCAGTTTCTAAGTTAACGTTCTCCTTCTCTTTAAACAGAACATCCTGAATATAGTGATCCGTCTTTAATGTGTCAGGTTCGTGTTACCATTATTGGTAACTAATGACTGACCATGATGCAGTGCTATGGTAGTGGAGCTCTCAACGCTTACTGAAGTGATTAAGGATTATTTGTGTCTACACCACATGAGCCCAGGTTTTTCAGCAGCACTATTTTTTATATTCAAAGTTTCCCATGTTAATCCACAAAAGCATAAATTCCAAATCTTTAATTTAAAATACTGTGATAAGTATATGTCCTAGGTGGCACCAAGGCTACCAGAGAGCTGTGTTATTTTCTGGGGAGTAGTAACTCACTTACTGTGTCCTTCCCCTGGGCATGTGTCACTGCCTCAGTTGTGGAGGGATATGGAGAAGCAGATTAGTGAGAGGGCGGTGAGGTTACTGTATCCCAGCTCACACCTATTCTGTCACTGCCTGAAGAATGAATCCCTGAGGATGTTAATGAACACGCTAACAATCTAGAAACAAATAATCTGGAGTGAGTAATTCTGTTACCCGAATCAATGAGAAATAAATGATCCAATGCATTCACTTTCCACCTCCACTAATCATTCCTGTTCTAGTTTTTAACTTTGTTTAACCAAAAGAAGGAATACCACTTACTCCCGTTTTCTCCTGTGGTCATAGTGGTGTTATCATGAGTGCCAGAGATGTGCTCTGCAGACTTGACCATGGTGCATGCAGCCTGTGTGTACACATGGAGCCCCACACCAGCAGTCCAGGCAGCTTCCCGCTCACCTCTCTGTTTGGAAGGCTCCTCCTCCTCCGTCGGCTCTGACGGGTCATAATAGTCGCTACCGTAAGTGAACCCCACGGCATTGTAGCTCCCATCCTCTGCTAGTGCTTCACTCAATCGCTTGTATTCTTCCTCTTGAATAAAAATGAGAATTTTATCAACAAAAATAGAAAATTACTGAGAAAAACTTTTATTTCTAAAGTTGTAGCTATCAGTAAAGCATACAACATACTTTTTACAACCTCCTTTTGAGGTAAAATATTTTTTAAAATTCACACTTTATATCTATCAATATGTACTTTTATCAGTACATGTTTACCCACAGACAGCTGAATACACGTCTTTTGTGGAAAATTTCTTCCTGCTGAGAAAATCTTGGGATTAAGAACTGTATTAAAGATTGTTACGGCAAAGACAAGAACATCAATTTTATTTATACGATACTGTTAAAGAAGAACAGTTAAAGAGTTTGGTTTTTGTTTTTTTCAAATCCCAGTCTGCCCTCAAAAGCTGGGAAAATTCTTTGTGGCTCTATTTATAAACTATCCTGAGGTCCTCTCAGAACGCAAAGACTCCTGTTTTTCCAATCCACTGGGTACTGTCAAGATAATATCAGAAAGAGTGAGTATAAAAAAATGAATGGGAGTAAATTTTTAAATACTTAAAAATTTTAAAAAGTTTGTTGCTGAAGTAAGTTTGTCTTGAGCAGTACCTTGCCTTGCCTCCTCCTCAAGCAAGTCCGTATGCAAGGCTAAATACCTCTCTTCATCACACAGGGCCTCTATTCGCGCCTCCTCTTCAGACAGCTGATAATCTCTGTTCCACGTGGAATACTCAGCATCGTACTCAGAAAGGTCATGCAGGTGACCACGTCCATCATATCTGTAATATGAACAAGCTGGTCAATAAAAGGAAATTAACGTCTAGACTGGCGTGCGTGTGTGTGTTTTTTATATATATATATACACACATACTTACCGATTACAATAAATAAAAATATTAAAACAACTATAAAAACTCTTCCCAGGTTTATATTTAATTTGGATAGTCATATCTCACCTACTTTTAAACTCAAGTTATCTTAACAAAGTCTAAATTCCTTTCCACAGTAAGATAACATTTATAACTAAAGGCAAACAATCCATTATTAGGAAAAATGGTATCCACTTCACTGGCAGTTCTTACCATTATGGTTTGGTCAACCATTCAATGCCACTTGCAAAAAATTATTATTTTTTTCTGAAAAGTTAAATATCATAGCTTACATTCACACAAACCAAATACATAAATACCTATCCGTAAGAACCAAACGGTCGAAATTTCCTCGCTTCTTTCTGCTAGTCCCGAACTCTCAGGAGAGATCTTCACCAAAGAAACTTGCGTCCATTGGAGGTAAAATCTTGGCTAGGCTCGCCCCCTAGCCACTTGGCTGAGGAAATAAGTGCTGGGTTACGTGATAGAGAGACACACATACATCGGAACAGTGACATATACATGCAGTTTAAGGAGGTTCACTGGCAACAGAGCAAAACTATTAGAAGATACGGTATCAATATTTCCTTCTGAACTTTATACCCGCAGGAAGTAACATACATGAAGACACTTCCATGTTTCTCTTGCATGGACCGATCAGTAATTTAGCCAAACAAACAATGGGAGCACCTTCTGCTATGCTTTTAACATAAAGGATCCAATGAGGATGCTGTCAACGTGTAAAACTGTCAGATAATAAATGAGTGAGTTAGTGAATTTTACCTAAAACACTCAGATTTAGGGTTTCAAAAACAAACGTAGAGAAACAAACAAAAGTCTGCTTATTTTTTAAATGCTGACTTTTGTAATGGGAACCAAAAATATTAATATAGACCAAAAAAGACATTTACAAGAAAAAGGCCCAAAATTCCAGGGTAGTCAAGTTACTGCATTTTATTAAATTTCAAAATTAATTGGACTTTGATGTAAACCTCCTTAACTTACAAATGTAGGTTATTATTAAAAATATTATACATGTACATGTGCGGCGTTTGCTCCCCACCAGTTTCGGAAGACCTAACTCAAATCATGTACAGAATGACAGGAAAACTGTACAAAGAGCTCAGACTTCATTGCTTACCAAACTTTAATGATAAATATCACAAGTGACACTTTGGAAAAGCAAGCCTGATAACTCAGGTGACACATTCAATATAAACCATGGTGTGAAGGCACAGCAGGCTTGAGCAGAGCACGGAGCCATCAGATCCAGACATGATCTGATTCCGCGGCCCTCCCTTCACCAGTTCTTGTTTTCTAGCTCTAATTCCAAGTGGAAACGTCAGGGATGGAAAAAGGCCTATTTGGTCATTAATGTGTCCATTCTGGCCAGCTCAGAGGTCATCCCTACGGCCATGTTCCAGGGCTTTGAAGAATCCCGTTTTAATGGTCTCAAACGATGGGCTTTCTTCACGTGGAGAGACTATTCCACAATTTAATGGTTGGTCATGGTTAGCTTTTCAGTCCGGGCCCCAGAAGTAGCCGAACAGGCAAAAAAGAAAAAAAACCACCCCACAACAACCCCAAAACCCAGAGACGAGGGGAAGGGGGATTGAAAAAATGGGAAAAAAGAGGGGAGCAAACCACCTACATCATGTAATGTTATCCTTTTCAAATCAAACGCCTTTAGAAATCTCTAATCTCAGGCCCCACTGCCCATAATGGCTAGACACCCTCGAGTGACGACCTAAAGCAGGTTTGATTTGAAAAGAAACAACACATCTATATCCCAGCTCCACCCTTCGGTTTTAAGAGACAGTGAAACCAGCCCTAAGAACACTATCTCTTCCAAGGGCAAGGCCAGGGTCCGCACGAAGCCAACTGGCCGCCAACTGACGGGCAACTTCGCTCACTACCTCCATCTGTCGAACTCGTCGGATTATCGCCAGGAAGTCAAACGTCATGCCCTTAAAGGACCGGCGCTCCACTGAGGGCGCTGGGGTCGTTAACAGGTTAAGGCTAACTCACAGGGTCCAAAAGAGACTTCTAGCCACGGTCTCAGTGAGCGGCGGTTCGGAAGAATAAAGGCACGCCTCCCAGGCTACCCTCCCAGTACACCGAGCAGTGGGAGCGCGGCGAGCAGAAAAGCAGCGCACGACCCCACGACATCGCCGGGCGGCTGGCCCAGGTGCGCTCAGAAAGAGACCCCCCGGCACTGGCAGCTTTCACCGCGCGAAATCGCCAACTGCAGCCCAGCGACAGGGTGAGGCGTCGAGGGGGCTGCGGGACCAAAGACGATCCCTCCGGAGACGGACGCGGCACGCAATTCCAGCCAGTGCCTTAGGGCAGGTTTCACCGTCCCCCTCCCCACCAGAACACCAGCAGGAGGTGGGGACAGGGGAGGGGGTGTCCCCCAGATCCCCGCTGGCTCCAGAAAACCCTCTGCAGTCCTTGCAGTCAAGTCAACATCAGACGAGATCAAGCGGGTGAGGGAAGGGGAGGATCGACGGGTGTGGGGAGGAACCGACCTGTCGATGAGGATCTTGTGGTCCCCCATCCAGGGGATGAGGTGCTGTCCCTGTTCCTGAGCCAGGGCCCGCTCGTCGTCCCGGAACAGCTTGCAGGCATAGCCGAAAACCAAGAGCTCCACTCGGCTGCCCCCACCGCCGGCACCGCCTGGCCCGGCCTCCTCCTTCGCGCCACTTTTCCTCTCGGGTTTGGCGCGGCCCCCGCCCGCGCCGTACATGACAGCGTCCCCGGCGTCCAGGCTGGTCCTCTTCTGTGCCGCGCGACGTCCCTGATACCTCCACTTGGCCTATCCCTTCAGTCAAATGCCCCGCAACCCAAAACCAACCTCAACACCGCCGCCATAGCGGGCCACAAAATGGTGGAGGCACAGCTTCCGGCAGGAGGGCCCGCATTTCCGGCGAGCGGACGGGCAGATTCGCCATGGCTCAAAGCTCTTTTAGCCGCTAGGAAATATTTTGGCGTTAATTTTCGCATTCAGTGCGCCGCCACAATAGGTGCTGCTGTATTCAGTGCAAAGTGCAATTTTAATGTTCGTTTTATCGGGCAGCCGTCAGGAACGTGACGAAAGCGCGGCGTGGGATCGCGCGCCGGCTTCCGCTGCGGCCAGTCTGGCGGCGACGGAGTCGGAGGGAGGGGCCTCGCGCGCTCTAGGCCTTGGGCGAGTCCTTGTGGGTGGCTGCCGCCTGCCGCGCGTGTGGAGGCCTCGGGTCTACCCCGGGCTGCCGCGCCCCTCACCATGTCCGGGTCGCTGGGGCCATGCGTGCTCTGCCTAGGGCGGCGATGTCCTTTTCCTTGGCCCCGTTTCCTTCTTCATCCCTAGGGGGACTTGGCCCCCCACCCGCCCACCTTTGAAGGTTTCCGAGGCAGCAGAGGCCCCGGCGCCGCAAATCACACGCGGGTGGCGAGATTTCGGAGACCTGAGACCCGTGTCGCGGGAAGGTGGTCTGGCGGGTCTGGAGACTGGCCACCCGGATGCGGTGCGATTTTGCTTGGTGTGTTTCCTCCTGGGCCGCAGTTTTTCCATCGGTGGTTCCTTTAGGATCTTTCGGTCCCTTTTAGCTCAGTAATTTCAGGTCAAAGGGGCTGGAGTGCAAAATCTTAGGATGGGATGTCCCCATGTTTGCCCTTGACTGGAAAACGATGACAGATAATCTCCTTTCTGGGCCTCAGATCCCCTTTCCCTAAAAATGGCATCTTTCTACCAGTGATGTTGAAATGAGATAATGTGTATGAACCTTAACTGACTTTTGGAAATTAACAAACAGGCAGCTCCCACCAAAAGTCTTTTGTTGTGGTTTGACTGGGTCATGCTCCTGTGTTTTCATTTGTCAGGCTCCGCACCTGAGTTTAACTCAGTCATCCATTTCTCCGCCTGGCCTTATGTGTCTACGTTGTCTGGAGTTTCCCCTCCCTGGTGGCTAACTTGTGCCTTCCGATTTGTGTGTGTACCACTCATCACCACCTTAGGTTACATCCTGTGTTCAGCATCCCACTAGAATTAGCTTTAAGAGATCAGGGACGTTGTTGGGGGTCACCTTAGCATCCTCAGTGCCTAGAAGGGTGCTTGGCACACTGTGAGCCAAATACCGTTTAATACCTGTAGAATGAGCTTTGCCAGCAGCTAAGCATGCATGGCCAGGCCATCGTCTTCTATTTGACTCTACAAGACTGCTCTGCCACTGCTGAGGAAGATGTACGTGTCATGGTTACTTGGTAAAAACACTGTTGGTCGCCCCCAGGCATATACTCGTTTGTTGGAGTGCTGGGCTCCCTTCAAGCTTTCCCTTGGGTTTAGGTGTGGGGTGCTAAAGCAAATAAGGAGGCCATTAGCTTGAGATCAACTCTGTAGCACCAGCTCCTGTGCAAGCAAACCAAAACCCAATCAAGTAATTTC
This sequence comes from Colobus angolensis palliatus, assembly GCF_000951035.1. Taxonomy (NCBI): domain Eukaryota; kingdom Metazoa; phylum Chordata; class Mammalia; order Primates; family Cercopithecidae; genus Colobus; species Colobus angolensis. The sequence goes on from NW_012112586.1 coordinate 1,726,411, forward strand.
TCTCTCTCCATGTTGGGTCTATAAAAGCTTGCTGCTCATGCTGCTGAGTGGAACTCTCTGAACTTCTTCTGTTTCTGCATGCTGCCTGGTGTGTGAATTGTTTTTTTGTTCAAATAAACTTGAATTGGTTTTGTGTAAAGTTTTTCTTTTAACAGTTCTGGTGTCAGAAATGGGGTCTGAAGGCCCCCCCATCCCCTCAATGATGACCTCTGGGAACAGTGACTAAATGGATGTAGGTGTTTCATTGCGCGGGACGGTTTTCTGGATAGCCTTGGGCCTACCCAGTTCTGCCTCCTTTTGCTTTGTAGTTTTCAAAACTAACTGCATAACATGCTGGGATGCAACATCCTGAGATAGGGAGGGACTGGCCGAAGTAGCCCAGGCTCTGTTCCAGTTCTCCCCTGGAAATAGAAGGTCCTTCAGCACTTTAGCCCAGTGATTCATGTGACACGTGGTGTGTAATCTGGGTGGGCCGCTCTTTGCGATCTCTAATCTGTGGTGTAAGTGAGGAATGTGCAGTGGAGACTTCATCCACCTGGGTAACTTTCTGAGCTTTGGGAGGATTGCCTCACAGTGAGTCCTAGCCTTCGTCTCTACCACTTGTCTATAGGTACGAAATGCACTGCATGTAAATTGTTGCTTATGATAATTCAGAACAGGCTGGTAACCAGTGCCCAGTGGGTCTGCTTCACACACGGAGCCGTTAGTGCTCACGGCTTCTCACTGCACATTTGGAGGCTGCCACTTGTAGGCCCTGCTTGGATACAAACTCTACAACTTGTGTCAAATTCTTAAAGTTTATTTGAGCATTTTTTATCTGAGCTGGGTCCAGAAGTTACGACAGAAACTGGGACTGGATCCAGTACAAGGCCTATGGGAACAGGACTGAGTCCAGTAGGAGGCTTATGGTTGGAAAGGGTATGAGAATACACGGAATGATGCCTTTATTTGGATCCAAGGAGTCTGAAACTCCTCCACCTGGAACTCCAGCCAATTTCATATGTAAGAACCTATCAACCCAGAGTCTGCACTTTTGCGGAGAAGTGGGTGAACCTACCAAAGGTTATCTAACAGTTAGCGGTGGTCAAAGTGAGGAAGTTTTAACCTAGATAAAATTGTTCACTTGCAGGGCATTAGAAAAGAAAGGATCTTTGCAGGACTAAGTCTGAAAGGAATAAAATAAAATATTAAGAAAGGATAAAAAACAGCTCAGAAACAACAGGATGTATTTTGATTGACATGCAGAGACTTCTAAAAGGTTAAATGAACCAAAAATTGCCTTTCTAAATGACTTTTTACAAAAAGCAAGTGAAAAACTTAAGTAGCTAATTTATGAGAAAAAACTTGTATTTTGGTGGATTGAACTCACTGTACATTCTGTCTTTCTATCCTTCTCTGCCTACTTAGAATCTCCTAACTTCTTATCTCAGTTACCTTCCTACCCCAAAGACAAAAAGAAAGCTAAACAAATGCCTTATATAGTTGGGCCCTCAGATCAATAAGTCTGCTTCTTTAATTACTGTTATGCCTTGTTCAAAAATCTTTTGAGTTCAGAGCAATAGTGAAAGGTTTCAAAGGAAAGCCCCCAGAAATTTTCTCAGTGGTAAAAAATTCTCATGGAGTATATGATCCATGATTCCTTGATCTTTCCCAATTTATTCATGTGATACTGGGACTGGTGATACTTGTAAATGGATGGCTGAGGCCAAATGGGAGGTACTTGAAAAAGATATCAAAGATCTAACCGTTCGGTCTTTCAGGGATGGACTAAAAAATGGCTAGGGAAATCTCCTATGTCAAAGTAAAGAGATCACAATATCTTAAATTTGGAAAGGAGAACTTTATTTTTGAGAAGGGTTGCAACCCACAGCCTGGGAAGCAGACCCTGTGGCTGAGACAGAAAGGAGGCACTTTGAAGGAAGAAGGGTGGGACAGGAGTTTTATGATAAACAGGTTGGCTAAACATACATATTTCACAGGTTATAGGAGGAGGTATGAATATTCATGAAAGGGGCTTGTGAGGATGTGTGGCAAGCGAACCTTTATGTTACATGGTCCCACGTTCACTTCACGGTGGAGACTTTACATTAAAATCTAATAAAATTAGGCTGTGTACATCAAAAGGTGAAATTTAGGATTGTTTGAGCCTGGAAGGTCGAGGCTGCAGTGAGCTGTGATTGTGCCACTGCACTCTAGCCTGGGCGACAAAGCAAGACCCTGTGAAGACCTTGTCTCAAAAAAAACCAGGTAAATAAATAAGATTAAAGAACTGTAAAAACCTAAGAATCAACATGCAAATGTGTGTTTTGTAAAATTATTTTAAGTTGCCACATAATAATTGTACATATTTATGAATACAGTGTGATATTTCCATTGTGTGTATACAATATGTAATGATCAAATCAGGATAATTAGCTTATCTGTTGCCTCAAACATTTATCATTTCTTTGTGCTGAGAACATTCAAAATCTGCTCATTTAACTATTTGAAATATACTATAAATTGTTAATTATAGTCACCCTGCAATGCTATGGAACACTAGACTCATCCCTCCTAACTAGATGTACTTTTGTATTTGTTTTGTATTTGTTTTTATTTATTTATTTATTTGAGACAGAGTCTCGCTCTGTCGCCCAGGCTGGAGTGCAGTGGCACCATCTTGTCTCACTGCAACCTCTGCCTCCCGGCTTCAAGCGATTCTTCCGCCTCAACCTCCCGAGTAGCTGGGGCGTGCCACCATGCCCGGCTAATTGTTGTATTTTTAGTAGAAGTGGGGTTTCACCATGTTGGCCAGGATGGTCTTGTTCTCTTGACCTTGTGATCTGCCTGCCTCAGCCTCCCAAAGTGCTGGGATTACAGGTGTGAGCCACCGCGCCTGGCTGACTACTTTTGTATTTGTTAATCAACCTTTGGCTATGCCCCCTACTCCTGACACTTCCCAGCCACTAGTAACCACTATTTTACTCTCTACTTTTATAAGATCAACTTTTTTAGCCTCCACATATGAGTGAGAACATACAAAATTTATCTTTCTGTGCCTGACTTATTTCTCTTAATAACCTCCAAGGTCATCCATGTTGCTGGTATGACAGAACTTTCTTTCTTCTTTTATTTTTTAGATAGAGTTTTACTCTTGTTGCCCAGGCTGGAGTGCAGTGACACGATATCGGCTCACGGCAACCTCTGCCTCCCGGCAACCTCCGCTTCCGGGGTTCAAGTGATTCTCCTGCCTCAGCCTCCCAAGGAGCTGAGATTATAGGCATAAGCCACCACGCCTGGCTAATTTTGTATTTTTAGTAGAGACGGGGTTTCTCCGGGTTGGTCAGGCTGGTCTTGAACTCCCGACCTCAGGTGATCCACCTGCCTCGGCCTCCCAAAGTGCTGCGATTATAGGTGTAAGCCACCGTACCCAGCCCAGAACTTTATTCCTTTTTTGTGGCTAAATGGAATTCCGTTGTGTATATATACACCACATGTTCTTTATCCATTCACTTGTTGATGGAGAATTTTATCCTGGAGAATGTTCCATGTACTGATGAAAAGAAAATATAATCTTCAGCTGTTAGATGAAAGATTCTATAAATGTCTGTTAGGTCCATTTGGCATAAAGCACAGTTTAAATCTAATGTTTCTTTGTTATTTTCTGTCTAAATGACTTGTCCAGTGCTATGAGTGGGGTGTTGGAGTCCCCAACTGTTACTGTATTGGAGTCCATCTCTCCCTTTAGATCTGATAGTACTTGGTATTTATGTATCTGGATGCTTTAGTGTTGCGTGCATATATATTTATTATATCCTCTTGCTGAATTGATCCTTTTATTATAACATAATGACCTTTTCTCTTTTTACAATTTTTGCTTTAGAGTCTGTTTTATCTGATATCAATACAGCTAATCCTGCTTGCTTTTGATTTTCGTTTGCATGGAATATCTTCTTCTATCCCTTCACTTTCAGTCTATATGTGTCTTTATGGGTGTAGTGAATTTCTCGTTGGTAGCATATAGTTTTGTCATTTAAAAAAAAATCCTTTCAGCCAGTCTATGTCTTTTTAGTGGGAGAATTTAACCTGTTTTAATTCAAGGTTATTATTAACATGCAAGGATTTATTTCTATCATTTTTTGACTGTTTTCTGGTTGTTTTATATATCCTTTGTGCCTGTCTTCCTTGCTTATTGTTTATTATTTTGGTTTGGTGTATTTCTATAGTAGCAAGTTCTTATTCTTTCTTTTTTTTTGAGACAGGGTCTCACTCTGTTGCCCAGGCTGAGTACAGTGTCATGCCCATGGCTCACTGCAGCCTCAACTTCTCAGGCTCAAGCGAATCTCCTGTCTCAGCCTCCTGGGTAGCTGGGACCACAGGCATGCACCACCACACCTGGCTAATTTTGTATTTTTTGTAGAGATGGGATTTCACCATGTTGCCCAGTATGCTCTCAAACTACTGGGCTCAAGCAATTTGCCTTCCTCGGCCTCCCAAAGTTCTGGGACTACAGGTGTGAACCACCCTGCCCAACCAAGTTTTTCTTCTTTTGTGTTTCTCCTTTGTGTATCTGGTCTACCAGCGAGTTTTATATTTTTGCATGTTTTCACAATAGTGACGATTATCTTTTCACTTCCAGATGTAGGACTCCCTCAATCATTTCTTATAAAGCTGTTCTAGTGGTCATGCATTTCCTCAGTTTTTTCTTGTCTGCAAAATACTTTATTTCTCTCTCATTCCTGAAGGATAGCTTTGCTGGATATAGTATTGTTGGTTGACAAGTTTTTTTTTTTCTTTCAGCACTCTAAATATATCATCCTGTTCTCTGGATCCGGCCTGTAAGATTTCTACAGAGGAATCTGCTGTTAGTCTAGTGGGGATTCCCTTATATGTGACTTGATGCTTTTCTCTTGATGTTTTTATTTTTATTTATTCATTTTATTTTATTTATTCTTTTGAGACAGGGTTTTACTCTATCACCCAGGCTGGAGGCGATCTCAGCTTACTGCAGCCTCGACCTCCCAGGCTCAGGTGATCCTCTGACCTCAGCTTCCTGAGTAGCTGGGATTGCAGGCACATGCCACAGTGCCCCGCTAATTCTGTGTGTGTGTGTGTATTATTATTATTTTATTTTGGTAGAGATGAGGATTCACCATGTTGCCCAGGCTGGTCTTGAACTTCTGGGCTCATGTGATCCACCTGCCTTGTCCTCCCAAAGTGATAGGATTACAGGCATGAGGCACCGTGTAATAGTGTCCCATGTCTTACAGGTTTTTAAATATTTTTCATTCTTCTTTTTTTTCCTCTGCTAGGTAATTTCAAATGACCTGTCTTCATAGTCAGAAATTCTTTCTTCTGCTTGATCAGGTCTGCTGTTGAAGCTTTCTATTGTGTTTTTATTTTATTCATTGAATTCATCAGCTGCTGGATTTCTGTTCAGTTGGGTTTTTTTTCTATGATTTCTATCACTTTCTGGAATTTCTTGTTCATATCCTGAATTGTTTTCCTGATTTTGGTGGATTGTCTGTCTGTATTTTCTTGTATATTGTTGAGTTTCCTTCAGATCATTATTTTGAATTCCTTTTCTAGCAATTTGTTGATCTTCTTTTCGTTTCGGTCTGCTGCTAGAGAGTTGTGAGATCCCTTTGGTTGTGTCGTATTTCCTCGCTTTTTCATGTTTCTCATGCCCCTGCATTGATGTCTGTGCATCTGGTGGAAAAACCACCTCTCCAAATTTTGAGAGTGCCTTGCATAGAGAAAGACTTTCACATGTAGTTGGGTTGGTTTTAACGTGCTGGTTAAAAAGGATGTGGTGACTCTGTTTCCAGATAAGTGCAGTGATATAGTCCCCAGTCAGCTTCTTCAGCTGTGTTGAATGTCAGCAGTAACTGTAGGTGCCTCAGTTGTCTAGGCTGTAGAAGTTTGTGGTAGCAGTGGTGCCAGCATAGGTTGTTAATGTCCTTGGTATCAAAGGCTTTTGGAGTCCTCCTATTCCTGTTTTCCCCACAGTAGGGGACTCAGGTCAGGGCATCTCTCTTGATGTCAGTCTAACATGGCCTATAAGCAGCTCCAGTGGTGCTGGGTTCCAGGTGCAGATGCTTGCAGCAGCTATGAATCCAGGGTCCTAGGCTCAGGGTCTCACAAGCCTATTATGGCACCTGGGTTTTGGTGTCTAGGTTCATTCTTTGTGGCAGGGTTGGATGTTGGTTGCCCATAGATCTGTGACTCTGAGACACTCCCTAGCAGCTCTGGCCTGGGGCCTGGGTTGTAGCTGTGATTCTGCCTCTAGGGGACAGGGCACAGCACTGGCCCAACTCTGGGGAAGAAGGGTTGTCCTGGGGTTTGGGCCTCAGGATCAGGGCATGACTGCAATTCGATAACCTCAGCCAATAGGGCTCAGTGGCAACTTGGGTCCCAGGGGATGAGGCACCAGGTGGTAGTGACTCTAGACTCTGGGATGGTGAGGCTTGGCAGTACCCCAGACTCTGGGAGACCAGGTGCAGAGGTGGCAAGGACCCCAGAATGGTGGTATAAGGTTGTCATTTGGGCCCTTGAGGGGTAGGGAATAACACAGCAATGCCTCCACTTCCCAGGTAGAGGGCTGTCTCAGCTGCTGAGACTCTAGAGTGCTAGTCCAGCTCCAGGGAAGCAGGTACTAAAGTTGTTTGGTCTGTAGGGTGGGTGTCTCCGCTCAGCCACTGCTGTTTCCCTGGAATGTGGGGCACCATCTCAGCTCTGCTCTGGGATGTGAAGCTGTTCAGCTTGGCCAGGGCACTGACTCCTCAGGAAGCAATGTGCTGTTTCACCTCAGGCCTGGGGAGCGTGGCTGCTCTGGGCAGCCCAGGCCCTGTTTCCTGGAATGCACGGCACTTCTCAGCTCTGGCTGAGTAGCTTCACATCTGCCTGTAGAGGGAGGGGTAGGCAGAGTGGCTTCACATCTGCCTGGCCCCACAGGAAGGCTATAACAGCTGCTCCAGTTCTGCTTGGGGATGTTGGGCCATTGGGCTGGGGTGGTTCCACACGAGCCACCCTTATTGTTCCAGACCATGACACACTCCAGCCATGCTTCCAGTTCCAAGAAGGTGGAGCACCATAGCCATGTGGGCCGTGGGGGTAGGCACCGTGTTGCTTCCTTCTCTGGGGGATCACAGCCACGTAGACTCCAGGCAGCTCCCTCTGCTGAGCTTGGTGCCCATGGGGACTACAGGGACCCCAGTGGTGAGGGCTGTGGGTGTCCATGGTGGTGGGGGGGGCTGCTGGGGTCCTCTTGCTTTCCTCCCCACCCCAGGGAGAAGCTCCTCGTGGGTCCCAGCTGGTCCCAGTGGGGGTGGGGTGGTGGAGGCCCAGCATTTCCTTACTGATGCGGCCGTCCTGAGTTTCTGTGCTCACCAGCGTTTCTGGGACTCTTCTGGTGCACTCCACCGCTCGCTCTCTCTCAGTTACTTTCATTCCGATGCCATTGTGTGTTCATTGTTCTGGCTTTCTCCACGAGGGACCAAGCACGAGGGGCTTCTAGTCAGCCATCTTCTGACCCATATGTATGTGTTTTGTGTGGTTAAAAGAAGGCCATGATCAAAGTGTGATTTCACATCACATGGTGTAATCGCTATACAAAGAAACTCCTTTTTTCACAATGCTCAAAGATGGGGAGGATGGTGAGAACAAATCTCTCAGGGAATACACTCAACAGATGAGGTACATTTTGTTAGGGTTCAGTTATTAAAGTCCAGTTGCTTAGGGTGGAAGCAGGCTGCTGGGGATGTAGAGTCTGACTGAAGTTTGAGGTGTACCTTTCTATGAGAAGTTCTTGGAAGAGACGGTTTGACCAGCACAGCAGAGATCTGGGGTGACTCTCCAGGTCCCTTGACACTAGTGAGTGGTGTTGCTTGTGGATGAGGCTTCAAAGCACAGATCAGAGGCTGACAGAGTAGCCCGGCCACAGCCTGAGCTGTCAATGTGTCTGTTGAAATTATGGATGTGTATGTGTTTTGGGGTCCAGTAGTCACATACATGGTCTGACAAGGTGTGATGTAAGATCTTCATGGGGCTGGGGCTTATTCTCCATTTTCTCATCACAGCAAAGCATGTTCCACTCATGTAGCACACGATGTGCTTGGAATCATGTCACAGCTGCATAGCAAAGTGGCCTGCAGGGTCCATCCCTCCATGGATGTCAAGCCCCACAGTAAACCCCAAAACCTATGTATTTAAGTTTCTTGGGATTATTGCTTTCATGATGACAAAATGAGTAGCACCATCTCCAGTTTTCCCATTTTCCTGGGCTGTTTCACACAGCTAACGTGTTTCTTCACCTATAGCCTTTCTTCTAAGTTTCTTTGAAATCCAGTGTTCAGAGTGAAAGCTTGTAAACAGTTATGATGAAGCCTTTTTGAAAACAGCTTTATATTTCTTTCCCACTTGGGCCAAGGCTTGACTCAGATGTATAACTGGCAATTTTTACTCCTGATAACAGTACCCTGGCTAGATCAATCGATTGACCTCGATGTTTAACTCAGCCAGTTGTACCGGAGGCTCTGTTCTCTCTCCCTTCCCTTACTGACTGCACAAGTTTGCCCTTTAAAAATGCAGCTGTGTCTATTTCACTCCTCACCACGTTGTCCCCAATCATCATTTCTCTCACTAATTGGCATTATATTCCAGTTTAACTCTGCAGCACCATTCATGAACTATTTAATCTCAGCTGAGTCATGATGATACATTTGGGATTGGAAACAATCGAGCCTGATGTGCTCTGTGGGACTGAGAAGAAGGAATGCGGTTCTATTTGTACAATCCATTGGCAATTGATCATGGACTGTCTTTCGTCTTCTACTGTCTTGAATTCTCATTTCATCTTTCCTTGTTAGCCTCGTTAGTGAACCAGAATACACACATTCACTCTGAATTCACTCAGAAGGGACCTTGCAGGTGTGGCTGAGAGTCTTGAGATGGGAGATGATTCTGGATGCTTCCTATGTGTCCAATATAATCACATGGGTGCTAATGAGAGGGAGGCAGGAGTGTCTGTGTCGGGAGAAAATGATGCGAATACAGAAGTGGAGGTTGGAGTGCTGCAGGGTGACCTCTGGGAGCTGGAAGAGGCCAGAAATGCACTCTCCCCTAGACCAGTGGTCCCAACCTTTCTGCGACCAGGAACTGGTTTTGTGGACGACTTTTCTTCCACGGATGGGGGTAGGGATGGTTTCAAGATGATTCAAGTGCATTACATTTATTGTGTACTTTATTTCTATGATTATATGGTCATATATCATGAAATAATTATACAACTCACCACAATGTAGAATCAGTGGGAGCCCTGAGCTTGTTTCCCTGCAGGTGGATGGTCCTATCTGGGAGTGATGGGAGCAGTGACGGATCGCCAGGCATTAGATTCCCATAGGGAGCTCACAACCCAGATCCCTTGTGTGTGCAGTT
>NW_012112586.1:1736754-1737058 GCF_000951035.1 Colobus angolensis palliatus
GACCTTCCGAATGGGAAGAAAGCAAAGCTGTATCGTTTTCAGTTGTTACAGCAGCGATGGGAAATCCATGTGTACGGCAGCTCCATGCTGAAGCTTCTGAGGCACTGCCAAACTGTTTTCCAGCTGGCTGTAACACGTTCCATCTCCACCACCACTTGGTGTGGGCAGTCCTTTGGTCTGTAGCCATTCTAGTGCCTATGTGTCTCTCTGTGGTGTTCGTTTGCATTTCTCTAATGACTGATGATGTTGAGCATCTTGTCCTGTGGTCGTTAGCCATCCAGATATATTCTGCAGCAAAGTGTCT
>NW_012112586.1:1738723-1764960 GCF_000951035.1 Colobus angolensis palliatus
CAAGGAGCTGGGATTGGGATTACAGGCATGCACCACCACGCCTAGCTGGTCTCGAACTCCTGAGCTCGGGTGATCCACCTGCCTCGGCCTCCCAAAGTGTTGGGATTACAGGCATGAGCCACTGCGCCTGGCCAGATAATTATCAGCCCACTCCTTGTTCCCTTTTGCCTTTAAAAATCCGCTTGTAATGGTTGCTAATCAGAGTATATATTCGGGAAACTTGAATGTGTACTCCTGGGCCACGATCCTCAGGTTTGGCCCAAATAAACTCTCTACTTGTATTAATTTTGCCTCAGTTTCTTCCTGTTGGGTTAACAGTTATTTCTAGTTTATTCATTCTCATTGCTGAGTAATGGCCCGTGATGATAGTACCATCGTTTATTTGGTAGTCTGTGGGCATTTGAGTAATTTTACTTTAGGGCAATTGTAAATAGCGCTGCTGTGAGCTTGTGTGCACATGTCTTGTTTTTTTAAGACAGAATTTTGCTTTTGTTGCCCAGGCTGGAGAGCAGTGGTGCAATCTTGGCTCACTTCAGCCTCCATCTCCTGGGTTCAAGTGATTTTTCTGTCTCTGCCTCCTAAGTAGCTGGGATTACAGGCACCTGCACCATGGGCATTTTCACACGTGGGGGCCACACCGAGGGACCCTGTTGCTAGTCAGTGTGGCCAACGTTGTCGTCTTTAGCCTAGTGAAATGAGAAAGGATGGAGGAAGAGGTGAGTGTCAAGATTGGAAACCAGGACCAGGGAAGGGGCAAGGGCCAGGGAGGGACACCAGGGGTAGGGAGTGGCGACCACAGGACAAGTGAGCCAAGGTGTTTAGTGCTAGCTCTGTGGCCGACACCATCGCAAAAGCATTCGGAGTCTCTATTGGGGGGGATTTAACTTAGGCACACGTGTAATCACGTGTGTGCGGGCACCCTGGTGACTTGTGGAATTGGTGTGAGGCTGTGCAGTATTTACTGCTGTTGCCAAGTTACATCTTTGTGGTGGGTTGAACAGACATGAAAGGACCATGTTGGGAAGGTGGCATCTAACTGCCCTTGTTACTAAGGGGCATCCGTTCCCACACCCAAGATGCTTTTCCATGTCAGAGGCAGAAGCGAAGGGTGAAAGGGTTTTCTTCCCCTAAGACATCAAGCCCGACTCCGTCATAATTTCCTTCCACAAGGAACAAGTGGTCTTGGCAACCGAGTTCCCGATTCAACCTGCTCTGCATTCAACCTCCACTTTTCTGAACCTCAAAATGTTTACATCTTTCTGAAGACAGCCTGATTCTTCAAGAGTCCCAGCGCAGTGTTTTCCCTACACCAGAAGTGTTAAGCTCAGGTGCCGCCAGGAGCCGGGCCCGTAGGTGAGGCTGCTGCAGAGGTGGAGGTGGTGAGAGTCAGGGTGGGTGCACCAGTTGCACCCTGCAGGAGCACCAGCTGGGGATGCCTGAGGAGAAGCTCAGAGTATGGATTTTTATGTGAAATCCCCCATTAAGAAAAAGGTTGGAATAGCAGCCCAAAGAAAACACACCTTCCTGCTAGGCCACTACTTTGCAATCTCTGTTCCAATTATTTTAAAACGTGATTTGAACCAACAGAATCATGTTTAAAGCAACCAACTCTGGCAAGGAGACCACGGAGAGCTCAGCACTTAGACTGGGAAAAGCCCCACAGCCCTTTCCGATGGTCCCGTCTGCGTGCAGGGAGCGGGCACTGTTTGTAGGAATGACTTCCACGGGGAAGGGACTATTCCACTCACTCTCACAGTGGAGGCTTCACTGGCTCTCCCCAGGCACAGGCAGCTGTGTGCAGGTTCCGTATAAAGCCTCTGTATGTAGCCTCTATGTGCAGCTTCTGTGCGGCTTCTGTGAGAAGTCTTTGTGTGCAGCTTTTGGGTGCAGCCTCTCTGTGCAGCTTCCATTGTGCGGCCTCTGCAGCCTGTGTTTGCAGCCCGTGTGCAGCCTCTGTGCACGGGCTCCCTTGTGCAGGCCGTGGACTCTCTGCACGGCCTTTTTACAGCATCCTTTCTGCCCTGCTCTGTCCTGTTCTGCCTCACCTACTGTCATTGTCAAAGGGTTTCAGCAGGTGCCCCCTCCTCACTTCCCAGTCCTGGGATCAGAAACCTCAAGGGGGTGTGTCTGCTGCAGGGCGGGCAGGTCGGTGGGCCCCTGGTCTCTCCCCTGGATGCAGGACCATAAGGTAGGCATGTGTGTTTTTTGGGCTGTGGTGTCTCAGCTGGGGACTGTCCTCTGCTGGCCTGTGACCATGGGGCATGGTCTCTGCAAACCCCTCTTGGACCCTGCCTTAGGGGCCGTAGTGGGAGGCAGTGAGACTGGAGGGCTGTGGAGGTCAAAGCAGCTCCATGTTGGACATGAATCTGCCATGTTGGCTTCTGATTAACCCCTGTTCTGGGAAGGCCTCTAACATTTCCAGTTTATTGATTGTTCCTTGTATAGGAGCAGGTACTTACTCTAAATCCTGCCACTGGATCAAACAGTCTTAAGGTTACCATCCTTCAGTTGTCTCTTCTGAGTCACCCCTCTCTGTGGTCTATGAGCCCTGGGTCTGGGAGTGATGGGGCAGGGATCCCCTATCTCGTCTCGCTGTCGTCTGAGACACGGACCTGGCTTCTGTTTGTAAGTTACTATTAGATGTTTCTTTTAAAGAAACTGAACACGTTGGCCTCTTTCTTCAGCCAGCTTCCTCGGACTTCGGGGTGGACTTGCACACGCCTGCCTGCGGTGAAATGACAGAGGACTGTGGCCTCCAGTGTGCTTCCTGCTCCTCTGAGCGCCACCCCCCAGCAGCCACACTTCTACCAACAGTGCAGGCAGCTCCAGACTCCCGCCTGCTCAGCCCAGCCCACCCCTGGCCAGCCTCACTGCATCATCCTCCTGTGTGGGGCCCTCAGAGTCTGGGTCTTAGCCCCATGGGGTCCCTCTTCCAGCCCCTGGGAAATCAGCCCCAGCTGGGACCCAGGAGATTCTCCAAGTGTGGAGGTGTGCGTGGTGGGGAGTGTGGTATTGCAGAGTGAGGGGCTCCTGGAAGACACATGACGGAAGCTGCCTTGGCTGCCTGGTGTGAGCCCTGCAGGAGGCAGGAGGAAGGGGATACCTCGTGAGGCTCAAGGGGCATCAGAGCAGCGAGGACCTGGACTCACCCCTGGGGAGGGCCAGGGAGCGAGCGAGACCCGGAAGGAGCTGAAGGCTGAGTGTGCAGGCAGAGAGGGTCTGGCTGAGCCCCCCAGGCTCAAGTGCGAGTCATTCTGTGCCCCAAGAGTGGCAGAGGGAGGCCAAGTGATCCTCTGGAGGGAAGGAGCCCCGGGGAGATGGGCAGAAGTGACCCCGCAGAGCCCCCACCCCAACGGACGACGGAGGCTCTGTGGACGTGGCAGGTGTGTAACAGCCAGCTCTTCAGGTGAACTAAAGAAAGCAGCCTGGATATGTGGCATCTGCCAATTTCTGTGGTGTAAACACTGCCGAGGGCTGACCTCCCACTGCACTCTAATGTCCCTGAGGGTGGAGCTGGGGGCGATGCTGGCGGTCTCTACCGCATGGCGCTGCCACCACAGACTCAACAGCTAACTGCAGCAGTAGTAAAATAACTGGGAGCTGAGGGCTTGTAACTATTACCCTTGCTTTAATAGTGTTTACTTCATGGTAAGTTTATCTGATGCAATTCTGATAAAGGCAGCCTTGAACGCCCGGCTCGTGCACTCCCAGAGCTCTAATGATTGGCTCTGCAAGCTCACAGGGCAACTCCAGCACACCCCACGGAGGCCCCTTGCACGATGATGTCCTTTCCTGTCCTGGATGGGCAGGTGACGTCAGGGATCTGGTGGCCTCCTGTCCGCCTCCCCGCCTCTGCAGCACGTCATAGACCCTGGGATTCAGCTGCCGTGCCTGGGGGAGCTGAGATCCAGTGTGTGCCAAGGGGCAGGTGGAGATGAAAGCCATTGGTGGAATCGTGCAGGCAGTGCTGCTTCCCACACACCAGAGCTAGAGGACACTCCCAAGGGCCTGAGCTGCAGGTGTTGGGTCCAACTCACCTCAGGCCGACCTTCAGTGATGCAGGTTGGTTCCCCCTCCTCGGCGGGGTCAGATGCGTCACTGTACCTTCCAGGTGTATGGGGGTTCTCTTTACAGAAGCCTCTGCACCCAGCACTTTGGGAGGCCGAGGCGGGCAGATCATGAGGTCAGGAGATCGAGACCAGCCTGGCTAACACGGTGAAACCCTGTTTCTACTAAAAATACAAAAAAACTAGCCGGGCGAGGTGGTGGGCGCCTGTAGTCCCAGCTACTTGGGAGGCTGAGGCAGGAGAATGGCGTGAACCCGGGAGGTGGGGCTTGCAGTGAGCCGAGATCATACCACTGCACTCCAGCCTGGGTGACAGAGCGAGACTCCGTCTCAAAAAAAATAAAAAAGAAGAAGCCTCTGCGGACATTTCTTCCTTGACAACAGCCAAAGCTCTAGGAATCCTGGTGTCTGGCACCACCCTGAAAAGTGAGGGAAAAGGCCCCAAATGGGGACCAGCTGGACTGTGAGAGGACAAGCAGCAGGGTCCCGGGCACCCGCCCTCCCCTCCCCGACCCTGGAGAGCGGCTTGGGGTTCCCCTCTTTCGCAGGACTCTTCTCCTGCCCTTTCTTGGGCGCCTGCCCACCCCACCATGCGAACAGCCCAGACTCAGCCCTCTTAAAAGGACTGGAAGCAACCTTAAAGTGAAAATGTTTTCACTCAGCACTTCCTTCTAGAAATTCATCCAAGAAAAGCAATCAGAGGTGTGTGTGAAGATTCATATTGTAACAGCATTGTTTGTGATGGTGGAAAACGTCGGAGACAATCTAGACGTTTAAAGTAGAGGGTGCCTTATGTAAGTTATTGTACCTCATTCTCATCGCATATCAAGCAGGCATTAAAAATAATGCTGTAATGTGCGCAAGGACGTCTGAACGAAGATATCGTTACGGCGTGATTTGTAATAAAAGACTAAGATAAATGTCTGTTGATAGCGAATTGCTTAAACAAATTACAAGGCCCCTATACAGTAGCACAGGCTGAAGCCATTAAAAATAATGAGGGTTCTATAAGGTCCCGTGCACTTGTTCCTGTATAGACTATCTTTGAATTTTTTTTTTTGGGACAGTCTAGCTCTGTCTCCCAGGCTGGAGTGTAGTGGTATGATCATGGTTCACTGCAGCCTTGACCTCCCGGGCTCAAGCGATCCTCCTACCTTGGCCTTCCAAGACGCAGGGATTACAGGCACACACCACCATGCCCCGCGGAAACTATCTTTGGAAAGACCTTTTAGTGCAGGTGACCGCGGCAGCCTTTGAGGGCTAACATGGAGACACTGTGGCCAAAATGACAAAGAAGAAACTTCTTTTCCTCCCCACTGTGTATTTTATACTCTACACTTTTAAACCACAGACATGTCTTATTTTGGGGACATAAAAGCAAAAAACTAAAAAAACCAAAAAGGCCCTAGAGCCCGGTGCACACAGACGTTGTCCTGGGGTGAAAGCACTTTGGCCGTGGTGGGAAGATGCCAACCCTACCAGCCCCAGCATCCTCTTTCGTAAAACGTTCAATTTCAGCTGGGAAATAAGGTTTTAGGGTTACAGCTCTTCATCTCTGATTCTGCAGCCTCAGCACCCACTGTTTCCTGTGTTTTAAAAGAAACTTTTCCTAGTTTAGCATGGCTTTCTTTAGGTTTTCTGAGGTGTGAAGGCTGTACAGAGTCCTGGCAGCTCCTGTCCCGTTTCCCTGTCACCTCTTTCATTACCACAGTACATTCGTCACAGTTAATGAGTTTGCATGGATACATCACTCTTAACCCATGTCCACACTTCAGTCACACTTTATTAGTTTCCCCAATGTCCTTTTACTATCCCAGGCTCCCACCCAGGATCCCATGTGACATTCAGTCATTGTGTCTCCTTGGGCTGCTCTTGGCTGTGACTGTTTCCCAGACTTTCCTTGCTTTGATGACCTTGACAGTTGTGAGGAGGACTGGCCAGGTGTTCCGTGCATGGTCGCTCCGTTGGGATTTGTGCAGTGCTTTGCTCCTGATTCGCCTGGGGTGTACAGAGCTAAGGTGGCTGTCTCTCACGGTGTATTGTGGCCCCCTGTCATGGATCGGACATCATGGCTGACATTGACCTTGATTCCTGGCTGAGCCTGGTTGCCAGGTTTCTCCACTCTAAAGTGACTGCTCCTTTTTCCAGTCTGTACTCGTTGAAGTCACCATGCAAAGCCTCGATCCCTGTCTCTAGTAAAGATGGTGAGAGTGGTCCCTGCTGGTGGTGCTGCCCAGAGGGAACGTGCTGTCGGCTGCCCTGGCTCTGTCCTTCCCCATGGCTGCACGATTGAGTCACAAGCCTACACTTTTGCACACCCTTGGCTATTCAGCCTGGTTCTTTATCTGTGGCTTTCACCGCATGTCCTGGGGACAGAGTTCCAGAAAGGATGGCCCATCCTCGTTTGTGTGTGAGGTGTGTCGAAGGAAAAATAAGGCTGGACATCATTATTTAGGCCTTTGGGGGAAAGTTTCTGAGTCCTCTGTATGCAAGAATCAAGATGTATCATTCAGCAGCTGAAATCTCAGTCTTACTTTCATGTCTGGAAATGAATTATAATATATATACATGCAAATGAAGGAAGGTGACTTTTTTTTATCCCTGTTCCATTTCTCTACAGGACAGTTTCTACCATGTTCAGCTGAGCGTGCAGGGTCACATCACATTTTCCCTTTCTCTGAAGTTCATATTTTATTTGAATTCTAATGGGCATTTATCACCCTCTCCATTTGGAATGACACTGTCAGAACCCACTGTCTTTCAACATCTTCACCTCATTCCTTATTTATATGAGATTCTCCAAAGCCAGATGTTATGGAGCAGAAATTTGGTTTTGGAGCAGACTTTCTCCATGAATTTTCAGGACGACTGTTGCATCAAATGCCCGTTCTTTTCTAGTCCTATGCATTGTCAAGGACCTATATTACCAACTGTTTGTGACAGTGATATCAGGCATCTTTACTATGTTCTTGATGTCAAAGGAGCAGCTTCTGGTATGTTTTTTCTTTTCTAAGACAGGGTCTCGTCTGTCACCCAGACTGCAGTGCAGTGATATAATCATGGCTCACTGCAGCCTCAACCTCCCAGGCTCAATCAATCCTCTCACCTCAGCCTCCTGAGAGCTAGGAATACAGGCACCCACTACCACATCCAGTTAATTATTTTTGTACTTTTTCTTGGGTAGGGCTGGGGTTTTGCCAGATTGGCCAGGCTGGTCTCGAACTCTTGGGCTCAAGCGATCCACCTGCTTTGGCCTCCCAAAGTGCTGGGATTACAGGCGTGAGTCACCATGCCTGAGTCACCATGCCTGGCCCAGCATCCGATATTTCTAAATGACACATGACAATAACCATTTTCTCCCAGTTTTCTGAATGCTGCATGTTTACAATACCCTGGTTTGTATTCCTGTTCAGTGCCAAAAATGGTTTCAAAATTATAATCCAATTCCTTGCAGACCAGAAGGATGCTGGAGTGAAACAGACCAGAACTTCTTCCCCCAATCCCAGCGAGGTTCCCGACTCTGGGCAGGAAGGAGTGGCCTTTGCTCCTGGGGAAAGGAACTAAAGAGGATTCTGGAGGACTCCGAGCTCTCACAGCCTCCGGGGCTCTCAGGCCTCCTCTAGGGGGAAACGTGGTCAGAGCCTGGGAAAGACAAATTGAATTCTGCTCGTGCTGACCGGCTGCTGCCCCTCACCCCATAGCCCAGGAGCTACTTGCTGTAAGGCCACTGTGCGGATGAGAGACCTCGGTCTCCACAGTGTTCAACCATTCAGCCAAGACGCGGCCAGTGAGCTGTGGAGAAGGAACCCACATCTGCCTGGATCACGATTCTTTCCACCACTGGGTAGAAGGTAAGTGAGGAATCTGAGTGTCTGACAGCATTTCTGGAAAATAACTGAGTATTATCATTAGAGGACATTATCGTTAGAACCCAAGGGAATTCTTGGTGAAGGCCCATAGTTGTCACACCCAATCCTGCATGGGACTGGCCAAGGCCACTGCCCAGCCAAGGGGAAGCTATGTGTCTGAGAGACAAGGAGTTCAGCGACTCCTGTGCTGTTCCCATGGAGGGAACCATACACAAACCCAGGCACCAGGGCATCCACCAAAATAATGGCGAGGAGGAGGACAGAGAGGAGTGGGGAGGTGCAGTCACAAGGCTCCCACTTTGGTGGAGCAGCAAGGGACACATTTCTCCCTAGTGTTTTAGAGGAGCATGAACCAAGAATGTATGATGTGAAAAAAAGTAAAAGTGGGAGAGCACGACATCTCATGCCTGTCATCCCAGCACTTTGGGAGGCTGAGACAGGTGGATCACCTGAGGTCAGGAGTTTGAGACTAACCTGGCCAACATGGTAAAACCCTGTTTCTGCTAAAAATACAAAAATTAGGTGGGTGTGGTGGCACATGCCTGTAGTCCTAGCTACTTGGGAGGCTGAGGCAGGAGAATCGCTTGAACTCGGGAGGCGGAGGTTGCAGTGAGCTGAGATTGTGCCACTGCACTCCAGCCTGGGTGACAGAGCAAGGCTCCGTCTCAAAAAAAAAAAAAAAAAAAAAAAAGCGATTTCCAGATTTCAGTTCACTCTCTCATTGCAGTTGAGATGTTGACCTCAAGATTATTCCATGGTCACTGTCCTGGCTATGCAGACAGTGGTCGGTGAACATCCCAGTCATTTAATACCAACCACTTGGCCCAGGGGGAAGCAGTCGCTTGTGGCCCTCAGGGGCGTCTTATCTCATAGGAGCAAGTGAGGAGCATTGCCAACCTCTCCATCACAAGTGAGTGGTCCATTGTGTGTAGATCACCAACAAGAACCCCCATGTGGTCCCCACAGGCCTGTGGATAGACAGAGTGAGCAAGATCAGGTCCCATTTTCTGGCAAGGGTCTCAGGACAAGACTATAGGTGTAGAAAGATGCTCCCAGCTCTGGGCTCCCAGTCTGAGCCAGGTGCGTACCTTGGAAGGCCCAGTGGGGAAGCTGTGGTCGTGGTCCCGCCTCTCCACATGCTGTCAGCAGTGACGCTTGTCAGATATGTTTGGTTCTCACCCTTCTGGGCACAAGGAAAAGACTGCACGTCCTGGCTCCTTGTGGTTGAGTGGGGCCGGCGACAGGCTCTGACCAATGAGTGTTGAGTGGAAACGACACCACAATATCCATGTCAAAGCAACAAATTGTCCATGTGAGACTCCGTGGGACACCCCTTCCTTCAGGCACAGCAGCCAGCAGCGTTCACAAGTCCTCCTGCCATGGGCAGAGCCTCCCTGCTGACACGTGGTGGCTGTGCAGCATGCGTCAGGGAGAAGCTTTATGCTTTTACACCACCGAAGGCAGTTTTTTTTTTTGGTCACTGAAGCAGAGCTTAGCCTATGCTGACTATTGCACCTCTAGTTCTTCTCCTCTTTGGGGGACCCAAAACTCTAGCATTTCCTTGCACATAGTGGGAGCGCAATTAATGGATGGATGGGTGGATCATAGAATGGTCCAAAGCCCTCCAGAATCTCAGTAGTGGCCCAGAGAGCTGGGCACTCACAAAATATGGAATTTCTTCTTTCCCCAGATCACGTTGCCTGTGCAGTGTTATTCTCACAACAGAGGCCAATCTTGGGAAGGGCAAGTTGCAACCCAAATAGTGGGATGTTGTACAGAAGGAAGAATGTCTCCCCTGATCAAAATTACCTTCTTTCCATCTAACCAGGTTATTGGTTCCTCCAGGTGCAGAAACATGGGCCAGTGGCTGAGGCCCGGCTCCACGAAGAAATGTTGGGAGAAGGCAGCACACATTGAGGAGAGGCAAGGAGGTAGAGGTGGCTTCTCAAACCTGTGTGTATGTGTGTATATGAGGGTGAGCATGGGGATGAGTGAGTGTGTGAGCGTGCATGTTTGTGAGAGTGAGAGTGTAAGTGTGCACGTGTGTTAGGGTGTGGGTGCGAGCATGTGTGAGAGTGTGCAGGGCAGTGAGTGTGTAAGTGCGCATGTGGGTGTGATTGTGAGTGTGCATGCTGTGTTAGTGAATGTGAGCGTATATGTGTGAGGGTGTCTGAATGTGAGTATGTGAGTGTGCATGTATGTGAGTGTGTGTTAAGATGTTTGAGTGTGCATGTGTGCACAAGTGTGAGTGGGCATGAGTGTGAGTGTGTGTGTAAATTAGTGTGTGTGTGCATATGTGCATGAATGTGAATGGGCATGAGCATAAGCTTGTGTGTAAATGAGTGTGAATGCGTGCATGAATGTTAGTGATCATAAGGGCATGTGTGTGAGCATGTTCCTGTAAATGTGCATGTGAGTGTGCGTGTGTGAGTGGGTATGAGTGTGTAAACGTGTGAGTGTGCATGTGTCTACAAGTGTGAGTGGGCATGAGTGTCGGCATGCATGTGTGCAAATGTGCATGCGTGCATGAGTGTGAGTTTGTAAATGAGTGTGCAAGTGTGCATGAGTGTGGGTTTGTAAATAAGTGTGTGCATGAGTGTGAGTGGCATGAGTGTGAGCATGTGTGTGTAAAACGTGTGTGAGCATGAGTGTGAGCATGCATGTATAAATGAGTGCAAGTGGGCATGAATGTGAGCATGTGTGCGAGTGAGTGTGCAAGTGTGCATGTGTGCACGCGAGTGTGTTCAAATGAGTGTGTGAGCGTGTGCATAAGTGTGAGTGGACACGAGTGTGAGCATGTGTAAATGAGATGGAAGTGTGTGCACGAGTGTGAGCACGTGTGTGTAAATGAGTATGTGTGCGTGAGTGTGCATGAGTGTGAGGGTGTGTAAATGAGTGTATGAGTGTGTGCACATGAATGTGAATGGGCATGAGTGTGAGCATGTGTGTAAACGAGTGTGTGTGCGCGTGTGTGTGCGTGGTCACCCTTTCAAGGAGCAAGGGTCACATGTTGTCTCTCCCTGTGACACAAGTGGGCGGGGTGAGCAGTGGTTCACGAGAGGCAGCTGCCACTATGTGAACCCACGGCAGTTGATGCAAATCTGTGTAATGATTTGCAGGCAGCCATGGGTGTCCATGCTGAAGGAAGAGGCAAGTTCTTAGAGGCAAGCTTGGAGTTCAACGATGAAACAACTCGAAGGACATGTTACCAGATGGAAGGTCTTGACTGTGAGTTGTCCAGGTTCTTGGCACACTGAACACAGAATTAAATGAAAAGCACAAAGCAACAAAAAAAGCAACAAAAGAACAAAGCAACAAAAGAAGGAGAAAGCAACAAAAGCAGAGTTTTATTGAAGCAAAAGTACACTCCACAGAGGGGGAGTGGGATCGCAAGCTGCTCAAGAGCCCCAATTACAGTGTTCTTCAGAGTTTTTATTAAGCTAAAAGAATTTGCTAACACCCCCAGGTGCCCTTTAGAGGCCTCCAATTGTTTACACCCTGTGAAGGATTGGCCTGCTGGGTGCGGTGGCTCATGCCTGTAATCCCAGCACTTTGGGAGGCCGAGGCGGGCGGATCACAAGGTCAGGAGTTCGAGACCAGCCTGGCCAACATGGTGAAACCCCGTCTCTACTAAAAATACAAAAATTAGCCAGTTGTGGTGGTGCGTGCCTGTAATCCCAGCTACTAGATAGGCTGAGGCACGAGAATCGCTTGAATCTGGGAGGCAGAGGTTGCAGTGAGCCAAGATCACACCACTGCACTCCAGCCTGGGCAAGAAGAGCCAAACTCTGTCTCAAAAAAAAAAAAAAAAAAAAAAAATTAAGCAAAATAGGTGTACATATTTTGGGGGTGCATGTGATATTTGATACACTCCTATAATGCATAGTGATCAAATCAAGACTCTTGGGATACCCTCCACCCCAAACATTTATCTTTCCTTTATGCAGGGAACATTCACATTCTTCTCTTCTAGCTCTTTTGAGATCTACAAGGACAGTGAACAGACATCATGGAGGGAATGCTGGAGTCTGTTACCCACGTATCTGTTATGCCAGAGGAATGGGGTCCACAGTGGTCAGTGTGAGGCTCAGCCAGTGTGAGGGGAGGAAGCAAAGTTTGCACAAAGCGCCATGCAAGGACGCCATGCTGAGCTCCCGCTCCCTATTCCAGCCTCACAGAGACCCAGTCACACCTCGCTCTTCCCCCTCATGTGGACTTTCCTGACCTACACCAGTGCGAGCTGCATTTCTGCCACTTTAAGCTGAAGCCGAGCCCTGACTGACATAGTTTTCTCATTTCCCCGAGAGCAGCACCACTCCTGATTATCCCCTCCAAAGCCCCAGGAAACTTGCAACAAAAGCAGTCTTAGATTAAATTCAGTGAGTTTCTGGATCACGACAGGAAACTGTCGAGCACAAAGGTGTCCTGCGAACAGGCTCAATCACAAGCTCTGCCAAGACCGGAGGTGACAGAGGCCCCGGAGAGCCAGTTCCCGACAACGCCAATACTGCACGTTTATCAGCTGCGGCGAGAGTTGGCTGGAGGCGGTGGAGGCACCTCAGGGCTCTTGCCTCGTCTTCGAGATTCTTCTGTTTGATGATGCCCCCTCACCGTTTCTCTGTTGAGGACCTATAGTGTGGCTCACAACCAAGCGATGTCTCTCCAGATTCAAAGACCACATCTCACCGTCTCTAAAGCCCCCAGGTGCCCAGCACAGTGCCGTGGGCAGGAAGGGGTTGATGAGCATGTGCTGAGCTGGGTGATAATCCCATGGGCGTTGTTTCCTCTGCCCTCAGTCTCCAGCCTGCAGACGCCTGAATGGATTCTGGAGAGGTGTGTGTTGGACTCTGAGGGTCCTCTGAGCCCATCCAGGGTAAAGATGCTCTCTCCCAGGCGTCAGCTCAGCAGCGTGCTATCGGCAGGACATTCCGCACCAGGTGTCTTCACACTGCTTCTGGCTGGACTGAGGGCACGATGGAAACATAGAAACAACTGTAGTTCTGCCACGGGGTCCCGCATCTGCTCATCCTGGGACAGCCACGCCGTCCCCACCCAGGAAGCGGCAGCAGGTTTCAGCACCATGGAGAGGGCCAGGCGCCAGCGGCTGGTCAAGCTCCTCAGGGTTAGGGGAGCGGCTCAGGAAGGCACCGCCCAGGACGATGAGGGGAACAGGAATGAAGTCAGCAGGTGGGCGGGAGGAACTTGATCGGAGCAGTGGGAGGGCGGGAAGCATGCTGGGGAGGGGCCCTTGAGGGGCCACCACCTGGGGAAGCCCCTGCTGTCCCAGGGACAAGGGAAGGCTCTGCCTCGATTCCCCAGAAGGACAGTGTGGCTGTGGTCAAATCCGTCCACGGGGCAGATTTTCCCCACGGCCCTGTCCCCTGACCCTAGTGGCCCTCCCACAGACATGCCCTGCAGGGCCCAGGACACTGGCCCTCGATGGGCCCTGAGCCAGTGCCACGTGTGTGTGCGCTGATGAAGGTCAGGCACTTTACTGGAGGGAGGAGGAGCAGAAAGAGAAGGAAACGTTGACTCCTAAATCACAAGGCAGAAAGGATTCCTGAAACAAATCAGCCAAATCTGCCTCCTAGGTGGTTCCGGACCTGCCTCCCCTCCCCTCCCCGTTTCTTAGGGCGCAGCAGTAACATTAACCCGGCTCCACCGCACATCCTCCTGGCCCTGGCCCTGCGCCCTTGGCCCCCGCACATCTCGTGGCTGGCACCTCCGTGCGGGCTCTCATTTCACGTTCCACCTTCAAATCGTCCTCTGTGAACACGTGTGTGCACGCATGTTTATTGATCTGTTTGTTTACGTTTGTTTGACGATCCAGTTGCAGTCTCTTTTCATTAGAAAGCTAGGCTTGTTCCAAGCGTAATATGTGCTTGTTTTGACTTCTTTTGAAAACGAAAGCACCTGAAACCTTCCACAGCTAATTAACCTGCCAGGATTTGTTTAATAGCAGAGACAGAAAAACCCCCGCAATGCAGCCACGCAGCTGAGCACGAGGGCGGAGGGGAAGGTGCACCCCAGCCTCTTGGCTCAGGTGTTTAAGAGGAAGACACGTCCTTCCGGGATGGGCAGAGGGCGGTGGCCTGCAGGCCGGAGTGGGACAGAAGCGCCTGGGCTGACACCTTTTCCTTCTCCTGCCTTTCTGCTTCGTGTCTGTCTCCCCAGAGACAGCAGATACGCCCAGCACCATGGTGGGCACGGGAGACTCGGCCCAGCCCTGAGAAGCGGCCCCAGGTCCTGAGCTATTTCACAAGCGGAAGGGAGTACATGATGTCCGAGGCTCCATCCCTCCCATCCCTGCTGACGGCTCATCAGTCACAGCAGTTACAGGGAACGGGGGAAGCCGCCATCAGGGAGGTCCGTTGGCTGCAGGATAGATGATTCGTAGATTAATATTTCCACCTCCAATCCAAATCATGAATATGAGACATTACATTTGATTACAGCCAATTAAAATAGCAGTCATCTTACCTTGGAGTGGTCTCCTGCCTTATGTTGGCGAAGCCTCCAAGTCTTTCTATGTTATTTCCTCATTTGTGCCTAAAACGTTCCTTCTAGGGAAGAAGGGCCCGGCATCATCCTGCCCACTGTGCAGATGGAGAACCCGAGGCTCAGCGGTGCTTTCATGCCCTTCCCGACCGCCCAGAGGCCTCGAGAGCAGGGGCCGGCTGTGCTTCTCCTCCCATGCTCTGCTCCTGAGCCAGGAGTTTCCCCAGCCAGGCCCCTGCCCCAGGCCCAGGTTGGGCCATGATTTCCTCCTTAGCCTGCCTCGCTTTCATCCTCTGGCCTCCAAGCACAGAGCACCTCCCTTCTTCCAGGCAGCCGAGCCCAAGCCTGGAGCTCCTGCGCAGCCTTTCAGGACGTCCCTGTGCTTCCACCTTTGAATAACCTTAGCGGGAGACACGTCCCGGTGCTGCTCTCCTGAGATTTGCCCCGGGATTCTCTTCCGCACCCGTGGCCTCTCCTTGGGGTCCTGCGGGACACACCCCAGGCTGCTGCCTACACCCAGGCCTTGCACTCCCCACACAGCTGCCTGGGGTCCCTCCCCAGCCTGTGTTAGAGGGTTTCACTCTCTGCTTGTGCCCCACAGGGGCTATACCTCCCCTACAGCACCTGTGCCATCTCAATGGCAGCAGAGGAGGCCCTTGTCCTCCCCAAGGGCCTGTGTGCTCCCCAGGGCCCCTGATCCCTGCAGGGGGTTGTGCCTGTGCCCTGTGACCAGTTCTGGCCCATGGGCTGTGGACTTCAGGGACAGGAGAGGGCCCAGGAAGCTCCCCATCCTCTCTTCCAGAGGCTGGGCCAGGGACACAACTTTCACAGCCCTGCAGGCTTAAAACAGCCCCAGTTATGGCCTCTCAGTTCCTGTGGTGCAGCCTGGGTAGCTCTTTCTTTCTCACACAAGAAACTCCAAGGAAGGAAGCAGAGAAGGGGCCCAGACCCTCCTGTCCTGAGATTGCCCCCAGACCCTCCTGTCCTGAGATTGTCCCCAGACCCTCCTGTCCTGAGGTTGTCCCCAGGCCCTCCTGTCCTGCAGGCCCCCCGTGGTCAGGCAAACAAAGGGTACCCTAACAACAGACTCAGCAGGGCAGTCGCAGCAGGTGTACACCAGGCTTGCTGGTTGTCCCCAGTCCAAGGCCCCCTCTGTCTTCTTGAGCCCACTAGGAAATGGCCCAGCCCCAGGAGGCCCTTCCTCTCTTCAGGGCCACACTCACTGGGGACTCATCTGTGTTTGTGGTGCTGCCTGTGCCCTCCCTGGTGTCTCACGGGTGTCACAGTGGGGCTGTGCCCTCCCTGGTGCCCTCCCTGGTGTCTGACGGGTGTCACAGTGGGGCTGTGCCCTCCCTGGTGCCCTCCCTGGTGTCTGACAGGTGTCACAGTGGGGCTGTGCCCTCCCTGGTGCCCTCCCTGGTGTCTGACGG
Source organism: Colobus angolensis palliatus (assembly GCF_000951035.1). NCBI lineage: Eukaryota > Metazoa > Chordata > Mammalia > Primates > Cercopithecidae > Colobus > Colobus angolensis. The sequence continues at coordinate 1,754,587 of NW_012112586.1, forward strand.
GTGTCACAGTGGGGCTGTGCCCTCCCTGGTGCCCTCCCTGGTGTCTGACGGGGCTGGGACAAGGTGGCAGGGAGGGGGTGGGGAGAGGAGGAGCACTAAGAATTCCATACAAATGATATGCAAATGAACAGCACATGCTCGGGTTTGGATCCTGTTTTCTTCCTGGCCTCATTCCTGCTGGACTGTAAACCTGCCCTACTTTCTGTCTCCCAGTTACAGACTTTTTGGGAAAAAGCATTTTTAGCTACCAGCACTCTCCCAGATCCAACAGAGCCAGAGCGAGGCTGTGAGACCCCACTCACCACCTGGGGATGGAGCCCTCCTCCCCACCATCTGCAGGCTGTGTCCCCACCCCACCCCCAAGTTCTTCTCTCCTCCATGCTCTGCCTGAGTCCCCTCCTCCAAGAAGCCTTCGCTGACCAGTGCAGGCCACAGGGTCCTCCTGGAGTTGTGGGGACACAGTGGACAGGGCACTGAGCAGGTGACCACGAGCCAGTGAGAGTGGGAAGGACTCAGAAAACTCATTTGAAAAAACAATTTGAGCTCTGCAAATTTGTATCCATTTATCCATTCACTCATCCATTCCATCCATCCATCCATCCATCCATCCATCCATCCACTCTTTCACCTATCAATTCATCTATCCATCCATCCACCTATCCATTCATCCATTCATCTATTCTTCCATTATTCATTCATCCATCCTTCCACCCATCCATTCATTCCTTCATCTGTCCATTCATCCATTCACCCACTCATCCATCCATTCATTCATTCATTTACCTATGCATTCATCCATTAATTCATCCTCCCACTTATCCATCTATCTATCAGTCATTTTGTTCATCAATCCATTTATCCATTCAACAAATAGGAGACAACTGAGACTGAGACCAAGGCCAAGCCCTGTCCCTCCTTGGGCTTGTTTGTGCTGCAGACAAAGAGTAACCAAAATAATCCACGGTAAAGCACTGGGTGGTGATAAGGGGAAAAAAAATGAAATAGGTGAAAGCGTGATATAGCAGGGGTGTGGGTGGGGCTCCTTCAGATGCATAGTCAGCAGCAGTAGAAGGTGTTCAAGCCACAGGGGCTGACTCCTGGGGTGGGGGAGCAGGTGGAGAGGAGGAGGCCTGGGATGAACTTGGCAGGAAGAGGAGCGCCCACCAAGGAGACCCGAGGGGGGAGCCTTACGGGGACTGTGGCCAGGCTGGGGCCGGGGGCAGTGCAGCAACACCAGCACTGGGGAGGACAACGCCCACACTGGAGACTCGCACTTCCATCCGGATATCGTGAGGCTGAAGGGGGTCCTTCTACCTGCTCTGTCTGGGGAAATGAGGGACACCCCGGCAGCAGGAGAGCTCCGTATACTAACAGAAGCCCCTATTTAAGAATTCCTGTGGCCAGGCACCCTCATCCCCACCTGTTTCTGAAATAGACCTATCTTGTCCTCAATGGTGTTAGTGACACAAACCCCACTGGATGAATCTAAACCCCAAAAGGGGATGAATGGTTGAATCTAGGGGAGGGGCAGAGCGACCTGATTTGAGGTCTGGGTGTATCCAGGGCTCAGGTCACAATCACCAAGGCCTGCTCCACCCCTGGCTCTGCTTCCTCCATGGGGACTCCAGTATCAAGCAGGCTCTGTCCACTGGTCCCAGGGGAGCAGCCTGTGCCACGCCCCCTCAGGTCACAGGCAATGAGAAAGGCCAGAGCCGCTCAGCCCGTTTCCTTGCATCTGATTGGCTCTGATGGAGTCACACCCCTATGCCTGAGCCAATCACGTGCCCTGGGACAGCCGTGTGTTGATTGGCTGTGACTCGGTCATGTGATCTGTCCCTGGCCTGGGGATGTCCCCGAACCACGTGGACTGAGGCTGGGTGAAGGGGGATCCTCAGCTGCCTGTTCCAGGCACTGGGGGAATGGCTGCCCAGTGGTGTCCCTGGGAGGGCATCAGTTTCCCTGCTTTAGAGAGGAGGGAACTGTGCTCAGTGGTGAGGATGGCTCCGGGGTCACACAGCACAGCTGTCAGGGTCGGCACTGGGATTTGGACCTGCCTGGAAGGCCTGGACTCTGACTCTGACCGCTGGTTGAACTGTCCTTGGCCTGCCTCTGGCCCTGAGCCGCAAGTCAGCTCTGGAGATGCCTGGGTGGCAAAGGCGCGCCCCTTAGACCCTCTCCATTTTACCCACAACCTGACAACGAGCCCAACACAGGCAAGGACGTGCAGACAGTGCTATAAATCTACCCCTCGATGGTAAACTGCAAAGCAGCCATAAAGTCTTCAGGAAACACATACCGTATGGCAATTAAAATGATGTTCTCCCCCTCCGCCTCAGGGATGAGACATATGAGGACCAGTGAGAAGTACGCATCTTTTACAATGAATGTCAACAGACTCTTACAAATGAATTCACCCCAGACTACATTGTCAGCTCCTGGGGACACATTTAAATCGCCTTCTGTGTCTGTAAGTGTCAGCTTGTCCTGGAGTCGACCCCAGATCTGAGGAGCACAAATGCTAGCTTGGAGGCCTGAGGCTGCCTGAGGTCTCTGGGCTCCTGCACAGACAGATATCTGGACAGACAGATGCAGCGCATCCCTGGGCTCCTGTCCTTCTGCCCCCCACTGTCCTCTCTCAGCGTGGGTGTCCCATTGCACAGGCAGAAGCGGGATTTGGTCTTGTCTCCTCCAGGCACCTGTGTCTCCTGACCCACGGCCTGGGGTGGTGGGACAAGAAGGGGAAGGGCCTGGTGAGTGCAGCACCGGGAGGGACATTCAGCTGGACACAGTGCTTCCTCTGTGCTGGGTCTTTAGACAGGTGTCCATTGTGATTGGCCCGTGCTCCATTCTGATTGAAAAATGCTCCAGCCTGATTGGACGGTGCTCCATTGTGATTGGCCCATGCTCCATCCTGATTAGCTCGTGTTCCATCTTTGTGGTTCATGATCCATTCTCACTGATCTATGCTCCATCCTGTTTGGCAAATCCTTCATCTTGATTGGCCCATGCTCCAGTCTGTGTGGTCTGTGGTCAATTCTGAACATATCTGAAATATATTCCCAGTTGGAACTTCCCACAGGTTTGGAAATTGCTGGGAAATTCTCCCCACCCCATCACCTCTCTGCTGTTCATCCCGAAGATTTCTGCTCAGCATTCTGCATCCTTGAGCACATTCTAACCCATTCCATTGTCTCTAAGGAGAAAAGGCTCAGGGAAGGGTTGGGAACAAGTTTGGGTTTCTTTTAAATCCTGAAGTTTTCAGCATTTGCAGATTCTCCAGGGCCAGATGCTTAGCCATCTGCATGGAGCACTCTCTCCTGGAAACGATTTCCTGCCTCCCAAATGGCACAATTCTTGACTGTGCCGAGGGCCATATCACTGCTTCAGTAACAGACGCTCACTGCCGGCACCCAGAGAGGGAAGGCTGCTTGGTTCTGGAATCTCATTTTCTAATCCCTATAAAGATACGCAACTGTGTTCACACTACGCTCTGCAGCTGAGGGGCCCCTCCCCAGCCTGAGCTCAATTCCCCTCAACCCTTCCCCTTCGCAGAGCGACTCTCAGACTTGGAGTTCCCCGTACCCACCCCAAAATGTCTCCTCTGCAACCAAGTACAGTGGCAGATCCCAGGGTCACACCTCCCTTCCTCTAGGTCAGCATTGCCCCTCAGAAACTCTTTTACAATTAAAACCTGCCAGGAAACTCAACCCACCTCTCAATGTCACCGAGTGCTCGCATCTGCTTTTTATGGTGCCCCGAGAACCTTTCCCTCTTATTCCACCAACGGCGCACTGATTTCCCGTGGAAATGACACCCCCAGTTCTCAGATCACGCGTGTGTCCCAGCTCTGGGATGGATGTTGATGAGACCTGGCCAATCACAGCATCTTCATCAGGGCACCTGGTGCTGGATAGACACAAGCCTCAGACAGTGAAAGCCACAGGGACCCACATCTGGGCTTTGACAGAGGACTGGGAGGATGCTTCTCTTCATAAATGTTCCTGAGAGGAGGGGAGTGGGCTTGGCACTGCAGGTGGAGGGGTTGGCCCCACGTGGCTGAGCTCAACCAGGAGAAGAGCCAGACAGGGAGCACAGTCAGAGAGAAGGAGACAGAGAGACAAACACAGAGAGGCAGAGAGGTCCTGGGGGCATCTCCCGGGTACCTCCATCAAGCTGTACATGAAAGTGCACAACCCTGGACCCTTCAGTTGGCTTGAGTTGGGTTTTTTGTCTCCTTCAACCACAGAGTCCTAAATATGGAGAAGACATCAGAGGGGGAGACGGAGATGCTTTGACAAACCTCCAGTTTACAAGGAGCACCTCCAGACTGGAGACCCCTCCCAGTTTCCTCTCAGCACCCACCCACGGAAGCAGCTGCTGCCCACGGCAGGGATGGCTGAGGGATGTGTCCAGAATGCCCTCCCAGGAGGGAGGCTCTGTGTTCGGGCTCCTCAACTCATCCATCAGCACAGACATCCCAGGTCCTACCCAGTAGAGGGACTGGGGTGGAGAAGGGACCACTTCACCCAAGGTCTGAGTGAAAAGGCTTCCACAGGTGAGGTGAGGACAGCAGGGATGAAGGTGAAAGCCTGAACATGACCCAGAAGGCTGGACATTGGCCTTGACCAGCTGGCAGAGCCCTGGGGATGGAGTCAGATTGATGTCCCCAGGCCTGGCTGGTACAGAGCCAAGGAAAACACCTGCATTAGAGCTTCCTTCCACTCCAATCCCTATGCCCACCCCTCACCTGTCTGTGGAGTCTTCAGAGCTAGAGATGCCCCTCCCTTCCTGCCCACTCTCCAGCAAGGTAACACCTGCCCAGGACTCGTTTTTACCTCACTGAGAAGTACTTGGCTGATCCGTGTCCCCTTAGAACTGCAGGGGTCGATGCAGCAGCAGGGGTCACCAGCCCTGCCACCTGGGCAGGGCTTGCAAACTGTGCTTGATAGGTCAAGTCCAGTTCCCAGGTGGAGCTTTAGCCCATGGAATCCTTCAACATCGGAGCATACAGAACCCTCCTAAAACTAATCGATTTTTTTCCCCCAGCGTTCTGTGGTAGAGATGCGGTGTCGTTCACCTAATCTGCTTTCTGCTGATGGAATTCAGGGCAGTTCAATGTGACCCTGAACCCCACAGAGCCAGAGAAGACATCCTGTAGTCTATGTCTTAGCTCCCACAGGTGTATTTTCTGCAGGGTGGATTCCTAGAGGGAAGACACAAGAGCTGAGCACCATCAGTGTCCCCACATGAGCCCAGGGACTGGAGAGTCTGTTGCTGGTCATGCACAGTGCTCCCCTCAGAGCCCCTCACCACCCTCATCTGTCCCCTCACCGCCCTCATCTGTCCCCTCACTGCCCCCATCTGTCCCCTCACCACCCTCATCTGTCTCCTTACCATCCTTATCTGTCCCCTCACCACCCTTATTCTGCAGACGCTGCTGCAGAATGGAGATAGTCACCGACTGGCTGCTTCCGGGCCCACTCGCCTTCCAGCATGTCCACCAGGGATGGCCTCGGACTGCCTGGGGCTGTGCTGGACGATCCCCTTGTGGCCACCCAAGGGCACATTGGGGCGGAGGGTGGTCCCGCACACTGGGGTCCTTCGGGGCCTGCTGTGTGGTCTACCTCTCCTGAGTCTACAGATGGGAGCTGGCACCAGCTCTAGACTCAGGCTGACCCCTCAGAGGATGACTGTGCAGCCCTTCCCAGCCCTCCTGGCACGGGGCTGCCGGCTGCAGGTGGTCTGTGGCTCTTCTGTTCATCATGCGTCCAGCATGGGGTGGGATACTGATCTTCTTGTCCTGCAAGGACCCTGATGTTCACACAGGATCCCCAGGAGACCCTCACTGTGTTTAGCTGAATCAGCACTCACTCCTACATGGCCTCCCCATCAGGCAAGCAATGCCCCTGTCCGTGCCCACCCTCCCTGGTCCTGTCCAAGCCCAGAGTGAGTGATTGTTGCACTCACTGGGTCCATCTCCATCTCTTCTTAAGCCGTGTGTGTGTGTGTGTGTGTGTGTGTGTGTGTATGTACAGGGGTTACAATAACAGAAAAACCCCTGCTGGACCTCCTGTTGCCAAGAGAAAGGTGCCTCTACCTTTAACTTTGTAGAACAGAGTGAGTGTCTGGAGGGTGGGAGCTGAGGCCATGTCCAGGCACTCCTCAGTGAGTGGATTCCCCAGACAGAGCCTTCACCTCCCACCCCGCCAGCTCCTCCTCACACACCTATTCCTGTTATTTCCGTGAATGGCACCATCCTCCTCTCATCAATCTGTGTGCTGAGCCCTAGAAACAGGGCCCAAGAGGACCTGGAAGAAAGGAGAAGAGGATTCCATGGTTATGGTCAGCCCCTTCCTGCACTCACTCCTCACCCACACCGCCAGCCCCGGGCTCTCCTGTGGTTCCCTCCTGGGTCTCCTGTGGTTCCCTCTTGGGTCTCCCGTGGTTCCTTCCTTGGTCTCCCGTGGTTCCCTCACGCATTTCCCGTGGTCGCCCCTGCAGGGGGAGTGGCAGCTCCTGGATATTCTCAGACTCACCTCTCAGGTCTGCACACCCTCCCAGCCTCCCTGGTGCTTCTTTCTCATCCAAGCAAATCCCTTTGGGGCCTATTCTAAGGACGATTTAATGTATTATCCATCAGAGAAAGGCCTGCAGACAGCCCACAGGAAGGCATCTAGGACAGTGAAACTCAAAGCACTTCCCCGGTGTGGGGGCGAAGGCTGATGTTTCCAGCGAAGACCTGTTACCAGCACACTCCACGTGGCTGCCTCGTTCTTCTCTGTCCACACCAGCCTGGCTGTCAGGAAAGGCCCATTTGCATGGAAGGGGACTCTGGGTGTGGAAGAAAGGCAGACTCAGGGCAGACTCAGACAGGAGCAGAACCACATGCATCGCGTGAAAAGCACCATCAGTGGACAGAAACCCTTAGCCAGACTTCACAGCATTCCCAGCCCCAGGGTAAAACAAATTGCTCTGCGCGTCTCCTCCCATCTCTGCCCATCATGTGTCGAGTGGCCACTCGGGCGGCTCATTGACTCCCTTGGGGAGCAGAGGCTGGGTCCAGGCAGGAGCAGTGGTTCTGGTGTGATCATGTGGCAATTAAACAAAGCGGCATCTGATTAAGTGACCACATTGATTCTCTTAACATGGAAGGACAGTAGCTCCTAGACCAGGAGGCATAAATCTCACTTTCTTTTCCAGGCTCCCTCCAGTGGAAATGTCAAGATAGGAAATAGGCCAGTGACAAACATGGACAGATACGTCCCAGCCCTAATGTACTCATCAAGCTCCCTCTAATGCTGGCCAGGTGCCATGCACTCACCAATCCATCCATATTCCAGTGTTTGATAAAGTCTCCAGGGAAACAGCTGGTGCTGTCAGGTGATGGGCAGATGCAACCAGAGATGGATGACGGGGTCATTAAGAAACGGAGGAGCAAGTGGGCAGACAAACACACGGAGAACTGGTGAAAACGGGGATGGGTGTGCAATGGGTGACTGGGTAATTGCAGGACAAATGGTGTAATTGGTTAAAATCCAGATGATTGGTTAAATGGGGGATAGGTGTATAAATGGATGAGAGGGTAGATGGATGATGGATGGACAGATGGACAGATGGGTGGATGGATGGAAGAAAGAAGGATGTGTAGTAACCTGAGTATATGTTCAGATAAGTGAGTGGGGAGATGGATGGATGGATGGGTGGAAGAGAGAAGAATGGATAGTAACCTGGGTATATGTTCAGATAAGTGAGTGGGGAGATAAATGGATGGATGGATGGATGGATGGATGGAAGAGAGAAGAATGGATAGTAACCTGGGTATATGTTCAGACAAGTGGATGGACGGATGGATGGATGGATGGATTAATGGAAGGGAGATGAATGGATAGTAACCTGGGTATAAGTTCAGGTAAATGGATGGGCAGACGGATGGATGGATGGATGGATGAAAGAGAGAGAAAGATGTATAATAACCTGGGTATATGTTCAGAAAAGTGGATAGATGGATGGATGAATGGAAGGATGGATGGATGAGAGAAGATAAGTGGATGAACAGATGGACAGATGGATGGACAGATGGACGGATGGATAGATGGAAGAGAGAAGATTGAATAGTAAACTGAGTATAAGTTCAGATAAGTGGATGGACAGACAGATGAATAGATGGGTGGATGGTGGATGGATTAGTGAGAAGGTGGATGGACCTACACACAAATGACAACTTTGAGAGTGAATGTTTGACTTAAATCTTAGGGTCATCACATTCCCAGGAGACATGCAGGTGGTGCATTAATCCTCACCTGCTGTTCCCAGCAGCCCACACTTCCTGTTTCCACCACTTCCCTGATCGATTCAGACACTCAGGGAATGAGGGGGTCACAAACTGAGTCAGCAGGTCAGCCAACCCGGCCAGCGGTGTGGATGCCCCAGGCAGCCCACAGTGGGTGCTGATTGAACCTACACAGGCCACAGGGGAGGAATTCGGGCAGTTACATGGATAATTGGGATGAAAACAACTCCACTCAAGAACCCGGAGGACTCGGGCCTCATGGGCTCTGGTGGGACACGATCCTCAGGTCACTCCCCTCCCGGTCCCTGTGCAGGTCCTGACCCAGGGAGCCCCTTCCCTGCAGAGGGCAATGCTGAGCCGGCCCTAGGCACAGACAGGTCTGAGCATCCCTGTCTTCTCCCCTAGGGGAACCACAGCCCGTCTTTCCTTCAACACAAACCCACCACATCCCTGGATGGAACTCAGACAAGCCACTTCCCATTGATTTCAATTTGCATTTTAAATAGACTAAGTGGCTCTGGAAAGAAAGCAGAAGTTCATTAGTGTTGCGAAATGCCATTTCCATCAACTCCTTGCATGGGAAGCCTAATTACAGCTCCCTGGGGAGCAGTGGCAGGACCCAGGCCCACCCAGCCAGCCGCTGGAGCAGCAGTGAGTGGGGAGCACCCTTGGCTTCCTGGGCCCTGGCTGGGAGAGCCGGGCTGCCTGGGAAAAGGAGCCCCTCCTCCAACTCAGAGGCCCCTGGACCCTGACCTTGGCCGGCCAGAGGCCTGACCAGCAGCCGTGTCAGCAGCATTGCCCCAGGAACAGGGATTCTCAATCCTGCTGCACTCTGGAACCCAAGGAGCCTGAGACAATGCTTGTGCCTGGAGACCACCCCCAGAGATGCAGGTGGGCGTGGGAGTCAGCACAGACCCCAGGGGTAACTATGTGCAGCTGATTGGTGACCACATTCCCAGGCACCTTCTGCCTCCCCCACAGAGGCCCACACCTCCCCCCACAGACAGAACCCATCCCCCTCCATGCACTGAGTGCCAGGATGACAAAGCCCCATCCTCCTGCAGTGCATTCATTCACAGTGGAATAAACGTGTGTTGACTGGAGAGGGCTTTTGATTACTCACTACATTGTTAAATGCATCTATCCACAAAGACAACACAACAGGAAGGAATCACGTTTCCAACAGATGAGGCTGTAGCCATTGCAGGCCCACAAGCAAAACAGTGAGCTCCACCAACACCTCCCACCTCACGCAGAAACTACCTCAGCGTGTATCGGGGACCTATGTGTAAAAGGTAAAATCATAAACATTTTAGAAGCAACATTGGAGAAAGCTTTGTGACTTTGGGTTAGGCAATGGCAAAAGCACAATCCTAAAAAAAAAAATCTATAAACTTGACTTCATCAAAATTAAACCCTTTTGCTCTGCAAAAGACAGAGTTGAGAGAATGCTCAGACCAGCCACAGACTGGCAGGAAATATTTGCAATTCGTATATGTGACCAAGGTCCTGCATCTGGAATACGTAAATAACTCTTAAAGCGCAACCATAACAAAACAGAGGACACAATATTTTTTAAATGAGGAAAAATGTACACAGACGTTTTCCCAAATAAAATATACAAGTGGTAAATGAGCACATAAAAGAATGGGCAACGTCAGGAATTATTAGGAAAATACAAATTGAAGTCGCGATGAGATCACAGCCCACACCTGTTAGGATGCTAAAATTAACAAAAAAAGGAAAGCAAAGGAAGAAGAAGGAACTGATCCCAGGCGCTGCTGAGGCTGCCCAGCAAGCGGAGCTCACCGCGAAGAGGAGCAGCCACTTCATTCTAGAAACGGGGCGGCCGCTCCTCCAGCCGAGCGCTCCACGCGCTCACCACGGGGACCGCAGCCCCACCCCGGGACCCGCTCGCGTGGAGTGGAAACCTACGCGCACACAGAGAAATGCCGGTTAACGTGCCGGGCGACTTTATTTGTAATTGTAGAAACTGGAAACAGCGCAAACGCCCCCACCAGTGAGCCGAGAACCAGCGTCGGGCCTCGTGCGGGGGACGCCGCTCCGCGGGGCACGGGCAGGGC
>NW_012112586.1:1766795-1774889 GCF_000951035.1 Colobus angolensis palliatus
GCCTCGACCTCCCAAAGTGCTGGGATTATAGGCATGAGCCACTGCGCTTGGCCTCAGATTTGTAATTTCATTTGTCCATATTATTTTGTAATATTTGTCCACGGGACCATTTGCTTTGTAACAAGTTTGTACCATTATCATAAATACAAACAGACGGTCTGATGGTGTGAAAATGATCTGCTTTCAGTAGGAACCGTACTTACATTATCTGTACAGTCATCCTTTCATTTTCAGTGCTGTGTTCAATAAATTACAGGAGATTGTTCTGGGCACATTTAAGGTAGGCCAGGTAAAGCCATGCTGTTCCATAGGTTTGGTGCATGATGCATTTTGAGTTAGGACATTTTCAATTTAGGGTGGGTCCTCATGACACAGCCCCACTGTAAGTTGAGGAGCATCTGAATTTGTAGTTTACATTTTCACTTCTCACTGCACCCCTTGTGTGTCCGGGACAGGTTCCCAGGCCCGGGAATTCTACTCACTCTGTGCAGTAGCTGCCGAACATCCTGCAGTGCCCATGGACTGCCGCGTCTCAGCTGCCCTCCCACGGGTGACATCGGGTCACTATTCCCAGTTCTCAGCCACCACACACAGAGCAGCCACAAACACACGTGTGGGGACGTCCCTGTGTGTTTGTGGCTCTTTCCATAAAATATAAGAATTAACTTCAAGCCCCCAGTCTGATAAGTTCCTCAGTCGGTACAGGACACCCATTCTGGGCTGGCCTTGGGAGGTTCCTCTGAGGACGTGATGTGTGGAGAAACCTGGGAGGAGGGGAGGAGCTGGCTCAGGAAGCTTCCGGACCCGGGGAACTGCAGGTGCCCAGTCCCTGGGCCTGGCAGGAGCATGGTGTGGGGAGAACAGAGAGGAAGTGAGCGGGGAGGCCCCATGAGTCAGGGTGTGGCAGGGCCCTGGGGTTTATGACAGAGGTCATGGGGTTGCTGAATGCGGGGAGAAGTCGTGTGAGGGCTTCACACAGAGGTGGCCGCACAGAGTGGGTCGTCACTGGCCCCTCACTGAGCGCTAGAGAAGGGGGCAGAGGGAGGGCAGGTCTGGAAGCCTTGCAGGAATGAGGTGGAGCTGTGAAGACGGGGGAACAAGGTTGGTGGTAGGTGCCTTCAGGACGCAGGATCTGCGGCTCGGTGACTGTTGGATGGGGAGAGGAGATGGGCGTCCAGCATGTCCCAGGTTTCTGGTGTCAGCATCGGGAGGCTGAGGCAGGACACTGGAAGAGGAAAGCGTTCTGGGAGAATCACGAGTGCAGCTGGGACTCAATGAGGCTGAGGTCCTCTGAGATGACCCAGGAGCTGTCAACAAGGCAGGGACAGGGCCAAGGCCAGGGTGGGGATCAAGGGGTGTCAGCAGAGGCACAGGGGCTGCCTTGGGGGGCTTCCCAGGGAGCGGGGTCCTGGGATCAGTGGGTCACCCTAGGGGGCCTTGTTGAGTCTGGCCTTCAGGGGAGCTGTTTCCGCAATACCCCAGGCACCACTCAGCATTGCACGGGGCAGGGCTGTCCTTGAGTTCTAAGTCCTGGGACCTGGTGTTCAAATTCAATGGACTCACACACCCCACAGAGCCCATGTGCCCAGCCAGGGAGGACATGGGGTCTCTGACCACAAATGGGGTGCAGCCAAAGGGCACCCGGCTCCCCCTCAGCCCCTCACAGCATGAGGTTGGGGGTGGAGTGGTCCTGCAGCCCCCAGCCCCCCACTGCTGGTGTGGAGTTGGGAGGGCACAGGAAGGGGAGGGCCCAAGGACCAAGGACCCGCAGGTGCAGAGTGAGGAGGGGCCGAGGCATCCAGGATAGAGGGAGGCCGGGCTGGAGGGCGGCTGAGGGTGAAGAGAGGCCGGCTCCTCACTTGTCCGCCCCCGTGTTTGAGATTCTTTCAGTACCTGTCTCTGCGGACCTTATTCTGTGGCCATGATTCTGGGAGGATGGAATCCTGAGGCCCGGTGTGCAGGGCCCCTGAACAAAAGCCCCATGGTGTTCGGGCCAGGCTGCGTGTGGGATGAGGACAGGAAACGCAGGGCACAGTCGGGGAGGAGCCCAAGGAGACCATGGACGTGGCAGGAAAATCCCAGGCATGGCCCAGCCAGGGCCCCGAGTCTGCGGGACCCCGAGGTGGGCGCTCCCTCAGGGACCACCCAGGGCATCAGCGTGGCTGCCTAAAGTCCTAAAAATACCTGCCTGGAAGGTGCCTGTGGTCGGCTCCCTGGTCTCCCCTTCCCCGTCATGACTTCCCAGCTCCTGCTTTTCCCAGGAAGGACAACCCCCCATCCAAAATCCCCCAGAGGCACGTCCTGGGAGGGGGAGCAGAGACCCCAGGGTGCCCTCCAAATGAGACTCCTGAAATTTTCCAATCCATTTCCTTTAAAATAACTCTAAAAAAGTTTGATATATTAATTACATAAATAAATAACATACACCATATTACATGTCCCATATGTCAATATTTACGCATGCATTATGTAAATAGATTTATGCCATATATTTATACAGAGGTAAGCATGTATATGCGACGGAAATGTACACATGACATAATATAAATATTTGATCCCTCATGTTGTTTGGGAGAATTGCCTTTTACTAAAAATGGGACCATAAGCGGATCCAGAAAAGTATTTTAACACTTGGAGCTCTTTAGACACAAGAATTACATTGCTATTTAAATTTCAAACACATGTTTTGTTGTGGGGAATGTAATCTGGCAATTAGCAAATACTTCCAGGCATCGAGTACTCACTCCATGGAGAAATGGGACGCAGTGAACGGTGAGTCGGAGTAGAAAGGACACTGCGGTTTTCCTGCTGTACTTTGAAATGTGGATGGTGACAAGGGAGTGGCTGTGGTCTCGGCGTTACTGGGGACACAGAGGACGGGGCAGTTTCTAAAATATCAATGCTTATAATGAATGGGGAATTACATTTCTGCAACCGTTTCTTTACATTTTAAATGAAAATACTTGATGTGAACAAGTGAGGAGATGAGAGTGAGGGGGTGGAGACTTCATGGGAATGGTTTAAAACCCACCAGCATGGAGGTGGTGGGGGCGCCTCCAAGCACAGGTGGCAAATCCTGGAAGACAGGAGCAGCAGTTAAGGGGGTTGCGGGTGAAGTTGGGGGGCGGCTGATTGTGTGGGAGCTTGTGGTGGGTGGGAGCCCGCCCTAGCCCAGACCCAGGATCTCGGGAGGATGAAGGACAGCAGATATGGGAGGTGGGGCTGGTCCCACAGGGCTGGACGGATCCAGGCTACCAGGTCTGAGTCGGCCAAGGCTGTGGGGGCCCCCTGTGTTACGGAAACCAAAGACGATTCTACCTCCCCAGGGAAGGCACGGGAGCCCAGTGAAGTTCGAATCTCTCATGAGCACCACACTCTTCAGAAAGCCCAAACACAGAGTCTCTCCCTGTTTAAAAACTTCTTCCACTTTCGGTTCCGTAAACACATCCTTAGCCTGCCTTCTGGGACTGTTCATGGCGTGTTAAAGGTTTGGGACTTTGGAACTTTCAGGACAGAGGGAAGGCATCACAAGCTGTGACAGAGCGGCGATCCACCCACGCGGTCATTTCCTGGACACTTGTGAGGCTTAGGATGTTCCTGGGCCTGAGACCAATGAGGCCCTTTCTCCAGATGAGAAAACCAAGGCTTGGACCTGCTCGAGGCCCCAGCCAGCGCCTCAGCGGGGCTCCTGGGTCCTGGGGTCCTGGGGTCCAGGCCGGGTGAGCCCAGAGCCCTGCTCTGAGCAGACACAGCCTGCTGCTTTTCCACGGTTCTGGAATTAGAAAGCAATGGACACACACTCTGAAAGCCGCTCAGCCCTTTGTCTTTAAAACAGCACTGATGTGGACGGTTCTGGGAGTTCCGGGGGGAGACAAAGTAACTGAATCTTTCAGAGACTCAGTGAAACCTGCAATAACTCTGGTCCATCCACAGACTTGGACAATTTCCATCCAATTAATTACCAGAACAAAACACAGAATCAGAAAACATCTTAGATTACATGACTGGTTCGCAATACAATTTAACTCTTTTCACCTCCGGAAATTAGAAGTTCCATTAACAGCCTTTTAAGTTTGAAACAGTTGATTCCAGTTGAGCCTCCTGAATTAGCAGCACGCACTGGCTGTCTCTTCTCGGGGCTCCTAGGGAGAGGCACAGTCACTCAGAAAATGAGGCCAGGGTGACGAGTGACACAAATGGACCCACAGCCTGGGACACAGGGGCCACGTCCACATCCCGTGGGAGCAAGGTGCACCCAGCTGTCTTCCCGTGGGCATCTGTGAACCCCTCCGTGCACTGACTTCCTGGCACCATCCTCCCTGTGGAACCTGGCAGGCTGCCAGGAGAAGCTCAGTGGGCATCACAGGTGCTGGGTGGGGCCTCCCATCTGCCAGAGGCTTTGATGACAGCAGCCTGGGAGTCCTGGAGGGAACAGCTGAGGGGCTGTCTCTGCTGCAGGCCACATACCTGGCTTATCTGGGAGTCCCCAGCTCCCTTACTCTGTCCACGTGGTCTGGTCTGGGTGGGGCTGACTCCACCCCCAAGTCAGGTGTGCTCCTGTGACCCAGACCTGTGAGAGTAGAACATTCCATTCCCATGGCCTGGGCGATGGGTTCAGGGGTGGGCACTTGACTGGCCCTGCTTGGAGAAGTCAGTCAGCTTCAGTGGACTTAGCCCCAAGGAGACACTGGCCTGGGAGGGCCCTGGACACAGGAAACCAGAGCCCTGAGGTCATGCCTGAGCTGCAGGATCACGCTGTGCCTGAAGCTGTCCTGGCCTGAGGATTTCAATGCATTTCCTCTGGTGCCTGGGCTGGTCTGGGGCTTCTGTCACCCCCAGAGTCCTGACTCCTGAGCGCCCCCTGTGGCCTGTAGAAGAGGGTGGATGTGGACAGTCTCACACCCAGTGCAGCTGCCTGTGGCCACCCAAGGACAGCGATGTGGCGCTGAATTCACCTCCTGCGTGACGTCAGGACCCTGCTCCCCAACGGGGGCCTCCTCCCCAAAAATGTCTCTGGAGCCTTTGGGTTGCTGCTGTTGACACATGAGATCAGTCCTGCCGTCTGCTGCTGGCCCTGCTGTTGGTCACTCGGCTCCTGGCCACCATGCTGGGGTCTGAGCCCCACGGACGTCCCCACCTCTCAGCCCAGGTGCAGGAGGGACACAGGGAGTAGAATGGGGTGATGCCTCCTTCGCCTCCCAAGGCCTTGGAGTGAGTGCCGGGACCATCTATCCTCGCCCTCTGCCTCCCTGGGTGTTAACGCACCTGGGCAAAGTGTGCAGTTCATTGCTAAGGACAGGGCCACCGGCCCTGCGTTTCCCTGCAGAGTCCCTGGGCTTCTCGGCCCATCACAGGCTTGAGGATCAGCGCCTGCAGCCTGTGGTGGTTGTTTTCTAGTCTGTAAAGCGGATTTGGGTTTTAGAGCTGACACTTTGTCACCGGGAGCACAGCCTGTCTTCTCTGTTCCTTTCCTTTGTGACTCAGAGGCCCTCTGCGCTTTGGTGGGAGGAAGGGGAATCGTCCTTGTTGCTGACGCCTTGTGACAGTACTGGCTGGAGGGGGTGCGCATCGTGCCAGGAGCTGATCCCTCATTCAACCTCGCAGCAGCCATCCCAGGCTCGCCCACTGTGACTTTCACTCCCATTTCACAGATGAGGTCCATGAGGCCCAGGGAGGCTGAGTGGGCCGCCCTCCCAACTGGAGTGTGGAGGGGATTTGAACTCCGGCCTCGGGGCAGAGCCTGTTGCTGGCTGGGCTGGGCTAAGTTGACTCCCCAGGGCTGTCAGCCCCATTGCATCCTGACCACTCAAGAACCGTGGCCAGCACTTTCCAGGCTCGAAGGTGTGGGTGCTCACAGCATGCCCGAGGGTAGGTGTCATCGTCCTCACCCTGTGCACTCACCATGCCCGTCTTTGCAGCGTGAGGGACCTGCCGGGTCCTACTCTGGGCACCGAGGTACAAAGGGCAGCCCTCCTGCCCTGCCCTGTGAGGCTGCTGGTCTCCACCAGGATGCAGAGGGAGGTGGGTGAGGCCACAGCCCAGAGAGGGAGGGCAAGGTGGCAAGGGTGGGGTGTAGAGGGGTAGGACTGAGGGTGGCAGTGACATCGATGAACCCCCGGTGAGGAGGGGCATGGACTCTCCTGCACATCAATGGGGAGCCACAGAAGGTTATAGAGGAAGGTCATCCTGCCCCAGGTCCCCCAGGGAGCTGAGGCCTCAGCCACATTCACCCTCACAGCTGGGCCCTCTGGCCCCTCCGGCCCTGGGAAGTGTGGCCTCTGTTTTTGGTGAGGTCACAGCTGCAGGGAGGGCCGGGGGGCCGGATGCTTCAGACTGCAAACAGCTTCGCGCAATACCCCCTGTTGCGGGGCAGAGGCCAGAGCTAGAAATAGACCCGCGGCGACCCCCACCCCAGCCACACAATGCCGGCCTCCTGACCACAGGTCCTGGGCCACCTCTTCCTGCTCACATGGGAGGAAACCCTGAGCTCAGGGGAGGCTGTTCACCAAACAAGGCCGCCTTGTGTAGCTCTCTGAGGGCCTTTTATAATCTTCTTCCCTCCCCCGGGACAGCCCAGCTGCAGCCCCTCCTCACCAGCGACCCCTGGGCCCTTCGCCTCGGGGCCAGGCAAGCAGGGAGCAGACAGCAGTGTGTGAGGAGGGAAAAGAGCCGGACTACAGGGACCCCAGCCGCCTGCCAGCCCCTCCCCTGCAGCCTCTCCTCCCAGACGCCGAGGCCCCTGAGCTGTCCCGTGCAGGGAGAGTAGCCAGGCAAGGCCCTGTGGAGCGCAGGAGCTGTGGCAGCAGGAGAGCCGGGAGGAGGCTGTGGCTGCTGCCCAGCCAAGCAGAGACGCCGGCTGTATGCAGTCCTGGGCCACGTATCGGGTGTGGTCTTAGGAAATGTGAGTGTACACGTGCGTGCCTGTGTGTGCACATGTGCATGTGTGTGTACACAGCCTCCGCCCACATATCATGTGTGTGAATTCAGGAAAAGTGTGCGTGTGCGTGCATGTGCCTGTGTGTGTTCTCATGTACACAGCAGAGCGGTGGGTCTCTGCCATGGGGAACCTGTGGTGGATCCGGAACTCTGACAGGGAATGGCCAGGGCAGCGGACCCCTTGGGAAGCAGCCCGGCAGCGTTGCCCAGAGCTGAAGATCCACTTATCCCGATGCAGCCGTTCCACTCTGGGGTGTCTACACCACAGACAGGGGCATGTGTGTTCACCAGAAGGTGCTCTTAGCAGCACATTCGTGAGCGCCAGACTGGAAACTGCTGCAATGTGCATTAATCGTGCAGTGGGTACATGAGCGGAAATGGCCATGCTGGGCCTCCCTGTCCAGGGGAGCCCTGACCCCCTCTCCCTTGCCCCGAGGAGAGGCTGAGGAACAGTTTCCAGGCCTGGGAGGGATCTGGCCATCCTGGCAGTGACTGGGGAGGAAGGAGAGTGCTGGCTCAGCCCACAGTGACTGCACAGCTCTCCCCGCCACCTCCTCCCCCAGGAACAATAAGGGCCCTTGTGTCTGCCTCCCCCAGGGACAGTGTCCCAGTGAGTAACAGAGCCTGGCCTGGGAGGTGGCCCCAGGGCAGGCCTGGGTTCCAGTGGTTAAATCTGGCCTCAGCCCTGGGGCTCTGAGCAGGGCTGAGGACGCCCCCGAAGGGCTGCAGCGACGGGATCGAGCTCTCCGTGCACCAGACTGGACCTTCTGCCGCCTCTCGGGACAGCCAGCTCTGCCATCCCCTGAAAAGGGTCCCTGGGCTGTGGACAGGCACCGTATCATGCTCTGCTGTGTGGTCCTGAGGGGCACAACAGATGTCCCTTGGGTCCATCCAGCACTCACCTGCCTGTCTGTATTTCTCTGCCAGGTCACCCCTACTTGGTGCATGTGATTCCGAGGTGGGGAGCCACGCCTTCCAATCAGCATTTTCCTACTGTGGTCCTGGGATTGGCTCAGGAATGGCCATGTGACCCAAGCTGGTCCAATCAGAATGTGCCTGGGACTTTTTCCGAAACCCCTGGGAAAGGGAGGCTTTTCTGGCAGTTGCTCGGTTAAGAGGAGCTCTCAAAAAAAAAAAAAAAAAAAAAAAAAAAAAAAA
>NW_012112586.1:1774939-1792243 GCF_000951035.1 Colobus angolensis palliatus
AGAGGAGCTCTCTGAGGGCCGTTTCCAGGCCGCCTTCCCCCACCAGGGACACAGACAAAGTGCAAGAGCCCTGAGCGTTTCCAGGGCTACAAAAATGTTTTAATTTCTTTTAAAATTAGAAGAAAATAGGAGCTCTTAAGTCAAAGAAAGCATTTTAATATAAAACATTAACCTATTCATCTTTGTACCGGTTGTAAAATAGAAGTTTAAAGGTGATTTTATGGAGGAAGGAGCCCACGAATGCCAAAGGGCCCAGGGCCCATGGAAGCCGCAGTGCAGCTCTGTCTGTCTCTGCCGCTGTACGGGAGGGGGCCTGAGATGAGGATGGGCAGCCGATGCCCAGGGCCGGGTGAGGGTGACGCCGGGGCGGTGCCAGTCATCCACAAAGTCCTGCTGTGTGTGCACTGGCATGGGCAACCTCATCAGAGCCCCACAGCACCTCACCATGGTCATTTCACAGACGGGGAAAGCGGGACCTGGAAAGGTTAAGCAATGCAACCAAAGCCACACAGCTTGAAAGTGGTAGAGCTGGGTCTTGAGCACTGAGTTTGGCTGCAGAGTCTGAGCTGGGGAACCGCTGAGCTGCTTTCTGTCTGAGGGCAGGTTGAGCCTGGACCTGTCCTAATGCTGCCAGCCCCTTCTTATGGTGCTTGGGGGAGGGGGTTGGTGAAGCACCTTCTGTCACTTGCTTCCAAGAGAGCCCAGATAACACATGTGGAGTAGGGGCAGAGGAGAGCCAGGCAGGGGCAGAGGAGATCTGGGCAGTGGCTGCAGCCAGGAAGCAGACCCTGCTCCGCTGGGACACCGGACTGTGTGGGCTCTGCAGCCTTCACCATCCTACACTTTTGCTCTGGGGTCTGGTGAGTCCTCCCCCTGCAGAAGGAGAGCAGGGTTCCCCAGAAGGTGAGTCCCACAGCTGTCCAGATGTGTGACGGCAGCTTCCTGTGGAGGAACCAGACATTGTCAAATTGGAGAGGGCCTGGCTTCTTGGAAGTTTGCAGTGTGTGGCAGGTGTGGAAAAACTTGAGGACAAGGAAAGCCCTTTCGAACAGTATTAAGCAGGTGGCATGATGGTGGTGGTGATTCCAGTACTGTGTGTGTGTGTGTGCACGTGTCTGTACATATGCATTCATGTATGTATGTCTGGGTCTGTGTGTGGGGGTCTCTGTGTGTGCATGCATATGTGTGCATGCATATGTGTACATGCATTGTGTGCCTGTGTGTGTGCACATGTGTGTGCACCTGTGGAGCCAGTTCTGTGAGTCCCCCTGAGGGCCAGGAGGTCGTGGGCAGGGCTGGTCCTGGAGAGCACTTCGTTTTCTTTTCCACGCACTTTGGCTTCCCCTGCTGAGCACACCCCCCGCACTTGGCTGGCTGCTTTCACCCCAGCCCCACTCCCCCTGTGCCCAAGAACCTCCTCCTCGTCTCCTCCTCAGCCATACAGCTGGTGCAGCACAGCAGACCTGCACTGAAATGCATCGGGGAGCAAAAGGGAGGTGAAGTTAAACATCCCATCCGCTTCTGTCCTCGTCCTCAGGTCCACTGCCAAGTTCTGACACTGCTGACCCCCCACACTGAGGGCAAATGGCTTCCCCAAATGCGAATCTCACTCCTGATTTGCCGTCACTGAGAAATTCTTTCTGGAAGGTGTTTATTGTTTCTCATTCACTCTGCAAAATCATCAGTGTAGAGAGGAGGCCTTAGGAGTTTCCAGTATAAGGAAACGATGGAGCAGCGTCTCCTGTGGGTCCTCTTGGGGTGGCTGAACGGAATGCAGAGAGGGGAAGAGAGTGGAAAATAGTGCACACATTTTGGGAAAATTTCGAGCAGTCTTTCAGGAGCCTTGAGCCTTGGAGGAGGCAGAAAGGGAAATTATTTTCAGCTTTGTGTACACTGTTCTCTGAGGAAAGCACTTGTCTCTCAGAGGCTGACTTTCTGAAGACTTTATCTGTCAGATTAGAAGTCTGTATGAGAGCCTAGTTAAAAATGCAAGTTCCTAGGTCCCAGCCCAGACTCTGGGATCAGAATATGGAGTGTGAGAGACCCAGGTACTCACGTCTCAGCAGCCTCCCACGTGACTCAGACGGTCACTAACGTGGGAAGACCATGCTCCTGAAAGAGCTGAGGGCATCTGCGAAGACCATGCTCCTGAAAGAGCTGACGGCGTCTGCGCAGTTGAAGCATCGTTTGTCTGTTTGCTCATACAGCAAACGTCACTGAGTCTCTGCAGGTGCCAGCACTGTTTCTGGTGCTGAACCAGGGCCCGCACTCACAGCATTCACCTCCCAGTGGAGGAGACAGCTTGTATCCATGGGAGTCCCCCAGCACTCAGAAGGGACATGATGGGTTCACTGAAGAGGGCTTAATAAAGGGCAGGGGTCGGGACTGAGGCTGTTTATGCCAAGATGGCAAAACCCAAGAGGTCTGTGGGTGGTGACGTCTGAGAATCTAGTGGCTGCCTGGAAATTCCGAGGCTCACCAAGAGCAAACCTGAATTGCTTTCCAGGCCACAGGTCTGTGAACAGCATGGTGCAGAAGCAACTGCCAGAGGCCTCTCCACTCCCCAGGGGCTGGTGTGGGAGGCGGCCATGGCACCAGGTGCTGCTGCATCCTGCAAGTGCACTGCCCCGTTATCAGTCATGGGTGGCATCCAGAATTTCTCCAGCATACTTGGACCCACCAAATCATCAGAGCAGCACAAACGGCCAATCGGAGGCCCTGGGGACAGGACCCAGAGCTGGGAGGTGCACAGGACAAGCCTGGCTCCCTGCATGCCTGGGGCGTGGCCCCCTCGCTCTGGCCCCTGTGTCTCCGACTGCCTGTCCTGGAACACATGCCTGCCATGGTGTGAGGGTGCACAGGGAAGCCTGAGCCCTACCTGAACTTCAGAGACCAGGGGCATGGGAGGATCCCTGGGCTGACATCAGAAACGAGGGCATCAGTGCTGGCGAGAAAGTAAGGGGAGGCCCTGGCCCCCTGTGAAGGATCCCGTGAGTCCCCAGGTAGCTGCTCCCAGGACATGGCACTTGGCCCCCCTCATCCTCACAGTCTCGGACCTGACTCCTCCACGTAGCCAACACCCTAGGATGTCAATGGTGTCTTTAAATCTATGAGGCTCCCAAACAAACTGTCCTCTTCCCGCCCCAGTCCCTTCCATTCCCAGAACATTCTCGGAGCTTTCGCACAAGCAGGACCGCCGTGGTCCTCAGCCGACAGTCCTGGGGTGCAGCCAGAGACCACACTGCAATCTCAGCCCTCTCCTGCCTGCCTCCACTCTAATCTCCACCCCCACTTGGTGCTCTGTCCCACGAAGCTGTGACTCCAGGAAGGAAGTGGCTAACTGGTCGGGAGAAAGCCCACTCCAGGCTGTGCATTCAGGAGCTTTCCATGGAAGGAGCTGGGTACACAGGTGGATGAGCAGGACACCAGCCAGGGGCTGGAAGACACTCCAGGATCTTGGCAGTGGGAGCCTCCAGGACCCTGAAGGTTTATCTGAGCCACTGTGCAAGGGGGTGCCTGGCTCTGTATGGAGACCTCCCCTTCCCCCAGGACAGAGCAAACTGTGCAAGGGGGTGCCTGGCTCTGTGTGGAGACCTCCGCTTCCCCCAGGACAGAGGGAGCTCCTTCCTGTGGGATTTCCAATAAAGCTACTCAGAACTTAGACGAGTTTCCAACCCAAGGGATTCCTCATTTCACTAAAATGTATTTACTGAGCACCTACTGTATGCCACGTGCCATGCCCGGCGTGAGAAACAGAGGAACAAGAAGGGCAGGGCACATCCGAGGAGCCTGTGTGCTGGGAGGCGGACGGGGCGGGTTCCAGGAGCGGGACGGGGCCACATGACTCCTGGCTGGGAGGCGGACAGGGCAGGTTCGAGGAGTGGGACATGTGACTCCTGTTTGGGAGGCTTGAGCCGCAGAGGAGGCTGGTGCCACCTTCTCTGGAGGGAGGACAGGAGGACACAAGTTTGTGGAGGAATCACAAGTTTGGTTTGGGCAGATGCAGGTTCGGCAGCCGTGAGGGCCCTGGATGGGTCTGTGTCTCCTCGCAAAGGAGTTGTTTATGACTCCAGTTATGCACCCGTGAGTAGCTATACCGAGGTCTATTTCCCAGCTACTGTGAAGCTGGATGTTTCTGGTGAACGGAGCCCACACCCGAGGCGCGGGCAGAAACACACGTTCCATCGTTCTGAGCTGAAAGGGAGCAGCCTGGGCAGAGCACATGGTAGGGCAGAGGCCTCTGTTCCCTGCTGTGCCGGGCCGGGGTGACTGGCAGTTGATAAACAGCTCCGCTCCTAACAAACAGCCCTGGAGCGGGAGCCGGCGCGGTCGACGTGCCATTTATCTTAAGGCTTTCAGGGAGGAAAAATGTGTTTTTTAAAAAAGCTGCTGGGAAATGGACAATTATTAATGAAACTCTTTTATCAGTGACTTCACTCATTTGCGAGATGGGAGATGCTGACATACAAGAGTGAGGCCAGGTGTGCTTTGGAGGGGGCCGAGAAGGTGGCCAGGAGCATAGCATGTCCCCTCAGCTGTCACTGGGTCTGCAGGCCCGACGCCCTCTCTGAGGACAGCGCTGGGAGTAAGGGCCGCCGTGAGCTTCATTTAATTCACCTGACACCTGGGGAAGCCTGGGGCTGGCTTGCAGAGCCCATACTTACGACAAAGGGGTGTTGCGGGACCACACGCTCTTGGCTCTCTAATGGTTTACTGGAAAGTCACTGGCATGAGGAAGATTGACTAATAGGAGAAAAGCACACACATTTACTTAACATGTATGCCTGGGAGTCTTCGGAATGAGGATCCAACCCAGTGACAAGGTACGGAAGCTTCCACACCATCCTGAGGCACGGCGAGGAAGGCAGAGGACTCTAAGCACTGCCAGAAACAGGTCACGCTGCAAAGTCAGGCTCCGTGGCAAGACAGGGAAACAGCGGGAGAAAGGAAGAGGCGTGGCTGGCACAGGCAGCCTTGTTATGGAGATGAAGGCTTCCTCCGAGAGGTTACATGGGAAGTGTTTCTTTTCAGACTCTTAACAGCGGCAGACTCACAATCTCTCCCAGATCCGGGAAAGGCATGGAAAGTCGGGGGGCCTGGCTGCATTAGTGAAGATTCTCTATCAGAGGCCAGCGGCAGCTGTTTCAAATTATGTCAAGCAAATGTATTTTGGGATCAAATATTTTAATTTCCTCCAGCATTCTCTGCAGTTCTCTGCTGGTGTAGATGGCTCTGCCTGAGAGCCCAGGCAACAGCTCAGATCTCAGGGCTGCATGGGGCAGCTTCTTCCAGGAGGCTCAGGGGTGTGGATGAGAAATGCTAGACTCTGTAAAATATTTGAAGAGATATATTCCAGGCCAAATGTGAGGGCCATGACCTATGACACAGCCTCATGAGGTCCTGAGAACGTGTGCCCAGGAGGGTGGGTTGCAGCTTGGTTTTATACATTTTAGGGAGACATGAGACATAAGTTAATACATGTGAAGTGTACATTGGCTTAGTCTGAAAGGTGGGACAACTGGAAGCAGGGTTGGGGGAGCTATAGAAGGTCATAGATGGGTTCAAAATTTTCTGACTGGCACTTGGTTGAGAGACTGAGATTATTGAAGGACTTGGAATCAATAGAAAGGAATATATGGGTGGAGATGAGAGGCTGTGGAGACCAAGGTTCTTATTACATAGATGAAGACTCACAGATGACCACCCTTAGAGGCAAAAGGTGGCAAATGTTTCCTATTAAGACCTTTAAAAGATGCCAGACTTTCTGGAAAAGACCCGAAAAGGGAATGGGGTTCTCTACAGAATGCAAATGTCCCCCACAAGAGACAGCTGTGCAGGGCCACGCCAAAATCTATTAAAGAAACATATTTTTGGGTAAAATACTTAGATTTCTTTCAGGGCCTGCTATCTGTCACGTGATGATTTACTAAATTAGGGTTGGAATTTTTTTTTTTTCTTTTGAGATGGAGTCTCGCTCTGTCTCCCAGGCTGGAGTGCAGTGGTGCAATCAAGCTCCGCCTCCCGGGTTCAGGCAGTTCTCCTGCCTCAGTCTCCCAAGTATCTGGGACTACAGGCGCCCGCCACCATGCCCAGCTATATTTTTTTTTGTATTTTTAGTAGAGACGGAGTTTCACCGTGTTAGCCAGGATGGTCTCGATCTCCTGACCTCGTGATCCACCCGCTTCAGCCTCCCAAAATGCTGGGATTACAGGCGTGAGCCACCGCGCCCGGACTGGAAATTCTTATTGCTACAAAGAGTCTGTTTGGTCAGTCTTAAAATCTCTGTTTTAATGTTAATGCTGGTCAGTTGTGTCAGAAATTCAAATCAACTTAACAATAACCCACAACTCTCGGACCAACTTGTGTCAGAAATTCAAAGGGAGGAGGGTATCATGAAGCATGTCTGAACCCCCTTCCATCAGGGCCTGAGCCAGTGTTTCAGGTTGACTTTGGAAAGCCCGTGGCTGAGATGGGGGGTCCACTAGTTGGTTGGGGGCCTCAGAATTTTATTTTTGGTTGACAGAGGTCAGCAGTGAACCCATGGCTTCCCAGACCAAGTCACCCATGGACGAGAGGCCTGCTGCTGCTGGCAGGTGATGTTCTCACTTGGCCTGGACGTAACACAGGCAGCCGCTCTGTGTGGAAGTGTAACCAGCGTTAAAAGAAAAACCTTACACAAGTTAAATTTAACAGAGTTTAATTGAGCAAAGAACAAGTTGTGAATTGGGTCACCTCCAGAGCCAGAGCAGGCTCAGAGGCTCCAGGGCAGCCACGTGGTAGAAGAAGATTTATGGACAGAAAGAAAGGAAAGTGACCACAGAAAAGGGAGTGAGGACGGAACCCATGGGGTTGGCTGCAGCTGGGACGGAACCCGCCAGGTTGGCTGCAGCTGGGACGGAACCTGCTGGGTTGGCTGCAGCTGGGATGGAACCCGCGGGGTTGGCTGCAGGTGGGACGGAACCCTCTGGGTTGGCTGCAGCTGGGACGGAACCCACGGGGTTGGCTGCAGCTGGGCATTTGCCTTATTTTTAATTGGCCAGAACTCCGTGGTTGGCACGGGAGTAGGTTCGTCTGTTTACACATCCAGTTAGGTTTCAGTTCTCTACGTACAGAGAAATCTTTAGGCTGAACTTAAAATACATAAGGAGCCAGCTTTAGGCTAAACTTAATTTAACACCAGGGACCTCAGTTTTAAAAATCACACACTCTCTTTTCCTTCCCTCCCTCCCCTCTCACCTCTCATTCCTTCCCTCTCTGGACACTCCCCTCTAGCGATGCACTCTTACCTAATTAGAATCTTGCTTAAGAAATCCTAGAGGCTGATCTCAAAATAAGCCAGGCACCGAGCCCCCATTGTGGATTCTCCTGCTTAGGCGACATCATCACCAATGAGTCCACCACCACCGGGCCCAAGTCAGCATGCACCGTCCAGACCTCCGTCCACCCAGCACAGCCACTGGGGTGAGACACACAGGCCCTGCACGCTGCGTGGCCCCTGTGTCACGTTTCCCAGCTCCCTGAGGCGCATTTGAACATTTAAGATGGTGCTTTAGAACATCAGTCCATCTTCTTAGCTTGCTGGCTCTCCAATGAAAGCTGCTTTCCCTCCTGCCACCCCTTGGCCCTCGTGTCTGGCTTTTGAGTGGTGAGTCGCTGAACCTGGATTACAGAGGGTCTAGGGCCCAGCTTGTCCCTGAAGTTCAGACCCAGCAGGCCCCAGGCGGCTGCCACTAGGGACCCAGCTATGGTCTGAATGCTGTGTCTCCCCAAATGCATCTGTGGAAATCCTAACCCCCAAGGTGATGGTGTCAGGAGGTGGAAACTCTGGGAGGTGATGAGGTTGTGAGGACTGAGCACTTTTTCTGGAGTTAGTGCCCTTCCAAAAGGGCCCCTAGGAAGCTCCCAATCCCTTCCACCATGCAACGATGTAGCCGGAAGGCGTCTTCCATGAACCAGAAAGTGGCCCTCATCAGACACGGACTCTGCCAGCCTCCAGAATGGTGAAAAATAAATTTCTGTTGTTTCTAAGCCAGCCATTCTGTGGTTTTGTTTCAGCGGCTCGAATGCACTGACAGACATGGATTCTAATGTGGCTTCTCGGGGTGGTGCACAGGTGCCACCTGGTGCCATAGCCCTGGGCGAGGGCACGGGGCCTGTGCCCTTCCCTCCGCTCCGTGTCATCAGCACAGTGTGGATGAGTGCGGGCCCCGAAGTGCAAAATGAGAAAATCTTCCCCCAGTGCTGTAGATCCACCCAGCCCAGCGGTAACCAGAGAGCCAGCGGCCCCACAGCAGGACCCTAATGAGAATGGTGCCTGTGGCAGGAAGGACACCTTGGCTGCGTGTACATGTGTAGACAGGACACGTGGACATGGACGCTGGATTTCTGCTAACATAGCAGCCTCGGTCCCCAGGCAAGAGAGGGTCAGGTCTGGTCCCCAAATGAACAATTAGAGAGGTTACTTTCGAGAAGAGAGCCAGTGGCAAAGTAACTTAATTCTGCAAAGTGTCATGACTCAAGACTCAGGCAGGTGGCAGGAGGGGGTGGGCGGCTCACAGCGGAGCGGGGAAGGGGCAGGACCCCCACGATGTCAGCCGCCAGGTGGGGTGGAGACTGAGGGTGGGACCCCACCCCAGGGGATTTTTCCAGGGTCTCGACAGCACCGCAGGCTCACCCCATCATGATTTGGAACACGTGGCCCTGGGTTTCCCCTGGCCTGGTGGGCCATTTGGTGGGGCACAGAGCCAGAAACAAGTGCACCATGGATCAAGCAGCATGGCCACAGGGCCTGGGGGCACAGAGCCAGGGCACAGGGAGCCTGGGCCTTGTTGTGCAGGTGGGTGGGGCCATGCTGGGCAAGGGGAGCAGGCACTCCCGCCGGTGCAATGGATTGGAACAAAGGGCCCCTGAGTGGACTCAGCCCACGTCAGAGCCGTGTCCGGGCAGCTGGGTGCAGGCTGGATGGAACCCCACACTCCCCGTGTGGCTGAAGGGCCTCTGGTTGGCTTCCCTCTGCCCCAGCCCACGCGAGGCACAGTCAGCATGAATGGAACGAACTAGTGTGGAGCCTCCGATCTGCTGAGCCCCAGAGCTAGATCTGCAGAAAGCAGAGGCTCATTTAGACCCCAAATACCCACCTACCCGAGGCACCAAGACTTTGGTTGGCTGCAGAGGAACCGAGACCCAGAGTTATTTTTAATGAGTGAAATAGAGGAGATGGATTCGTCATGGTCTTCCTGTCCCAGACACTGTCTCCCTCCCATCTCCACTGTGCACACGCGAGCCCCAGGCACCAGGCCCTCGTTCCACAGGCACATCAGCCTGCCTTGTGAAGGCTGCTGCAGCTGTAGTAGGTGCCTCGGAGGCTCTGCCCTGCCCACATGATGCTCCTGTTCCAAGAAACAGTCCACAGCCTGACCCTGCAAACTAGCCAGCCTGCAGTGTGGCCCACATCTCCAGGAATCTGCTGTCCGCTGGTGCCTCTGGCCACACCTCCACTGTTCTTGGGAGCATCCTTGGGCTTCAACTTCTCCATACTGTGCTGCAAAGTAAGTTAGTTCACTTGGGAAGAGATCTGCAGCCCTCACTTTTACCCTCCCCTGGGCAAAATCTCTGGGCCTCCGCTCTGGAGCTGGAGCTGTGTGTAGGGACATTGCCTGTTTCCTGCATCCTGTCCCCATCGTAGGGCCCCAGGACTCTATCCAGCAGGCTATGGTGTGGGAAGGGATGCTGTTTAAACAAGAAGGCAGAGGAGCTAGCAAGGGGGCCCGAGGGATGTCCAGAGACATGGGAGAAAACCAGGGAAGTTTAATGAAAGAAAAGGCAAGAAAAGAGAGGGTGCTGGGAAGAGGAGGCCGGCTGCCCCCGCTCTCCCCTGCAGGTGGCTTTGTCATCTTTCCTCTGCTGGTCTGACTTCTCTGCACCTTTGTCCATGAGGCAGAATGTGCTCCCCGCCCAGCACACAGCCCCTGAGGTTCCTCTTACCTTGCTTACGAGGCAGGCTCAACCCGAAACAAGACTCTTGGCTCCCAGGCCAGGTGGCCAGGGAGAGGCCTACTTGTGTCAGGGGTCACCAAAGGTCCAGTCAACCGTGCCCTGGAGGGTGGGGCCTCCTCATAGACAGGTGGGATCTGGGACCACTGCGGGCAGACACTTTCCAGCTCCTTCAGACAAACCTGCTCCAACAGACCCAGTGTTGCCATGGGCCGTAAAACAGTGGAGATGCTCCTGTCCCACTGCAGCTCTGCAGGCACTTAATTTCTGAGGTTGACCATCGAAGCTTCACATTCGTGGACGAAGACAGAGACGACCTCCACCAACAGGGCGACAATGTTGTCTTTTTACGCCTTGTCCCCTGCCCGTTGGGCAGGTGAAGCCACAGCTGTTTCTTTCATGCTGCTCGAGCTAAGGCTACAGGAACACAAGGCCCACCGCACCTGTTTTGTAGCTGAGTTATCTAAAGCTTTCCATGATGGCCCCATCGCCCTTCTCTCATGATCAGAGGTGCCAGCGTCACCAGCTGCTTCCCAGGGATGCCCTGCAATGCTGCCAAGGAGCCAGGGATGGCTCAGGGTCGCCTTCCCACCAAAACCCCACAGCGAGGTCCCCAGGGTCTCTCATGGTTTGCTGCAGGCAGCCACATTCCTGCCTCCAATTACTGATTTTTGAGACAACAGAGCACTGCATTAGGCTTCAAATGGACTAGCTAGGTGCGCGAGCCCTGCTCAAAATGCTGCCGGGACAGACAGTATTGCATTCATTTTAATGGCTGAGTAGGACCCCATGGTGTATGGACACCACATTTTCTTTATCCACTCAGTAGCCGATGGGCAGCAGCTCGGATGGAGCCAGGGGCATTATTCTAGGCGAAGGAACACAGGCGTGGAAACCAAAACCACACGTTCTTTTTTGTCAGAGGGACCTAGGCTGACACGCAAAGGCATACGGAGTGACGTAATGCGCTTGAGAGGCTCAGAAGGAGGGGGGCCGGATGGGGGCGAGGGATAAAAAGACTACACGCTAGGTACAGTGGACACCCCTCAGGTGACGGGGCCACTAGAATCTCAGAATTCACCATCACACAATTCATGCAGGTAACAAAAACCACCAAAATATGATTGAAATAAAAAAAATCTGTAAAATACAAAAAACAAACCAAAAATTGTTCTTTCTTTCTTTCTTTTTTTTTTGAAAATCAACAAATTCGATTTGCCTGTTAGGTCTCTGACCATAGTCTGTCTGGCCAGAGGAGTCCTTTGCAGGCTGAGCAGGAGGGGCGGCCCCAGCCTCCCCCTGGAGGCCCCTCATGGAACTGCGTGGTTCTGTTCTCAGAACCACAGAAGCCACGTGTCAGTGCGAATATGGGGTGTTGGCTTGGCTCCCCCAAAGATTTTTAATGTAGAAACTTCCCAAGCAAAATATCTGCATTGTCTATGATGGAACTTGCCTTAATGATGTTCCTGCATTAGCCAACACCTGCTCCATACCAAAGACTAAATAGTGGTGAGGAGATGTGGGGAAACGAGAGACAATATCCTAAACTGGGCTTAAACATAAGGGATCACACATGGTGTTGTGCTTTAACATAAATTATGCACGTTTCCATGGACACAACGCAGAAACCAGACGAAGGCCGTACATGCCGAATATAAAGTATTTAATTCTAAACAGTAACAGATTTTAAACTGTTTATTCCCAGAATTGCTTAAAACGGTCACATGGCAAAAACAAACGCCATTAATATGTTTTTGTTTCTCTCTCATTTGTCCATTGCATTGATTTCCTCTGAAATGCAAATAAAACAATGAAAACAAAATCGATATCGAATGCAACTGAAGAGAAGCAAAAATCTCAAGCCCCAGTAGTATTTTTAATCAGAACTAACCCATCATAGATAAGAATTAAGGAAGAATTTGTGCTCGGACTGTAATGTTACTAGTTGAGGACCTTCAATTCTTTATTCACCTATTTAAATGATCTTTGTTGAACATTCCTAAGAATGAAATTCTTCATTTATAGTTTCTACCACTCAATTTTGTAATAAAACAAAAATGTCAGACCATCCAGACACATGAAAAGGCCAAAATGAAGTATCCCACAAAGACTTTTGGAAGGTAGAAAAACAAACAAACAAACACAATTCATCAAAAAAACCCCAACCTACTGATATTGAGATAAATCACAAAAACAGTCTGAGGATGAATGAAAGACAACCAGCCCCTCCTAACCTCCCAAAGTGGTAACTATGACAAATTACCACGGATGACAATGACTCACCCTCCACCACTGCTGGAATCTGTGGCCTATACACAAAAGAGTCAGGAAAACAACTTGAAGGACCATGTGGGTGAGAAAGAAAAGGAATTCTGTGTGCAGGG
This sequence comes from Colobus angolensis palliatus, assembly GCF_000951035.1. Classification (NCBI taxonomy): domain Eukaryota; kingdom Metazoa; phylum Chordata; class Mammalia; order Primates; family Cercopithecidae; genus Colobus; species Colobus angolensis. Next base: position 1,787,317 of record NW_012112586.1, read on the forward strand.
GAAGATGCCTCTCTAAGGTCTGGACAGCCTTCCTGCAGGCATCCCTGGTCCAATGTGACCATAGATGCAAGCACCTGACCAGCCACCGCATGCAAAGGGAGATCTTATGGCCGTCACACTGAGCATGCATTGAAACCGGTGACCCAACACCATAGGGTCCCTTCCCTGGGGCACCTGCACTCCGTGTGAATACACAAGACACACAAAGTTTGAATTAGTAATCTCATACTGGTGTTGGTATGTTTATAGTTCATAAAATACCTCCCCATCCATCATGTTTGCTCACAAGCCTGTTTAATATTAAATGAAATCACAGATTCTCAGAACTGGAAGGAACTTCAGAGGACAGCTAATCTGATTTCAACTGACTCAAGACGTGCCTAAAAATAGAAGATGAAACAGAAATTCAAAACAATGAAGACACAGGCAGAACAGGAATAGTCGTCAGTGGATGTATAAACACTCACTTCTCTTCCTCTTAACTCCCACAGAACCCCCCAGGTAATGTCGGATCCAAAATGAACCTCTATGATTCCACTGAGATTAGGTTGAGATCAGCTAATGCCAGAGTTAAACTGGAATAGAATACTAATTGGCAAGTTTGAGAGGATGACTGGGAAGAATTTGAGAGGGGAAGCAGATGGTTGTGGCCCTCCATGTCCGTGGGCTCCACATCCTTGGACCTCAGATCAAAAATATTAAAAAATAACCCAGGGCTGGGTGTGGTGGCTCACGCCTGTAATCCCAGCACTTTGGGAGGCCAAGGTGGGCAGTTCACTTGAGGTCAGGAGTTCAAGACCAGCCTGGCCACCATGGTGAGACCCCCGTCTCTACTAAAAATACAAAAATTAGCTGGATGTGGTGGTGGGCATCTGTAATCCCAGCTACTTGGGAAGCTGAAGCAGGAGAACCACTTGAACCTGGGAGGTGGAGGTTGCAGTCAGCCAAGATCGCACCACTGCACTCCAGCCAGGATAACAGAGTGAGCCTCTGTCTCGAAAAACAAAAAACAAACAAACAAAACCCAATAAAAATAACAATACAACAATAAAAAGTAAACAAAAAAGCAGTGATAACAACTATTGACATGGTATTTATGTTACATTAAGTATTACAAGGAATGCAGAGACAATTTAATGTATACAGGAGGATATGCAAATAATACACAATTTTATAGAAGAGACTTGAGCATCCTCAGAGTTTGGTATCCATGGGAGCCTCAGAACCAACATCCCGAGGATACTGAGGGACGACTATAGTTAGAGAAAGTTGGTGAATTTGTGCAGTTGGTAAACGGGGCACAAGAACAGTTTCACAACAGTATTCTAGGTTGCACAACAATGTCAAATGTTTCTCTGTCTGGGCATGAAACTGCCTGTGCAAAAATTAGAACTGAGAAAATTACGACAGTGAAGCAGATCTGACCTGACTGACTCCATCTTGCTTCTTACCTCCAAGCTGTCCTTGTTCACTCCTGGGTGTAGGCTGAGCTTACTCTGGAAGGAACTTAAACTTTGAAACAAAGATGATAACAGCTCTTTCCTAAAACAAAACCCCTTCTTGCCTAGAGACTTGACTGCCTTTGCTGGACTTACAAATTAGAAGATTAGAAATTATAGTTTATAGTCACTTGTCGTAAAACCTGAGATCAGTGCTTCAGATATTTTGCAGACCCTGCATTCTGATGCACCAGCTAATCTACCCAGAAAAATAAACTGGCTCATCTGATCTTGTGGCCCCTCCCCAGGAACTGACTCAGCACAAGATGACAGCTTTGACTTTCTATGATTTCATCTCTGACCCTACCAGTCAGCACTCCCCACTTTCCAACCCTCTACCCACCAAATTATCCTTAAAAACACCAATCCATGAATTTTTGGGGAGGTTGATTTGAGTAAAAACTCCATCTCCCACATGGCGTGGCTGGCCTCATGTCAATGAAACTCCTTCTTGACTGCAATGCCATGGTCTTTATTTGTGCAGTGGGCAGGAAGAATCCACTGGACGATCACAGGCACTGTTAGCAGACCCAGATTTTCAGTTATGCATCTGAATTAGACCTTGGCCCGGAGGGGAGAGAAATGTGAGCACAGTTCCAAAATTACACTCTCTAGCAGAAAAGACCTCCCCCACCTGTTGAGATGCTTCTGTCCTGAAACCTGGGGGAATGTCCTTAAGGAAAAAGTTGGAAAATATTAGATACGGGAAAGCTCCATGAGAATAATGAAAAACAAAACAAAACCAAAACCCTGGAGATTATGATGAGTTTTGTTGTTGTTTTGCACTTGTTTTTGAACCTTAAAAGAGTCTTGTTGGGAAAAGAAGGGGACAAAAAGAAGTTGCTTGGAGTTGAGGTTTTTAAATATTATTGTTGATGGTGCAGGGACTTTCTTGTTTCTGAGGTTTGCTCTTCTGAAAATAACAAAGTAGAGCAGGGGAAGGAAAGAGGCAACTGAACTCGGCGTGGGCTCTGTGGGGCTAGCAGGGAATCCCCTCTCCAGGGTTAAAGGTGAGGGAAGTGTCAGAGGCATTCAAACCACAGCGACTCCATCTTAAACAGGGGCTGGGAAAGATGAGGCTGAGACCTACTGGGCTGCACTCCCAGATGGTGAAGGTGTTCTAAGTCACCGGATGAGAGAGGAGGTCGGCACAAGACACAGGTCACAAACCCAGCTGATAAAACAGGTTGCAGTAAAGATGCCGGGCAAATCCCCCCAAAACCAAGATGGCTACGAGTGACCTCTGGGGTTATCCTTCTTGCTTATCAGTGACATGACGGTTTTAAAATGCCATGAATAATCATGAGTTTTCCGGGAAAGGGGTGAGCAATTTCCAGAACTGAGGGCTTCTCCTGACTTTTAGACCACAATCCACCCCTTGTTTAGCATATAATCAAGAAAAAACTATAATTAGTAGAGCAGCCCACACTACTGCTGGGCCTATGGAGTAGCCATTCTTATATTCCTTCACTTTCTTAATAAACTTCCTTTCACTTGATGGATTCACCTTGAATTCTTTCTAGCACGAGATCCAATGACCCCCTTGCGGTCTGGATCAGGACCCCTTTCCGGTACCAGAAGGGCTGTGAGTGAGTGACAGGTCCCGGCTCCCAGTGGGTCAGCAAACGGCTCTCAGTGCCCACCCACAGCCGTGTTTTCTCCTGAGCCTTCTAGAAATATTGATATGCAGAGAAAACCCCTCTCTCACTTTTATTTTGGATGAACTAGGATTAAACACTACAATTTTTTAAAAATCAAAGAACATTCTGAAGGTGGGGTTTATTCCTTCTTCTTTCAGACTTTAAAATTTTTTTGTTCTTTGTGTTAAGAATCTCCCAAGTGCAGGGAGCAGAGTTCCTCAAAATTCTGATCCCAGAGGTAGCTCTGGATTTCTGCGAGGCTTTGTTGGAGCTGAGTTGATGTTTAGATCTAAGCTGCTTCCTCCACCAGAAGCAATTATTCTGCAGTCCGGGCTGACGACGGCGCACAGCCCTGTTTGTGGTTTCCATTACTTGCCATCCACCATCACCTACTCTGCAGCTCGTGTTTAAAATTTAATTTTTCTTCCCTGGCAACAGGCTATTTGGCCGAGACGGGATGTCATATTGAAGGGTATAGCAGGAATTCTTAAATGCAGCCGAGGTTCTCTGAATCTCACTGGGATTTGTTTTTACTATTTCTGAAAAGTTGCACAGTGAGCTGTGGTGGGCCCCTGCAGAGCTGGCTGATGCTGAGTGGAGAGGCATGGTGGGGCAGTGGGAGGGCACAGGGCTTTGTGACGGGCTCAGCAGTGTAAGAGTGCCAGGCAGGCAGGGGTGTGGGTTGGAGATCCTGGGCTTCAGTCCTGGCTGCAGGCTTCCTTGGCTGTCAGGAGGGTGGGCTCGGGGAACTGGAGCGTGGGAGCAGCGTCTTTCCTGCAGCAGGAAGAGGCTCTAACCACTTTTTTGCTTGGGCGACTGAAATTGAGACTGCGTTTAATGAGCCTGAGCTGCCAGATCTTCCCTGGAGTGCTGTGGAGGAATGAATCCAGGCTGGGAAGCATGGCCCCCAAGACTTCTGCTTTCTGGTGTACATGGCCTGTGAAACCCCCTTCTGTTGAGTGTGGGAGGACTTATGAAGAGGATACAATTTCACTCTTGTGATTAGGTTATGGCTTTTTTGGCAAAGAAGAAATTTTTCAGATGTAACTATAGTTGCTAATCAGTCGATTTTGAGTTCATCAAAATAGAGATTATCCTGTGTGTTCCTGGTCGAGTCGGATGAGCTCCTTGGAAGTGGTACAACTCACTCCTAGAACTGAGCCTCCAGGCCGTGGGCAAATTCAGGCCCTCGAAGAGGCCACAAGTAGGTGTCTCAGCTAACAGGTCCAATGATGGCTGTTATACAAGGAAAATAAAGGTCTAGATAGACCTTCCCTGAGTTGGAGATTCAAAGCCGCAGTCTCTCCCCATTGCTGGGTGTGAAGAAGGAAGTTGCTGTGAGCTCTACAGCTGCAAGGAAGTGAATCTTGCCAGCATCCTAGGAGGCTTGTATATGGGTCTTATAGCTGAGCCTTCAGATGGGAACAAGGCCAGACAGCACCTTGGTTTCAGCCTCGTGAGGCATGAACAGAGGACCAGGTTGGCTGGGCCAGGACTCAGACCTGACTGAAAATGTGTTGTTTTATGCTGCTAAGTTTGTGACGACTTGTATACAACATAGACCCCTAACATAGGCCCCAAGGCCGTGTGGAAATGCTGGCGTACCCGACCCGGGCCCCAAGACCGTGTGGAAGTGCTGGAGTACCTGGCCCAGGCCCTGAGACCGTGTAGAAACAGTGGAGTACCTGGCCTGGGCCCCAAGGCCGTGTGGAAGTGCTGGAGTAGCTGGCCCAGGCCCTGAGGCCGTGTGGAAGTGCTGGAGTAGCTGGCCCAGGCCCTGAGGCCGTG
>NW_012112586.1:1794166-1804725 GCF_000951035.1 Colobus angolensis palliatus
GAGGCCGTGCGGAAACACTGGAGTAGCTGGCCCAGGCCCCGAGGCCGTGTGGAAACACTGGAGTAGCTGACTGATACGGTGTGGCTGTGTCCTCACCCACATCTCACCCTGAGTTGTAATAATTCCCACAGGTCAAGGGTGGGGCCAGGTGGAGATCATTCAATCATGGGGGTGTTTCTCCCATATTGTTCTCATGATAGTGAATAAGTCTCATGAGATCTCTTGGTTTTATAAAGGGCAGTTCCCCTGCACAAGCTCTCTTGCCTGCTGCCATGTAAGACACGACTTAGCTCTTCCTTCTCCTTCCCCATGATTGTGAGGCCTCCCCAGCCATGTGGAACTGTGAGTCCATTAAATCTCTTTCCTTTATAAATTAGCCAGTCTCAGGTATGTCTTCATTAGCAGTGCGAGAACAGACTCATGCAGTAAATCGGTACTGGTGGAGTGGGGGTGCTGCTGTAAAGATTTCCAAAAATGTGGAGGTGACTTTGGAAATGGATGACAGGCGGGGGTTGGAACAATTTGGAGGGCTCAGAAGACAGGAAGATGTGCAAAAATTTGGAACTTCCTAGAGACTTGTTGAATGGCTTTGACCAAAATGCTTATGGTAATATGGACACTGAAGTCCAGGCTGAGGTGGTCTCAGATGGAGATGAGGAACTTGTTGGGAACTGGAGTAAAAGTCACTCTTGCTATGCTTTAACAAAGAGACTGGCGGCTTTTTGCCCCTGCCCTAGAGATCTGTGGAACTTTGAAGTTGAGATAGATGATTTAGGGTCTCTAGGAAAAGAAAATTCTAAGCAGCAAAGCATTCAAGAGGAGGCAGAGCATAAAAGTTGGAAAATTTGTAGCCTGAAGATATGATAGAAAAGGAAACCATATTTTCTGGAAAGAAATTGAAGCTGCAGAAATTTGCATAAGTGAGAAGGAGTCAAATGTTAATAGCCAAAACAACAGGAAATGTCTCTAGGGCATGTCAGAGACTTTCACAGCAGCCCCACCTATCACAGACCTGGAGGCCTAGGAAGGAAAAATGATTCTGTGGGTTGGGTTCAGGGCCCCCCTGCTGTGTGCAGCCTCAGGACATGGTGCCCTGCGTCCCAGTCACTCCAGCCATGGCTCAAAGGGGCCAAGGTACAGCTCAGGCCATGGCTGGAGAGGGTGAAAGCCCTAAGCCTTGGCAGCTTCCATGTGTTGTTGAGCCTGTGGGTGCACAGAAGTCAAGAACTGAGGTTTAGGAACCTCCACCTAGATTTCAGAGGATGTATGGAAATATCTGGATGTCTAGGCAGAATTTTGCTGCAGGGGTGAGGCTTTCATGGAGAACCTCTGCTAGGGCAGCGTGGAAGGGAAATGTGGGCTTGGAGGCCCCACACAGAGTCCCCACTGGGGCACTGCCTAGTGGAGTTGTCAGAAGAGGGCCACTGTCCTCCAGATCCCAGAGTGGAAGATCCACTGATAGCCTGCACTGTGAGCCAGACACTCAATGCTAGCCCGTGAAAGTGGCCAGGACGGGGGCTGCTGGACCCTGCAAAGCCAGGGGGTGGAGCTGCCCAAGGCTGTAGGAACCCACCTCTTGTATCAGCATGACCTGGATGCAAGACATGCAGTCAAAGGAGATCATTTTGGAGCTTTAAGATTTGACTTGCATGGGGCCTGTAGCCCCTTTGTTTTGTCCCTTTTCTGCCATTTGGAATGGTTGTATTTACCCAATGCCTGCACCCCCCGTGTATCTAGGAAGTAACTAACTTGCTTTTGATTTTACAGGCTGATAGGTGGAAGGGACTTGTCTCAGATGAGACTTTGGACTGTGGACTTTCGAGTTAATGCTGAAATGAGTGAAGACTTTGGGGGACTGTTGGGAAGGCGTCACTGGTTTTGAAATGTGAGGACATGAGATTTGGGAGGGGCCGACTGACTGATACGGTCTGGCTCTGTCCCCACCCAAATCCCGACTGACTGACAGGGGCTGGCTGTGTCCCCACCCAAATCCCGACTGACTGATACGGTCTGGCTCTGTCCCCACCCAAATCTCACCCTGAATTGTAATAATCCCCACGGGTCAAGGGTGGGGCCAGGTGGAGATAATTCAATCATGGGGCCGGTGTCCCCCGTGCTGTTCTCGTGGTAGTGAAGGAGTCTCGCGAGATCTGAGGGCTTTCTAAAGGGCAGTTCCCCTGCATACACTGTCTTCCCTGCCACCGTGTGAGACACGACTTTGCTCTTCCTTTACCTGCTGCCATGGTTGTGAGGCCTCCCCAGCCATGTGGAAGTGAGTCCATTAAACCTCTTTCCTTTGTAAATTACCCAGTCTTGGGCATGTCTTTATTAGCAGCGTGAGAACAGATCAATACACTGACCTAGGCCCCGAGGCCCTGTGGAAACTCTGGGGTGCCTGACCTAGGCCGTGCTGCAGCACTTTCATGACACATGAATGACCCCATCTCCCACGCCCACCACAAGCCTTGGGGGTGCCCGTGGGGTCCTCCCTTCACGGCAGCCCTGCCACACTCCTGATGATGCCCACGTTGTGTTTTCTAGGGGGCAGCTGTGGAGTGGGGGTGCTACCGTTGACAGGGCCCTGACTTAAGGGTGAGGAAAGGGTGGGGAGGCAGCACGGTGGCAGGACGGATGCAGCGGGCATTGGAGGGGGCAACACATCATCCAACGGTGTTGTCTCCCACCCCCACTGGCAGGTGGACCTCCCCAGACAGACACCTCATCTGCTCTGCTCGCCGCTGCCTTCCCGGCACACAGCAGGTGCTCAAAATGCATTGCTGAATGAGTGAATAATTGTGACCCAAATGGGAGCAAACACGCAGCGGCTTCACGTGTATCTATTTTCCTTTATCAGAAGTACTTCATAACGACCTGCTTACTTCAAGTAAGCTTAGTGGGATGAAGTGTGACTCATCTGAAATGATATAATTTACTACATTTAGCATCAGCTGCAATCAGGGGTATTGCTCTGAGCCTTGGAGCCTGAAGTCTGCAGGTGGGGTAACCGGGAGGCTCCTGCTTCTGCTAGCTAATTAGGAAAATGGGCATTTTATTTCCTGCTGACAGTGCCTAGTGCATGGATTCAGGGAAAGACTGAATTTGGCCCCAGGCCTTCCTTTGGATCTCAGGCCAAAGGAAGAGTGAAGGTGAGGACAGGAGATGCCCTGTGAGGATTCTCTCTGCTCATTCCGCAGTGAACAGTGCGGCCAGGGCCTCTCTGCTCATTCTGCAGTAAACAGCACGGCGAGGACCTCTCTGCTCCAGGCGGCGTTGCAGGGCTGGGCGCCTGCCCCTGCAGAGCTTAGTGTCTCTCTGGGGTGAAAGACCCGTAATACAGCCCCTGTAGTACAATGTGATGGACGGCATCATGGACACGGGGTGGGGGGTGCCTGACCATCCTGGGGGTGGGGCCCAGTGCAGGCTCCAAGAAGTGACATCAGAGGAGGCCTCAGGGGCACAGAGGAGTCAGCCCTACAGAGGAAGGAGGGAAGGACTCTCTGAGTGCAACAGCAGAGGTGCTTTCCAGAGAGCAGGGCCTGTGTTGAGGAGACACCAGGGGCTCTGGGGCAGGGAGGGCTGTGACCCAGCGTGCACACCAGAAGGGCCCCTGGGATGCCGTCTGTGCATGTGTGTTTGCGTGTGTGTGCACACACACCCAGAGGTGAGCAATGCCACAGGCAAGGAGATGGGTCAGAACCTCACTGCTCCATGGGCGTCTCTGGACCAGTGTCACTACCACACCAGGGTGGTTAGAAATGCAGGACCCAGAAGTGCTGGATCGGAACCCAGCTCGAGCTCCCTGTGACTCATGGCACATGCATGTTGCGGAGCACGGGGTGGAGGGTGCGGCAGTGACCTAGATTAGAGGCGGTGCTGGCTCACACCAGGGGTCGCTCCAGGGATGGAGAGAAGGCAACTAACAGAGTGAGAAATGCGGGCAGGGGGCCTTCAGGGCTCAGCGTCAGAGGGAAGGAGAGAAGGGTTTCCTTTCAGCTGTGCACAGGAGTTGATGAATTCGATCCTGGAAATGTTGGATCTGACATGCCTGCGGGGAATCCCTTCAGACAGGACTGGAACTACTCGGTAAGGAGATCAAGCGATCTGGGTGGGAGACTTTAAAGGCTGATGGGAAGGATGCAGGGAGGGTGGCTGCGATTCGGTAGGGAGGGCCCCACTGCAGGCGGGGAGTGGAGGGCTGGGGCACAGGTGCCTGAGGAGGACTGGTGGCCTCGGATGTAGATGTGGTGACGGGCAGGGAGGAAGTGAGGAGGGTGGAGCTGAGGTGAGGAGGGTGGAGCTGAGGTGAGGAGGGCGGAGGTGAGGTGAGGAGGGTGGAGCTGAGGTGAGGAGGGCGGAGCTGAGGTGAGGAGGGCGGAGCTGAGGTGAGGAGGGCGGAGCTGAGGTGAGGAGTGCAGAGCTGGGGTGAGGAGGGCAGAGCTCTGCCTGCTGGGCTCCCTTCTCTCCATGGAGTGGGGACCAGGTCACCTGTGGGACTGAAGTCAGAGGCTGGAGCAGCTGGGAGGTGACTGGGCATGCAGTGTTCCCAGGAGGCTCTGGGGAAGGCCCTGTCATGCCTGGAACCAAGACAGAAGGCCAGTGGGGTCTGAGAGGCGCCTCCAGCAGAAGCTGCCGGCTCTGAGGGAGGCCTTCTCCAGCCCACGCTGGGAGGTGGCACCACTTACAGGTTGTCCAACGTACAGTTCATTGACTGGGTCTTGTTTGTTCTGCTCTCTGATCCCGAGGCCAGAGACAATCTGTCTCCCCATCCCCAGAGCTAGTGGTGTCTTGTCTGTGGCGTTTAAGTGTTACCTGGTGTCAGAGATCCTGGGATGGAGCCATCTATCTGTTCTTGGAGCTGGCAGGCCAGACTACATTTCCAGCACCTGGCAGGTTCCTAGAACATATTTTGGGGTGAACTCTGCTAAGCTCTTGCTGAATTTTTCACCCAGAAGTTGGAAGCATGGAAAACAGTTCCGCTTGGCAATGTTTTCTTACCGTATACTGGAGGGATCCTTGCTGGTCCTGCTTCCAGAATCAAGGGCAATTCTACCTGGACCTATTTAGGACCCAAGTTCTCTTCAGACACCCAACATTACTAGAAAGTTCCACATTCCTGAGCAGGATTTCCAATGTAATTGCTGGGCGATTAGGGTGACTGGCAGAGAGGCCCACGGTGTGTGCCTTCCAAAGAGATTCCTTGTTCCTTCCAGCAGCGAGTCCATGATAAGGTCTGCACACAAAAGCTCACAAAACCCAGGGGGTCCTTCATGGTGGAAGCTGCTGTGGAAGTCGGATGATCGTTTATTCCTCTGTTGGTGAGCACAGCGCTCTGGGTGGACAGAAGAGTAACAGCCAAGCTCGCTGATGGACAGTCCCCAGCGAGGCTGAGCCTGGCCTTGCCCTTCCTGGCCCCTCCACATAAGGCTTGTCGAACATACCTCACACAGAGCAGGGGCTGCTCAGAGCTGGGTTTTACTGTCCTGCACGGCCTCAACCTGTGCATTGGCTGTTTGTTTCATACATTTGAATTAGTGGTGAACACTCCCAACTAGAAAATCCCACATAAGAATCAGAATTTTTGAGCTTCTGTTGGGAATAGTACCGCTTGGTGTGCAGGGTTTACTCTCCCCTGATGATGGCAGCTGGGCTGAACCCTGGCTGCCCCCAGGGTCCTCAGGTGCTCGTCAGCATCACTGTAACCATGGAGACCACATCCTCTTGTTGACTTCTGCCTCCTCCCTGCGTTCCAGGTTCCGGGCATGGGAGAACGGATGTGTTCGTTCTAGCCTGACTGGCCAGTACCTGTGCCCTGCCAGTTCTCAGATATTTTGATCATCACCTTTGCTTGTTGGTGTTACAGTTTGTGCCTCTGTGTTAAAATAGCCAGGACTGTCTGAATTGCTTTTGAGACTGTGGGATGTGGGCAAAGGGCAATGTCTCTCCCGTGCACAAAGGACGGGGAAAAGTCTGGCCTGTAACGTGACCTACATTAGGACTCAACAAAGTCAACAGTGACCCATCCTCTTCAGAAAGGGGAATGTGCTTAAAGGCCAGAAACACCAGTATCCGTGGACTCATTCCCACAGCACTCAGAATGGTGATCTTTGTGATTTCCCAGACTCCTACTGGATTCATGTACAGGCCATATGGACATCCAAGACAGGTCTGAGAGTCTATGCCAATGGGACCCTGAGCACCTGTGACACAAGAGGGAAAGTGTCTCATCCCCTATGGGGATCCTGATGTCAATCTTGTGACGGGAACTGAGCAGGACCGGGCCCAGCATTATCATAACAGAGCTTTGGATGAGTTCAACATCCAGGGATGGCCCTACCTCTGGATGAGGTCACCATGTACTTCACAGCTGCTGCTGGTCAGTGAGGGATGAAGGGCTGGGGCATGTCTGCTGGCTACATTCCTGGGGGGCACCCTGGTATCTGCCCTCCTTTCCCAGCATTTCTCATCTCCCCGCTCTCCTGTTACAGCCATCAGGACTACAGGCAAGAGCTGTGTCCTAATGAACTTCATTAAACAGTCATTTTACTGGAACACCTGTTCCCTAATGGAGAAACCGACAACCCACCCGAGACACCAGGACGAATATTCTCCTGGGGGTGGCAGGGTCTCAGGGTGTATGTGACAGATGATGACGGAAGGCTCTAGGTGGCAAACATTCTAGGTTTATTACCTCGTTTGATCCACAAACATCTACCTGGAGCCTCCTGAATTCCAGACCCTCTGATGGGTCCTTGGAGAACCCCAAGGAAGCCTCTTCCTGTTCAGTACCAATGGCTGTTCCTAGCAGTGGCCTGGGGCAGGTGGCCCTGGGTTCAAATCCTTGTCCTGCCAGGAAGAGCGATGGGACTTGGGAAGTCAGTTGTCGGTTCTCCAGGTTTCAGTTCCCCCAATGGCAGTAAGGAGGCTGTCCGACCCCACCGTGGGGTCTATGAAAATACAATGGAAGGTTGCATACCAGGCCCCAGCAGAGCAGCCCAGGTCTCAGTGCAGCTGTGGTTCTGTTAATTTGGCCTCTTTGCTCCAACAGTTCCGTTTTAATTTCACCAGCGATAAATGCATATATTTAAAAAACCCTGATACTGCTTATTAATTTCCACATGCATTAACCTGCCAAAAAGCCTGCTGTTCTGACATCCAGAACAACAGGGGAAGTTCAGGCCAGGAGGTGGAAGGAGGCCTGGGTTCCAGACCTGGCTCACCCTTGCTCAGGTTCTGACCTTGAGTCCCTCTCTTGACCTTGAGTCACGACTCTTGGTTTCTAGTGACAGAAAACCTATCTGAAAAATGACTTAGGTGAAAAAGGAAGAGGTTGCTTTTGGCACAGCTTCCTCCAAGGGCTCAAATGACATCACCAGAGAATTCTCCTTCCTTCCTGTAAGCAGTGCTATGTTGGATGGGGGCGGTGATCTCCTCTGTGGAGCTGAGATGCCTGCTAGGTGCTCCTGGCTTCTATCCTTGCTTCTCAGCAGCCTCAGCAGGATGTAGAGAGCTTCTCCAATCGCTGCTACGAAGGGCTGGGCCTGAGCTTTACTGGCTAAAGTGGTCTATTACGTGGTGTAATGCCTATGTGATGCAGATGAGTTTCCACCCTGCCCTAACTCTGCTTATCTTTAAGAAATAGGACACCATCGATAAAAATTTACCTTTGTAATCAGACCAGCTGAGACCAGTTAGAACAAAGATAGCCAGCCAAACAACTTCAAAAAGACCTCAGGCTTCATTATCATCTCATTTCCACACTCAATGATATGACCACCAGTATCATGACAGTTGACAATCGCCATGATAGTGACCAGAAGAAACCATAAAAGCACAAAAAGGAGGTGGCACTCTCATTCTGGGAAGTTCCCTGCCCATTTTGGAAAAGACTTGAATATTCCTCTTCTCGTTTTTTTTTTTTTTTTTTTTTTGAGATGGAGTCTCACTCTGTTACCTAGGCTGGAGTGCAATGGTTTGGTCTTGGCTCACTGAAACCTCTGCCTCCTGGGTTCAAGTGATTTTCCCACCTTGGCCTCCCAAGTAGCTGGGACTATAGGCGTGTGCCACCACAGCCGGCTATTTATTTATTTATTTTCTTGTATTTTTAGTAGAGATGGGGTTTCACTATGTTGGCCAGGCTGGTCTCGAACTCCTGACCTTGTGATCCACCCACCTCGGCCTCCCAAAGTGCTGGAATTACAGGCGTGAGCCACCGCGCCCGGCCTTCCTCTGGCTTTTAATGTCCAACCCCTTCATTAGAGAAACCCTATATTTTAACCCCCTCATTCCTCACTTGTCAAGAAGTTGACTTGTGAATGATGCTTCCGTTTGTCAATTCCATGGCCATCGAATAACACCTGAACTACTTGACACTTTCAGTTTCATCTATTGGGTTAGTGACACCCAACACTAACAGGGAAAGACCCCATCTTTTGGGGGTCCAGCTTTGTCAGTAACTGCCTGTGTGTCTTCCATGAGCCAGTCACCTTGGCTGGGGAGGAAGGGGTGGGATGAAATGTAGATGCTGGTTGGTGTGAGCCTAGTTCAAAATCCACCTCTGACATGGTCCTGCAGTCAGGCTCATCCCAAAGATGTGGAGGAAAGGGGACTCCTCAGAGAGGGACTAGAGATACTAGTCTCAGAAGAGGGAATAGCCTCTGGCAGGGAGAAGCAGCATGTGTCCATTATAGCCTTTGACATTCTCATTTGCCAGCTTCCACTGAGAAAAACAGATTTCATTTCCTTTCACAGAAGTGACATAAGAGCAAAATATAGTGTCCTTAAAAGAAAAACGGATATCAATCTACTGTATTTTATTGCCTAGCATTTGGAGAACTGTCACTTTGTGACCAAGATGTCACTTGTATTTGTGTTATGGAAAGCCTCAAATCCTTTCCTGATAGTTTACTGTTTTAGTAACATTGGGAAGAGGTGCCATTGTTTCTGGTTTGTGTAACTGTCACAGCAAACCCTTGTCATTGGGACATCTCGGCTCAAGGACACAGAGCCTCAGTCCCCTCTCTGCAATGCAGCATTTCAGGAAGCTTCTGCTACTCAATCATGCACGCAGTTCAGTCCCTGCACTTGGTGAGGGTGACGTTCGATTATTGGGGGACTCAGGAGAGAGTTCTATTAACACTGACATTCCCAGGGGAGCATATTCCCTGCACCTTTCCTAGCCCAGTCTAGATGCATTCCAATCCCAAATGTCATCTGCCTGTTGTGATGATCAAATGGGTCCCTAAGTATAAAAGGCATAGATCAATGTCTGCCACATAAATGAACACTTTTTAAGGGTTTTCTCTCCTGTTTTCCTTGCTGAAGACGGATCCAAAGAAACACATGATGAACCATGCGTCCAACAGGCCCAGAGCGGTGGGAGGCGCTCATAAACCTCCCTCCGTGAGGCCAGGGAAATTCGTTAGACCGCTCAGGTTTCATTCACGCATTCAGACATAGAACCTGCTAGGTTCTGGGGGTTCAGGACGACCAAGCACCACTTCCTGCTTTGAAGAGGCTCAAGAAGTTCAGGGTTGAGGGCAAAGGCAGGACACTGAGAAGTGCTGCGAAGGGCCATGCATGGAGCTGCCAGAGTCCAGTGGTTCCGGAGTCAGAAAGCCTTGGGTTTAACTCCCAGCTCCATCACTTCCAGGTCTGTATCCGTGGCCAAGTTATTTATCTCTGCAAACCTGTTTTAACACCTGTGACAAGGGGATCATTAGATCATAAGTCATAAGGTCTTAGATGCTTCTGGCTGCAAGTAACGGGACAATATGCTTAAAACAGGCTTAGGTCATTTGCTCACTCTGCCTGACAAGAAGCCCAGAGGCAGGTGACTCCAGGGAGGCCTGAATCCAGTCCTTGGGGGTGGGGCAGGGTCTCGCTTGCTACCAGGCTCTGCCTCCTGCCCGGGGCCCATTTGCAGGTCTGTCGGGAATTGTGGTTTTAGCACTGGAAGTACCACCTGGGGGAACTGTCTCAGTCCCAGGTAAAGCCACACCGTTTCCACCCAGCTGCAGGCCCCCAGCACCTGATCCCCAGCACCTGCCCCAACCCACAATGGCCAGCAGAAGAAAAAGCGGTGGGCGGGGCCTCCCTCCTTACCAGGGTAAATCTTTCTCATGGTTCCCCTTGCAGATAGCCCCTTGCATCTCATTGGGCTTAGCTGAGTCATATGACCATCCCTGGACCAATCACTAGCCAAGGGGAGTGGGATTGGCTGGATGACTCAGCCAATCATAAGGGAGCTCTTCTCCTGTCTGTACACTTGGGGGCTCTCACCGGAAGGGTGGGGCAGTGTTGGCTGGGAAAGACTATTCCGGAAGTCTGTGTCCTAGAAGGTATGGCTGTGCAAGCCACAGGCCCCTGAGCTGTGCGTGGTGGGAGAGGCAGGGCTGGCAGAGCCCGGGAGTGAGGCGGGGACAAAGCGAGCCGGGCTGGCGGGACTTGGGGCCAAGGCGGGACAGGCAAGTGCAACAGCCACAGCCAAGGCCAGGGCGGTGCCCCTGGACGCTGTGTGGGTTTGGGGGTATCTGGCGGGGGCGGGGTGTGTGCGAAGCGGG
>NW_012112586.1:1804815-1812550 GCF_000951035.1 Colobus angolensis palliatus
GGGGGGACAGAAATGCTAGGGATGTCCACGTGGGAGCAGAGGAGTCAGTGCAGAAAACGCTTCTCCCTGGTGTTGGCAGCTGCAGGAGAAAGGAGACCGGCCCCTCAGCGGGGTGTCCTCCTGCAGTGACCCAGGGGCCCTGGCTCCGTCTTTCCTCTGATTCTTCCTTCCCAACACTTGGCTTCCAAGGTTGGACTGGAGCTGGGATCCGGTCCTGATTGAACCCTTCGGTCCCAAGTACCCAAGTGTAGAGGCCGTGGAGCCGCATGGTCCTGGTAACTGGGCTGTGTGACTCCTCTGTGGCCCCCTCCTGACCTGAGAAACTGGTGCAGACATCCCCTGCCTCATCTGGTCGTTGGAGCACAGAGCCTGACCCACGGTAAACACCACACGCATAATAAATGCTGCTGTTCTTTCTTTTTGTTTGCTTCAGTGGGATGTGGACAAAACCTTTAAATTTGTTTTCATGCATTCAGTGCATCCAGCTGTTGTGATTCTGAAGCAAGTGTGATTTTCAGTCTTTTGTAGTTGTTATTCAGGGCAGTCCTGTTGTTCTGGGCTTGACTGAAGTGGTCAACACGGTCATGTGTGTGTCTCCAGGCAGCAACCTGCAGTGAGCCCAAGATGATTGTCCAGGGCTCCTCCTCCCAGCAGGGAGGAACTGTCTTCAGCATCATCTGAGCCCCAGGTGTGCAGGGGGCAGGGGCAGGTAGAGAGAAGGGAGGAGACTGACTGAGAAAAAATGGCTATTGGTCAGATTTCCTTACCCCAACCCTGACACAGGCGCCTGACACATCATTGGCTGAGATCAGTCTCTCCATTTCCGTAATCGATTCTTTATGCAAAGCCACATTTTACAGAAAAGGCATTGGTTAGAATCACGGCAGGTATGTTTGGTCATGGTGTGCGCTCAGGATCCGGTAAACATTTCCTGGGAACTTGGGAGCCAAGTTCATGTTGTGTGACTATCAGGGTAGGAATTGAGAAGCAGCAGCTCCTTCGAGTGTCTTTGGAATCAGTGGGGCAGAATCGGGTTCCTAGTGTCAGCTAGGGTCAATTTGGTCTAAACCTGCTTTTCCAAGGTATTGTGAGACAATCTGGTACTCCACGACCCTTCTGTTCTAAGTTTATATAGCAAATGTCAGTGCTCACATCTCCTGCAGGAGCCCATCCGGGAACATAAGCTGGCTTGCTTCACCTGAATTGGTTTTGGTGGCAGCTCGTCTCCCCAGGCGAGGCCAGTCTTGCCTCTCTCATCCCCTCCTCCAGGGTCCTCCCTGTGACACACCCACTGTGACACCTCAGTGCTCACTTTCCAGCCCTCAGGAACCAGTTGATGCCTGCAGATGTGACCACAAGTTGTCCTACCTATTCCTGCAGGAGTGGCTCTGGGCTAGCATTTCTCAAAGTGTGTCCTCAGTATGCTGTCATCAGAAGCACCTGGGAAAATAGTGCAGAGTCCAGCCCCCCTCCAGACCTACAGAAGGAGAATGGGAGAGCCTGGAAATGTACATTTTAAGCATGTGAATCTGCCCTGGGGGTAGAGTGTAAGGACACCTTCCTGAATCCAGACAACTCATTAGCTTACTTTATATTGGCTTGGGTAACTCCAAAGGATGGTTTTACAATATTTAATCATTAGGAGTGTTTGCTAAACAGCCTGGCTGTGGGCTGGATGAGGGGCTTTGTCTGTTCAGGGGCTCTGGACTCTGCTACTGTCCTGGCTGAGTCCAGTCCCCCAGTGAACCAATGGCCAAGGGGCTCCAGTGCTCTCTCCGTGGGGTGTCCCTGTGTGCTTCCTGGAAGCCGGCTCCTTTGCTTAGAATCTGTTCCCCGTTGCTTTGACCCTTTCTGTTCCCTGACAGCCGCCTGTGCCTTCCTGCTGGGCCTCAACTTAGAGTGTCTGTTATTTGTGGTCAAGTATTATATTTCAGCCTTTTGGTATCCCCTGCAGGTGCCAGAATAGAGGCTTAAGTGGAGTAGGTATTCAATAACAGCACTGAACGTTTCACCCAAAAGAGATCACTCTCTCAATAATTTGAACTTTAATATTAAATTCCAAACCCAGTTCCTAGCTGAGTGCCCTCCTTTGCCATTTTGTAATAATTTCCCTTTTATTTCCAAGGATTGCTGAGGCAGTGAATTGGAGCGGCTATGTAGTGCTTGCAACCAGTTACCGTATTTCCCTGAAGGAATCACCACCAACCAGCTCTTCCAGAATTTATGAGGTGCTTCCCTCATCGCCAGCCATCTCACGCACAAGTAGGTGAGTTTCTCTTTGAGCTGGGTTTCCATGTGATCTTACAAAGAATTTTTGATGGTGGTGCTGCTGGCCTGCACTGTTGTTCTTCTCCCCCAGGAGGTCTTTCATCTTCTTGATCTGTGGCACAGAAGCCCCACAATTGGTGATAAGGGTTGGTCTCAGGGTATTGGCATTCAGTAAAAAGCATCTGAAGCCAGACTGAAGCTTTCATATGGTTTGTGCAGCAACTGGGAATGTTCCTCTGAATAGAAAGCGTGTGTTTCGAGGAGAGAGGCTTTTTTGGGAAGTGGGGGTAAATAGTTTAATTCTCAGTTTTTTTGTGTAATCACTGATGGTGAGTGAAGCAACGCCTTTTCCCTAGAGAAATGCGTGTGAAAGCTTAGGTTTGCTCTGCTGCATCATAACTCCACTTCTTTTCTATGTGGAATTTTTATTTTTCCATGAATGAGAATGACCAAGTTACTGGTAATGTGGATGTGCACGACCTACTCACTTTAGAAGAGTTTCCTTCTGGGCTGGACCGGCAGGGTGGCTCACGCCTGTAATCCCAGCACTTTGGGAGGCTGAGGCAGGAGGATTGCTTGAGTCCAGGAATTCAAAACCAGCCTGGGCAGCATAGTGAGACCCCATCTATACTAAAGATGAAATTAGCCAAGTGTGGTGGTGCTCACCTGTAGTCCCAGCTATTTGAGAGGCTGAGGCAGGAGGGCCACTTGAGTCCAGGAGTTCGGGGCTGCAGTGAGCTGTGGTGACACCACCACACTCTAGCCTGGGTGACAGAGTGAGACCCTGTCTCTAAAAAAATAAATAAATAAAAATTAAAAAGTTTCTTCCTGCTTGATTGAGTAATTATACTCACAGAAATCATGTGACTATTGTTGCACTTACTGAAAAAGCAACTCACAGAGCCAAACATGTTCACGAAATGCTTGTTGACTTTAAGGTTGTGATCTTACCGAGATAGTTGTTAAAGAGAATCCCAACATATGCCACGGATAGAAGTGATATTAAAGAAGTATGCTGCAACGGTCGTTTCCATTCCATTCCGTTCTTTTCCGTTCCGTTCCGTTCCATTCCATTCCATTCCATTGTATTCATTTTGTCAGTTTGGGCTAATATAACAAAAATACCACAGCCTGGAATAGTTTGGGCTAATATAACAAAAATACCGTAGCCTGGATGACTTAAACACCAAGCACTTATTTTTCACTGTTCTGGAGGCTGGAGAGTCCAAGATGAAGGGCTTTGGTATCTGGTGAGGGCCCACCCTTCCGGGGTCATAGACGGTGCCATCTCACTATGTTCTCCCGAGGAGGAAGGGACGAGGAGCTTTATGATGCTTCTTTCATGAGGTTGTTTATCCCATCATGAGGGCTCAGTGCTCATGATCTAATTGTCATGAGATCTTTGGGGTGTCACTTTTCTGGCCAGAAGCCTATGGCTGGTAGTGCCTTTGCCTGAGTTGTTTTGGGGCCTGCTGGGCTCGTTCCACCCACTCAGCCTGGCAGACGGCACTTGGCTCACACTCCCGGCCTGGATCCCATGCCTCCAAGGGAGACTTCGAGTCAGGCATGGAGCAGTGAGGGGTGTGTGAGTGAGTGTGGGGTCTGGCCACTGTGCAGTCAGACATGTCGGCTACTGCTGCGGAGCGGGCAGCTTCAGGTGCCGGCATGGGGGCTGGCTCTCTGTGAAGCTGCGGCTGGACCAGGCACACCACAAGCAGCTTCCCTGGCTGGCACGGGGAATGTGGTGGTGACTGGAAGCTTGGAGACACCAAGAACCACAGGGCCCCAAAGAGGGTGTCATAGCCCTGATGTGGGGAGCTCCCAGGTTGCGGTCCCTGAGGGCTGCAGCTTTTCTCTCCTCTTTGCCCGCAACGTGGCAAGCAAGGGGCATGTTTTAGCCCTGTGTGTGTTACAGCTCTTTTAGCCTCGCCTTTTAGCGGGTCCTGAGTTCCTGTTCTGTGACCGGGAAGAATGAGGTATGCAGACCAGTGGAGGGTGAGCGAGACAAAGAGGAGGTTTAATGAGCAATAGAACAGCTTAGAAGAGACCCACAGGGGCAGCTCCTTTCCACAGCCAGGGTGTCCCGATGAGTGTTCAGCTGTCAGCAGCGAGGGAGCTCCTCTCTGCAGCTGGTCGTCCCTTTGCCTGCTCTGCTCTGGCTGAGCCTGGGGCTTTTATGGGCCTCAGAGAGAGGAGCAAGTGTGTACCAGTTGGTCCATGGGCAGCCATGGGCTGGCCTGGAAAAGGCACCGCAAGTTCCCACTCGAGTCCATGGGACTGGCAGCCCGTCCCCCAGCCTTCAGGCCCTCACCAGGGGCCCCTTCCTCCTAGGAGCCTTCTGCCTCCTGTCACTGTCCATGGTACCCAGGCTGCTGACGTCAAGGAGCACGTGCAAGCCCCGGCCGAGCAGCCCCCAACTTGGCTTCCCTGCTGCTCTTGTTGGCACCCAAAGTTTGGAGGGGTCCAGGGCAGCAGGGGGCTGGTGTGTCACTGCTGCCCCTAGCATGTGCACACCTAGTTCGGCTGTGACAGTGCCCAGCTCAGCCCCGACTTTGCTCTGAGATTGGAGCAGGTGCTGACAGTGAGGAGAAATCAAGCAGCTGGAGCAGGTGACCTCCATCCCACAGTGGGGCAGGGGACCTACCTAGGCCCCTGCGAGTGCAGAAATCCCAGGGTCTGTGGTGGTGGCAGGACAGCTGCAGCTGCACCCAGGGGCTCCCTGTTTGTCCCCGGCTCTGCTGGCTCTGTGGAGTGTGCAACCCCAACTGTGCTCCCTTGAGGCCTGAGGTGGTAGCTCCAGGTTCTCTCTGGTTCAGGGCAGGAGCATGTGGCCGTGAGCTCTTCCCATGGCCCCAGTGCTCAGGGGTGGCCAGGGGCTCCCCCTTGTGTGATTTGTGGTTCTGCCTGGGAAGGGGCATCTTAAGGAGTGGATCATGGGTCCCGGGCCCAGCCTTTTGGGTGTATCCGGCTCGGCAGCCCCCCTAATGTGGGTTGGACCCCTGGGAAACAGCCCTGGGTGGCCCGCACAGAGCCGCCTCCCAAGATGCAGGAATCCAGCACCTTTGGCAGAGTGAGCATTGTGGCCATGCCACTGGCTGGGTCCCTGAAGTGGGTGCCGCTCCCACTTCCCACTCCAGGCCCCCAAAGTGCAGCCCCAGCTCCACGCCCTGGGCCCAGCCCCGGCACGCTGTGTGTGCAAGCGCAGCACCACTCTGAGCCCAGCTTTGCCTTGGGGACCCTCTCTGCTGGCCCCTTAGTGCCTGACCGTGCTGCTCGCCTGCAGGAGGGTGACTCGGCCTGGTCCCCATTGCAGTGGTTCCCAGGGTCGTAGGCTCTGGGGGCTCCCAGGGGTGGACTCTGGGGACTGTAGGCCTCCTCCTCATAGTAGGGTGGGTGAGAGTGGTGAGGCGGGGCCAGGGTCCGGAGCAGTGGAGGCGCTGGGCCTGGGGGCAGGTCCTGCCTGGCCGTGCAAGGGTGGGAAGGGTGCTCAGAGGACACAGGACACAGGGGTCCCACCACCACCACTGTTGCTCCCACAGGTGCTCCTGTTCCAGAAAGTCACTGCTGCCATCATATTCACCTCCAAAGGCCCCACCTCCTAAAACCATCACCTTGAGGGTTAGGTTTCAACATAGGAAGGTGGAGAGGACACAGTTCCTAACACCACTCCTGGGTCTTTTTCTGAATCAGTTGGTATGATCATATCCTCATTCTTTAATCTACTAGTGTTGTTACCCGAAAAGGGCAGACCCAAAGAGAGGGCTCCTGGATCTTGTGTAGGAAGGAATTCCAGGCCAGTGAAAGAAGTGAAGGGAACAGGCTTCTTAGAAACTCCTTCATTATAGAGGAGGACACCCTCAGAAAGCAAGCAGAGGAACGCACCATCTTTCTTTTGAGTTTTTCTTCTATGGGGTCTTGTCTTTGTAAAGAGTAAGCTGTGGCTACGTGATGGTGAGCAGACTGCGCAACCAAACTTATTATTCTATTGATTTAAAGAAACTACCCTTGACATTTTAGCGTGTGAGTACATCAAAGTGTAACTGTTATTATCTGGAAAGCGTATGTTGTTATGGGCACCGGGAGGTCTGGACTCTTCACTGTTGGAGGAGTGTGTCCTTGGAGGTATTTTTAGGTGGTTTCCTCAACTGCAAGCATCTTAGGACCGTGGACCGTAACGGGTGAGGAGCTGCCTTGTTAGGCTCCAGATGGAGCTGAACTGAAAATGGTGTCACTTCTCTAACAGCGTGATGGGTTACACTGATTGATTTTCAAACGCGGAGCTGCTCTTACATCCCTTAAATACTCTCCCTCCCCCGTCACGGTGCCCCGGTATTGATGAGTTCTGTTTGCTAATACTTTGTCTCCATGTTCCTGAAGGTGGTTGGCCTTTGTTTTATTTTCTGTATTGTCTTTGTCTGTTACCTAGTGTCTGGTCATACCAGCCTGCTGAAATGATTTGGAAAGTGTTTCTTTACCTTCTCTTTCCTGGAAACATTGTTTTAAATTGGTGTTAATTCCTATTTAAACCTTTGGTAGGAGACTCCAGTGGAATAATCTTTCCTGTAAATTTCTTTTTCAACAATTTTTAATTACAAATTCAACTTCTTTAATAGGTCTAGAAATAATCAATGATCTCGTTCACGTTGGGTTGAATTACGGTAATCTGTGCTTTTCAAGAAACTGGCCCGTTTCATGTAGTTGTAAAATTTGCATGGAGAGTTGTTGATGAGCGTCCTTTGATTACCCTTTTGATGTCTGCAGCGTCCTTAGTGATACTCCTGGCTTTATTCCTGATAGTGGCAAATTGTTTCTTCAGTGTTTTTTTCAGTCTTTCTAGAATTTGTCAGATTCACTGATCTTTTCAAAGAATCAACTTTTTTTCTCACAAATTAAATACATTCATATCAAGTTATGTCAAAACATTATGTTACAAACCATAAATACATACAATTTTTATTTGTTAATTGTATCTCAATAGAGCTGGGGGAAAGAACAAACATTTCTGTTTTATTGATTTTCTCTATTGTTTTTCTGTTTACAATTTCATTGGTTTTTTGCTCTTCTTTTGTCTTGGGCTTATTTTGATCTTTTTCTGCTTCGTTTCAGTAAGAGATAAGAGGGCAGCTGAAGTACACGCTTGGCCTCATGGGTGTGAACCAAGTAGCAGGTGCAGAGAGCCTCCACTGAGGGACATCGGATGAAGTGATGGGATTCGTCACCCGTCATCATTGCGTCAGTTCTTTACGTAGCGATGTGTGGGCTAAACCCAGCAGCACACTCTGTATTCTATGTACTTAATTACATTTAATGTGCCGTGGTAAATTAAGTTTCAGCCACGTGGTTGGGGGACAGGTGTTAATTATCTCAACCCTGGCACTGACACTAGTGTATATCAGAATCATGCAAAATGAAGAGTGCCTGTTTCTAACATTTTACTGTAACGGTTGGAGATTCACATGCTGCTGTA